>NC_056688.1:38509166-38812196 GCF_018350215.1 Panthera leo | reverse complement strand
CTTAAATTATAGATCAGCATAAGCATTCTATATGGGCTGAGCATTCCTTGCTCTGAGAAACCGCCTGTATACCTACTAAATTGTTTGCATTCACGGAATGATTTAGGCACCAGAAAGGGCCCAGGTGTTTGACCCTCTTTCGTCTCCATATCTACTTCCGGCAGCAACAGACTGGACTGCCCTCAGTACTGAGGCAGTGATACGTAGGGGGAGCCCTTCAAATTAGCGGTAGAGGATAAGGAAGCAACCTTATTTCTCTTCAGCTTCCCTGGGGGAAAAGCGCAATTTCTCATGAGGAGATGAGACTGGTAGAGGAGCCATGGGGTTTTCTCCTGGGCTCTGAGATTGCAGGGTGACTGAGAATAGAAAACACAAGTCTGAGAGCCTGAGACCAGGGTTCTTAATAAATATGTTCACTAGCCTGTTTTCTCATCTTTGGAAAGCTGGGGTTGTGGCAGGTGACCCCTAAGGTGTCATCCAGCTCCAGTATCCTGAGATGCTGCGAGGAGCCTTGAGCCAAAGGAGGTACACAGCTATGGGTGTTTATTATTGATATTCATGGGCCATGCTGTTTGCGTGCATGGTGTTTCCAAAGGGTTATTCTCTCCCTGTCAGAGCAGCTCACTGGATGGGACTGCATTGCTTCCTTGCTGCTCAGATCAAAGACGAAGCTGGCATTTCTCCCTTGGAAAGAGTCATGATAGTTTTTGGTGCTTTTCTTAGACACACAGTGGGAAAAATGCCTCTTACGGCAGTTGATGAGCTTGTCAAGAAGCCATTCTTTCTGGAACACAGATGAGCACAGATTCAACCCCTGGCCAGCAGATGAGAGACTTGAAGAAGAGGTAGAGGGAAGTCATAAAAACTTCGTTTGAATTCTATCATTGCATTTACTTGTGACTTTGAGAAGGTGGCTGAACCGCTCAGAGCCTTGGTTATCTCGTTGGCCCAACTGGAGACCTTGCATGGACGTCGTAGATGGTGTATGGAAAGCCCTAGTACCTGAGTTGTATACTCAGGTCTTCAGGGAGTGCTCGCTGTTACTATTATTCATTTGAAAGGTACTTATTTCCCGTGCATGAAGGATGGAATGGCTCTTGTCAATTGTCCCACCTATTAACCGATACCATTTCTATTTCTAGAAATTTCTCTGCAACTTACCCAGTCTCCAAAAACAGATGGTCAGGGATGCTGATCAGGTCAATTGAGTTATTTAGTGATTTGTCCCTGCAGTAGCACATGGAATGGTTTTCCATCTGAGATCTTTGGTGACAGTCCCATTGCTTTCTTGTGGCACGATTGGTAGTCTGTTTCACCTCCAAATTTTCATCTGAGTCTCCAAGTGCACTGCACTGGCCCTTAGCAGTTTTATCCTCAGTGTTGCAGCAAGATCGTGTAATGAAATTAAGTTACAAAAAAAGGAGGTTTTGAAAAGACAGTAGAAAAAAGAGTCTTATCTCTAGATGAATGCTGTATTGAAGGCTGCCTGTGATGGAGAATCCAGAAATAAGCCCTCTCTCTCTGGTGGTGCCATTTTCTTTTTTCTTTCTTTCTTTCTTTCTTTCTTTCTTTCTTTCTTTCTTTCTTTCTTTTTAGGATTTTTTAAAAGTTTATTTATTTCGAGAGAGAGAGAGAGAGAGAGAGAGAGAGAATGAGCAGGGGAGGGGCAGAGAGAGAGAGGGAGAGAGAGAAACCCAAGCAGGCTCTGCACTGTCAGTACAGTGAGCCTGATGTGGGGCTCAAACTCATGAACCTTGAGATCATGACCTGAGCCGAAACCCAGAGTTGGACACTTAACCGACTGAGCCACCCAGGCGCCCCGTGGTTCCATTTCCTAAGGAGGCAAAGCCCACACCTCTTCATAGCCTTTCTATAGTCCCATCCCTAGGCAGAAGTGATAGCTCTCTAAACCCAGATGTGACCATGTCTGCCCCTGTCTAGTAACTTTTACTGACTCCCTACTACTTGGAGGATAGATGTTTGGTTAGGCATGGGAAGACCTCCATGATCTGCATCACCCCCACCCATTATAACTTTGTAGTTGTATTTGAGCCATGCGGCAGTCCTCTAAATTCAGCCCTGTTCCCCGTGCCTACATGCCCTCCCTCCTTTCCTCCTTTTCTTCCTGGCTGGCTCCTACCCTTGGTTCAACACTAAGCCCAAGTGTCCTGTCGTCCTAGTGGTTCTCAACCCTGCACGTCAGAATCAGGGTTGCTGTTAAAAGTCCTGAAACCAGGGTGCCTGGGTGACTCAGACGGTTAAGCGTCCAACTCTTGATTTCTGGTCGGGTCATGATCTCACAGTTTGTGTGTTTGAACCCCGCATAGGGGTCCCACTTGGTATTCTCTCTCTCCCTCTCTCTGCCCCTCCCCTGCCCATGCTCTCCCTCTCTCTCTCTCTCTCTCTCAAAATAAATTTTAAGAACTTAAAAAAATAAAAACGAAAGTCCTGAAACCAAGCCTTCACCCTGACCAAGGACATCAGAATTTCCAGAATGTGGCCCCAGGCGGCAGTGTGCTTTTTAAAAATCACATTTCCAGTGATTCCAGGGTGTAGCCAGGTTGTGAGTTACTGGCCCAGATGGTGGCCACCTCATTCTCTGTAAATCTAGCAGCCAGCACAGAGCCTGGCATCAGTAAATGCTTGTTGAACGAGTGAGTGATGGCGGACCCTGGGATGCTGTGTCTTTTCAGATACCTATCTCTAAGATTGGATCCTCTGCTTGTTATCACCATGCCTTGGGGACCGAATCCTTTGACCTGTGCCCAGATCTCTCTCCTTTGTTCATTCGTTAGGCTTATCCAGTTTATTTTCTACCTTTCTTAAAAACTGAAGTTTTAAAAACATTTTTTAGTATAAAGGTAACACCTGTTTATTTTAGGAAATTTGGACATTATAAAGAGTGGGGGGAAGTCCCCTCCTACCACCCCAAAGCAGACAGATCCCACGTTCCCTTCACTTTTCCTGATGTGCTGCCCTTTGGGATTGCTTGACCCTCTGGCGTGCCTCATTGAGCTCAGTTGTTGCTGTCTGTGCTCAGACCCTGCGAACTTTCCTCTGAGTCCCTAAAGGAGTGCCCTTGAAGATGACATTCTTGGAGGGTACCTGGGTAGCTTAGTCGGTTAAGTGACCGACTCTTGATTTTGGCTCAGGTTATGATCTCACAGTTCATGGGATCGAGGCCCACATTGGGCTCTGGGCTGAAAGCACAGGGCCTGCTTGGGATTCCCTCTCTCTCTCTCTCTCTCTCAAAATAAGTAAATTAAAAAAAATTATGTATCAAAAAAGAAAATACCATTCTTGGGAGCCATGCTGCTGAGGGCTGATATACCATGAGAAGGAGTTTTCCTTGTGCAATTCTTATTCTCCTCATTCAAGCAGGATGTATGGGCTCTATTAGAATAAATGATGACATTTGTGTAGCGTCTTTAAAATGATAACTTAAATGTTTACCAGCCTCTCCCCTTTCCTTCCTAAAATAGGAGATGAGTTCACAGCTCTGGATAATATAGTATTTCTGTCTGTCAGAGTACAGCAACTTGTTCAGTATAAAATTAGTCAGGATGGGCTAACTGCTGTAACAAACACACACACATGTCAATGGCTTAACATGATAAAGGCAGTGTTTCTTGTTTGTGTTACAGTCATGTTGACTTGTCTCAACGTGGAGGTAACATACTCACTTTTCATATTCCCAAGGTGAGAACTGGGCCCGTAGCCTCACCTAGAAGGAAGGAGGCTAGGCAGTGTAGTCTAGTAATATTCCAAGAAGGAGAGAACACTTACACTGGGATCACCAGCAGCCTCTGCCAGTCATATTGCTTCAGCCACAATGGCTGAGCCATATCCTGGCCACGTAGGTGCCGGGTCTTTGTGTTATTTAGGATGCTGGTTTGGCTGCTATAACAAAAGCTAAAAGGACAGTGACTTAAATAAGAAACAAGTAAGTTTCTTTTTCACTTAGAACATAGGCAGGTACTGTTACGGTGGCTTCTCTGTGCTCCAACATCCTGAAATATTGCTTCCACGCAGTTCAGGGTGGCTGCTTCAGGCCCCACCATCACATCCACATTCCGGCCCATCGGGAAGACAGAAAGGAAACGGAAGGCACAGCCTGAAAGCTGCACACATCATTTCACCTACGTTCCTTTGGCCTGAGCTTTAGTCCCATGGCCATACCTAGCTCTAAGGAGGCTGGGAAATTTGGGTGGGTGTAAGGTGGAGTCCATCAACAGCAGAATGATTGGGTAGGGGGCAGACAGAAAGAGGTGCTGGATAATTAGTAATCTTTTAAATGAATTATAGGAAGCATGCGTTAGTGGTTAAGAACGTGTACTTTGGTACTGTGTGGGTTTAAATTTTACTTTCTTCCTGACCTTGAGAAAATTACTTAATCTATAGCTTCATTTCCTAATCTCTAAAATCGTGTGTCATCTATTTTTCTGATGCTCTGCCAGACCCAATATCATCTTTGCCACTCTGCTCTGTGCCCTGGAAAACGTACCTTTTGGAATATATCATCTGGAATATATCCACTTGGATTCGGCAGGATACGGGTGGGTGGAAAGAAAAAGAGCCAGGGCACTTATTCCCTTCCTGGCAGGCTGTGCTGGTCCAGGCCACAGCTCCTCCAGAGTCCCCCTCTCTTGTAGCATCACATCATTGCTGGATTCTGGAGTCTTCTCTTCTGACCCAGGGTGGCAGCAGTTCCCCACTTTACCTCTAGGGGGCTTCCTCACCAGTTTTCCCTTAACCCTGCTCGGCACACTGGAATCAGCGGTGCCTTCAACAGACTCTCTTCTGGCACCATCTGGGCACACCGTCCATTTCCTGCTCGCACCCTGGCTGACACGATGGGGTTGCTAATAGGACGTGCTCAGACCATGGGGGTGGGAAGTAAATGCGTTGTAGGACTGACGCTCAAATGTAGCAGGCATCCTTAAATGTTTACTGTTTTCACGTCCCTAGGCAATTGCTCTGATACCTTCGAGCGTGGTCAGAACCTTCTGAAAGATTTCATTTTTGGCATGTGAACCAAATAACACTGCCACTCATCTCCCCTCTCCCACCCTATGTGAGGAGGATACAGCAAGACTCTAAAGTTGGGAGCAAATCTGTTCCAAGTCAAATGTCTCCTGCATCCAAAGTTTCTTCCTTCCCGTTATATGGGGGTGAAAACCAAGAAAGATGTTGGGCTGATTATTCACCTACTGTGATGGGTGCTTTACATACACAAACTGTCTACCCAGCTTCCCAGCTTGGAGTTTGAATCATTAACCCACATTGATACCCTCAAATATAAAGACTTCTGAGGATTTGACTGTCCATATTATAAACAGATTAAGTCTTTCTCTAAACCTACCCTCCAGTTTATGTCCAGGAATTCTCAGGAGTGCTTATTTGCAGCCTGAGTCCGTTCTGGTGGCTCTAGCCTTTTGCCAGGGGATCTAGAATTCAGATACACCTCACTGAGGCCAGTGGGCACCATGATGTCTGCTCTGTGTCCTCAGAAACCAGTGGCCACACGACGCTGGCCATGGCTGCTGCTGCCCTTGTCTCCTGCTCATACCAGAACCTGGAGGCTTGGCATTCACTTGCTGCAAGCCTGGCTGGTTTCCCAGCATCCTACCCTCTGTTGCCCGGGGGGATGAGGGTACCACTCTTCTCTATGCCGTTTTAGCCTCCGAGTGGGCCTGGGTCCTTCTCATTACTGTACAAACCCAGACCCATCGAGGGGCTGGCATCAGATTGGCTACCTGCCCCACTCTGGCTGGCCTCCAAAACAGCCAGGGCGATTCACCCCAGCCTGGGATCCAGCCCAGATCTCTGACCCTTGGAATCCTATCCAGTCCGGCCTTCCTTCTACCCAAACCCCAAACATAGCTGCTGAGAGGGAGGGGGTGCTCACCCTGTTTTAGCTTTCTCAGGATGACTGACATCGGGAAATTCAATTCCCTTCACAGGAAACCTCACCCTGCCGCAGGGTGTGGTCAGGCCTCCTGGCTCCCAGACAACGGCCACAGAAGATTCGTCAGCAGTGTAGTGCCGTAAATCTGGGCAACTCAGTGTCTTCCATGATTGATCTGGTTGGGGATATCAGCTCATTTCCTCCTCAGAACAACTCCACGAGCAGAAGGAATTATTTTCACATTATGGAGGAGGAAACAGAGGCTCACACTGGTTAAATTATCTTTCCCAAATCACACAGCTAGTTAGAGGCAAACCTTAGACTGAAAAATATCATCTTTGGCTCCAGAGCCAATGTCAGTTTCCTGGGGAGGAGACTACACAAGTTGCCCTCCTCCCAGGGGAATTTGGTTGCGGGTTTAATACAATAAATTATGTAAAAGTAACTAGCACAGGGCTTGGCAATACAGTATATGGCTGTTGCATACATATTTGGTGAATAAATGCATGAATGGTAGGTGCTCTTAACCATATACATACCATATACACACACACATATACATATACATAATATATAGACTATATATATAAACAAACATATATGTATATGTTTGTTTTAGACCAACAAATAACGATCAGTATGCTCCAAAGGAATTTTCCATAATAGGATCTGAAGCAACAACCAGAAAAACGCCTCCTAGCTTCCTTCATTCGCTTCCTGCTCTTCCTGCTCTGTATTACAGCCTAGTGTCCCTGGGACAGGAAACCTCTTATGGTTTCCCGATGGTGCTCACGCTATTTTGAAAGGAAATTAGACCTTTGCAGCCGCAGGATTTGGAGCAGGACAGTAGGAGCTTGGAGAGGAATCTGAAAATGGAACTAAAGACAGGTGGACTCAGGCTCAAGTAGAAAATTCATCACCATGTTCCTGATGTTCATTTGCAAAACGATACTGTGCTTTGCCGGGGAGATGAAGCTTTACCTCAGGGTGTTCTAGTTCGGAGAGAGAGGGAGCAGGAAAGGGAAAATGACAATAAATTCTGGGGGATAAATGGTTATCTACCTTGGCTAAACAGAAGAAAGGGCAAGGAAGGAGATCTAGAATAAGGGGATAGAACACACACACACACACACACACACACACACCACAAGAATATGGAAAAGGCATTTTTCTTGCCAGCAAGATGTTTTACTAGAAATATATAGGCCTGTGTTCAGTTATTCCTGAATATTAAACACAACCTGACTACTTATAAGCAATGATATTTCATCAATTGTTAAGTGCTCCTGGAGTCTAGAGATTGTAAGTAACCAGCTTGGTCTGTTCAGGAATCCTGTGGTTATGATTTCTGGGTCACGTTCCTACTGGGTGATCATTTTGGAGTATGTTCTTTTTGTTTGTGTTTTTCTCAAATCAGGTTTGCTCAGGGCTCAGGCGCATTAAAATGATTTGGTGTCACTTGTGTGCTCTCTTTCTCTCTGTGTTCCTCCTGCCCCCTTCCTCCTTTCTCCCTTCTCACTCTCTCTCTCTCTCTCTCTCTCTCCCCAGCCTCATCTCTACCCGTTTCCCTATGTCTGTCTCTTCCCCCTTCCTTGTCTTGTTCCCTCCTTCCTTTTCCCATCTTAAGTTGGAATATGGACAGAAAAAGCAGTGCTTGCCTTCATAGGGCCCTCTGCCAGAGAATGGAACAGGTCAGATTATAAAAAAGGATTAAAAAAAAAGAAAGAGTGCTCTTTGGCAAAATGGGGGAAACAGATGTTCAGGGGCGATGTTGCTGTCCCTAGCTGCTGCCTGCGGAAACACACTCCTTAAAGGCTTGCTAGTTATGGACGTTCGTCATGGCACACATGTGCAGTTAGTTTCATGTCAAATATGCATGTGTATTTATCTCTGCTTAATTTCTCTCTCTCTGTGACCTCTGTACCCCCAAATCCAGAGTTGGCAAGATCACTGACCACCTGGTAGCAAGATTTATTTTCAAACTCAGAGGTTTGGGAACCGTGGACGCTATAGCTGCTTTCAGGTCACTGTTTAACAGTAAACACTTGATGGAAACCTCAGGTTTTTAGGAGAAGAGGGAAGGACCTGTGGGTGCAAAACCTGGTCTGAAATGAACGCTACAGAAAGTTTGGGGTTGGAGGGGAGCTGAATGATGAAAGTCTACTGCTGAGATTTGTAACCTGCCAGGGCATTTGTGTTTCTGTCTCTCACACTGTTCGTTGGCTCTTGACCAAAAAGAAAAGTCCTTTATTGTAGCTTTTGTGGTTGTCCAGCCAGAGAACTTGAGACTATCTCCTTAGCAAAAAAATATTTCCCTTTTGGCTCTAAGAGCCATTTTCCCCCCACTCTCAAAAGAGGGATTCCAGATTCCAAACATTTGCTATGGACTAAGGAGTATTCCAGGTGATTTTTTGTCCTGTGGGACCCTTGTGTGGGTTAACCTCATGTGACCACCTGCTTCCTTCACCTCCAGTGGTTCTCCTGGTCGTATAGGAATATAACGAGATCAAATGAGTTAGCACATCTAAAACACTTAGGGCAGTGCCTGACAAATGACCAGCATTTAATAAATGTTGCTCTTTTTTGCTGCCTCTGCCGTACCCCCATTTCCCTCATCACTTTCAGGTATATCTTCCTTCTGAACTCCATTCTGTTTTTCCTCTCTTATTCTGCTCATCTAGTGACAGTGAAAGAAGATAAAAGGGAAAACAATCAACCACGAAAGTATAAAGTTAAAGCCACCACACGCTCAAACAGTGCCTTTGAGCAAATTAGAAAAAACTAACCCCTCCAAGTAGCTGAAGAACAGAGCCAGTATTCCCAATTTAGTGGGCAGAGTGCAAGCTGGATTTCAGCCCTCCACCTCTGCCTCATTCACTCCCTCAGCCCACCCTTGTGCAGTGAACAGCCCACACAACGGAACATGGTAGCCCGGATTCCACACTCCCAGTGTGACCTTCTCATGGATATTTCTTTCTTTTTCTGGGAAGTCTTCCAGTGTTGTTTACATACTAAAAAGACTAAATTCTCCTTTGATGAATTCTTTAAAAATAAGTCTCCCCCAAATTATTTACCGATGGGGTTTATTTTTCCCAAGTTCGGATCTCCTGAATAAAAACTATATCTAAAATGTGCAACACTTATGCTAGGGGTTAACCAAAATTTATTTACTCCGGTTCAAATGGCAGCTTTAAATGCACTATAATAGGGTCTCCTGACTCAGTGACTCAGTCAGTTAGGCATTGACTCATGATCAGGCCCTGATCTCACGGTTCATGAGATCGAGTCCCGCATGGGGCTCTGTGTGGATAGAGTGCAGTCTGCTTGGGATTCTCTCTCTGCCCTTCCCCCACTTGCATGTGCACTCATGCCTGCACACTCTCTCTCTTCTCCCTCAAAATAAGTACACATTTTTTAAAACTGCACTATATTAAAGGGAGCTGATGTCTGTTGAGTACTTTCAATGTATTAGGTATCTTGCTAAGACATTTATGTCAGCCATCTTAAAACAATCCTGAGAGGCAGGTACTATTATTTCCCTCCTTTAACAGATAGGGAACAGAAGCTTAGACAAGTTCAATAACTTGTCAAATCACACCTGGTGAGTGGTAGAAACCAGAGCTTGAGTGCAGCTCTGTTGTTTACTGCTAAGGTTCTTACCCACCGCCTTCAATCCCAGAGTAAGCTATAAGATCCCAGACTTCTGATTCTCAGTGGCAGATCCATGGCAGAACTGTGATTTGCACCTCGGTCTATCTGACTGTAAACATACGGGCTTCCCTGGTTTATAATACTGCCTACAACTTGCTACACACTGCAGGCTACGCCTGGGGACACGAGAGGGAAATGACACAATCCTTCCCTCAAAGGAGTGATGATCTAAGTGGGGGAGAAAACCCAATTAACAGAAAGTTCACAGTGTGGAGTTCTGGCTCCTCCAAGCCCATGGGTACTTACTGACTGGGGAGCTTGAGCAGGTTATCTACATTCTCTAGGCCTCAGTTTACTCATCTGTGACATGGGAGTGCAAAATACCGGCTTCATAGGCTAATTGGGAGGGATTAAATAAGATAGTGTATGCAAAGTACTTAGCACATAGTCGGCACTCTGTGTGTGGTTGTAATTATTATTATTAATTATTATTATTAATTATTATTATTATTATTACGGTAAGTAGGAAAAGGGAAGTACACAAGGAGAGCATGGGACCCTGGGGAAGAGGAATCTGACTCAGTCATGGGGGTTGAGGGGAGGCCAACCAGGCTTCCTGGAAGAGATCCGTTCTTCACAGCAGGATCTCCTAGAGCAATGGTACCGGGCATGAACAGCGTCACATCTGCCTTAGAATAACGAGCCAGCCACAGTCCGCTCCTCCTGTAGGGATCGCGTTCCAGAGTGCTGGGTAACAGACAGCGGATGAACGAAGCTGAATCTCCTCCCTCATCCCAGCCTGAGGTTTAGCGTGGACACTCTACAGAGTAGGACTGGAACCCCATCCACTCCTTCCGCAAATGTGTGCGTGTCCTGATGCCTCATGGAGTCTGTCCCGCTCTCAAAAGGCTCTTACGTTTGGCTCTGTGGGGCTCAGCTAACACCAGGTTCGTGTGAATTTCACTCCTTTTGTGATTCTTCGCATCATTATTGCTTTTTACCACCATCACCTCCTTGGTGCCGACATCTGCACTGTTTACCAAATGAGAGACTGAAGAATCCTCTAAGGCAGATACAGAGACATAACCCAGGGTAGGTAGGGATTTGTCAGAATTAGCAAACAAGAATATAAGATCCCCACTTACATTTAATTTTAGGTAAACAGAATACGATTTTAAAAGTATATGCGTGTCCTCTGCAATATTTGAGACATACTATACTGGACAAATTCTGCTGCTTTCCTGAGGTTCAAATCCGACTGGTGTCATGTGTTTTATCTGGCAGCTCTAGGTGTGGGAGCAGCGTCTGGGGACACTCTGTTCTTTGCATTGGATTTTAGCTTGCTCTGGTAGGAGGTGTGATAAAACACAGCTCAGCTCCTATCACCAGGTACTCAATCCCCATGGGACTCCACTTAGGGGCTTCCATCAATGAGGCCTGATTGCTGATGTCTGAGTTGTTTTATCACCTCAATTAGAAAAGGATGTTTTGGAAATTAATCCTACAGTAGAAAACCTAAACAACTTCAGGGACTGGATGCGTGCTCCGTCTGTGTAATATATCACAGAGCAACTCCTTCTCCTAGAGAGGCTGGATGGCGTCTGCAGTCTGGGTGTTAAGGTTTTGATGTTCGCCATTCTCTCTTGTAACAGAAGCTCAGGTCCGATCTCATTCCCTTTTGGAGAGTCAGCAGATCTTAGTGTCCACACAGGAGTAAGACCCAGGGCCCTCCTTCTGTAATGCATCGTCACTCAGCCTGTGTTAGATCATCGCCAGAGGGGTGATATAGGTGTGGGGGTCCCACCACCAGAGAAAATCTGGTTTCTTTTGCTTTGTGGCGAGCATTATGCTAACAGCTTCCTTGGAGGGAGCAAAACCTGATTTTCTGCCTCTTGCACCTAGTGGTCTGTGTTTTGTCGTCTAGAGTTTTCAACGTTTTTTCCTACTGTGACCCAGTATCAGGATACATTTTACATTTAGACTCACACATACAAATGTTTGTACCTTAATATTCTCCACGCAAGGTAATGTCCTGAATACTCTCTGGCTTCTCCATTCCATCCTGTGCGACATCTGCTGAGTGCTTTCTAGTGGCGGAAGGTTTCACCGTAACCTGGCTTTGAAGGGCAGCGAGGTGCATGGCCTCACATACAGCCTGAGCAGTGCAGACCCCTTGACCTCAACCTCCCATCCACGTTAAGATCACTCCATTCATCAATACTCATTGTGTGTATACTTACTGAATATTCGTAATTTACCTAAAATACCGACTCTAGCCCATTTTTTTTCATTTGGTCTGTAATCTGGAGGTATTTTCCCTAATTGTGGCAGAGGGGGCTCCAATTAAGATGCCCTGGATCTTAAGATTTCCTGGATCTACCAATGAAATATTCCCAAACTCAAGAAACGTAAACGAAAAGAAACTGTGTGTCTAGCACAACAAAAATGAAATCTCCTCTTCAAATGACCGTATTTTGAAAGAAAATGGATGACGGGTTAGTAATAACAAGCTAAGAATTACGGAGTATGTGCCGCTTGCTAGGCACGGGGCTGAGAGTTTTACAGTTTACATGCAACTGACTCATGGATTTCTCATAACACTTTGAAGTGGATGCTATTGTAATTACTACTCATTAAAAGAAGAAACACTGAACTTTCATGAAGTCAAGTAATTTTAGTTCAAGACAGAACGCTGGGTTTTGATCGTTCTCTTACAACAGGCAAGAGGCCTGTTCCCTCATTTAGGCTGGGATTCGGAGTGCATAGAGACATGGGGCCCCAAAGGTCTGAGACCAGTGGCTCTCAAAGTGTGGTCCACAGACCAGCAGCATCAGCATCATCTGGGAACTTGTTAGAAATGCAATTCTTGGGCCCACCCTGACCTACTGAATCAGAATATGCGGGGTGGGACCCAGCAGTCTGTTTTAACAAGCTCTTCAGGTGATTATGATGCAGCTAAAAGTTCAGATCCACTGCCCTGCTGGCACTGAGGATCCTGGGTCTGTCCCCGTTTTCAGCGGGATTCAATCGAAGCCTCTGGAGAGACGGCACCTCTCGTGCAGATACTGTGACCAAATACACAGACCGTGGATTTCACTTTCAGGTTATTTCCATTTGTTTTTTTTCCTTATTGTTTGTCCCAAGTTGTTCATTTTCTGATGTTCCTTGTCTCTCTCCCACTTAAGCTGAAACTCATATTGTACATACCTTATGTCCTAAAGGTTGAAGAGCAAGGAACTCTTCGCAGACACTGGGTGAGGGAGACTGGTGACATTCCTATGGAACTCTTCCAGGGCCCGTCCCTACAGGCCCTCTCCTCCCTTTGTCTCTTTCCCGTCCTTCCCTCTCACTGAGCTCTTCTCTGCTTCCGCTTCCGAATGTTTGCAGGTGCTGTTTTCCCAGCCGGGGCGCTCCCCGCCTCTTCTGCCACCACCTTGGAGATGCCTTCCCTTTCCAGCCCTCTAAGTAGCCACCTTCTCCCTCATTAGCCTCTGTTACTGTGTCCCACTCCCATTCTTCATCACACATAGACCAGTGTGTAAGTACGGATGTATTTGTATACACGTTAGTAGGACAGAGCCCATACCGCAGTCTTCACGCATCTAGCAGAGTGTGGCTTATTAGTCAATGCGATCAACAATAGGTTTTGAATGAACAAACGAACGAACACACCATCACAGCTCTCAGTGGCTTGGCCTTCTGTCAAACGCTCGTGCGATTTCAGTTAATCCTTTCAGTTGGTCCTTCTGTTAAGGTGTTAATTGTTTCTAGTTATTTCTAATTATTTCCCTTTCTACCTTCAACTTTTCTAAAGACTCTGTTCTGCTTAGTGTGATACTGGCTTTATTGCGGACACACACAAAATACTCTCTGATTTCTGGATGGATAACTTATCAGGTAAGATGTGAATTTTAGGGGCACCTGGGTGGCTCAGTTGGTTGAGCGTCCAGCTCTTGATCTCAGCTCAGGTCGTGATCTCACGGTTCGGGGGATTCAGCCCTGTGTTAGGTTCTGCACTGACAGCAAGGAGCCTGCTTGGGATTCTCTCTCAATCTCTCACTCTCTCTCTGCCGTTCCCCTGCTTATGCTCTCTCTGTCTCTCTCTCTCTGTCTCAAAAATAAATAAACTTAAAAAAAGATGTGAGTTTTAACTTTCCACCAAGTCTGATTTCATGCTGTAGAATGATATTTTTCTCCTAAATTGAACCACCCAGAATGGCTGAAGCCATTAGGAATGGTGAGAGCATCCATACTTCTCTGTCTTTGGCATTTAAAGTAAAAGGCATGCCATCTTGAGTGCATATTCTAGAAGGAAAAGAACCAGAACTGCTGTATGGGTTGTGGAGGGACCATCCTTCTCGCTATCGTTTGTAGCTAAGGACGTGTTTGCAGAATAAAACACCCAAACGTCCTTTTCAGAATGGTGACTACATACCATCTGGAAGACAGACATTCTGACCTAAGTTATCTCTAGTTACTCTCACAATCCTTGTTTTTACTGGTGATTTTATGTTGCTGTCGTTTTAGAAACTCAGTATGATTCCAGTTTTAGGGGGGAACATCCCAAATGTGTCTACATCATCATTGGAAATAGAGAAAAACATAACTAGTTTCTTGTTCATGAAAAGAGGAAAAGGAAGAAATTGCCATATTATGATATGTTCATTGGATGAACAGAACTGAGGCTGCCTCCTATTCGTCTGAAGTTGGATTCCCCCAACAATTCAACAGAATGATCGATATGGTTAGAAGCTTGGGAGCCTGAAAACTGGGCACCATTAGTTACTCAACTCATTCAGTGGTTTCTTAACTGGGGGCAATTTTACCCCACAGGAGACATTTGGCAATGAGTGGAGACATTATTAGCTGCCACCACCTGGGGGGAGGTGTGGTTGCTCCTGGCATCTGCAGAGCAGAGGCCAGGGATGTTGCTAGAAACACCCTACAATGCCCAGGGCAGCCCTTAACAACAAAGACTTATTGGGTCCAAAATGTCAGTAGCACTGCCCCTGAGAAACCCTGGAAAAAACCCCAACCAACCAAAAAGTATGAGCTTTCATACTCCTAAGATTTCTATACTAAGCGTAGCGATTAATAATTAAAATGATTACTATTCATTAAATACCTGCTACTTGCCAGCCTCTTTATAAAGAATTCCTAGCTACTGAGTCAGGATCTGACCCCAGGTTTGTTTGAGGCCATTGTCTCCATTCTTCCTCCTTAGCTATTTCGTGTAAGTGCATTTTCCCTGGACATGCTTGTTGTGTTTTATATGGATCAAATTATGTGTTTAGCGCATACTCACTAATATACTCACAGGAGAAAGCCACGGGCAAGAAGAGACTGGTGTCATTATGGGTGGTGAAACTAAAAGCATCCAGACAGACAGGCCTCAGATCTGTAACTTACTAAACAAGCCTAACGCCCAGGTAGGATGGCAGTACAGAGCCTGGCCCTTAGTAGGTACTTAATAAATATTTGTAGGGAAATTTTTTCATCATCAGCAGAGTCCTTGGGTAAGCTTCAAATGGAGCAGGGCTTCCAAATGACCTGTTCTGTTACATAACGTTGAGTTTCTCCGAGGAGCCGTTCCCTCATCTCTAAGGCACCTGGTATTCCCAGAACTTCAGAGGTGCTTCAGCTTGTGTATCTTCCTCTTCTTTGTTCTTCGCTCTTCCATTCTTCGTCAGTCTGGCC
This sequence comes from Panthera leo, assembly GCF_018350215.1. Classification (NCBI taxonomy): domain Eukaryota; kingdom Metazoa; phylum Chordata; class Mammalia; order Carnivora; family Felidae; genus Panthera; species Panthera leo. The sequence continues at coordinate 38,796,940 of NC_056688.1, read as the reverse complement.
TGGCAGGGGCTCATCCCTTGACCCCTCCCTGTCTGCACACAATATTCCTCTGCCCCTCTACTTGAGGCCCTCCCAACAGTCTCCTTATTTTGCTCCTGCCAACAGTTTGCAAGATGGGGGCAGGGCAAGTGTCAGAATCTCTGGAGGAAGCCTGTGCCATGTGAAAAAGCTTATTCGAGAACATGATTTTATATTTGGAAACAAGCAGGGGAAAAAATTACAACTATTGTCTTCGTAAAACAGAGAACTGAAAGAAAAGCTTGGAAGAAATCCTCTTGCCTGGCGATAATATGGCGATTATCATATCTGGGGGTGGGGGCATGACCATTTATGTTTATGAAAAGAGGAAGAGGTTCAAAGGAAAGGTGCTGGGAAGCACGACAATGTGTGCTTTCCTTTCCTGTGTCCATAACTATGTTAGTAGTGTCGTCGTTCTCAGCACTTGGATTTCTCCGAACCCACCCTTTGCCTACTGTACAGAATCAAGTCACTCCATCAAGTGCTCCCATAATGCTTTACTTTTATCCCCTAATATGTTACCCATCATCCTTTACCTTTATCATACTAAGCTCTGATGTAGTGGTGCATGCTTCTGAAGGAGAACCATGAGAGTACCATGACCCCAAGGAGCCAGTCGGAGACCATTGTTCATGGCCCTCAAACTTCAGTGTGCCGGGCATTAGAGTGAATTCTAGGACGTCACCCTTGGAGATCCTGAATCTCTAGAATTTGGAGGTGGGGGGCATCAGAAATTTAAATGTATACATCTCTGGTTTACAAGTCACACCTTGGGAAGTACTACAGAACTTGGGCTTAAAAAATGTCCTTACATGTTCTGCAAGCAAAACAAGCATTTTGCTAAGGACAGCCTGGCTACATTCAGCCATTGGTTTGTGCACTCACCAGGCACTGATTGAGAACTGTGGAATGTAGTGTCATCTGTTGTAGGGGATGCTGTGCAGTAGCGGTCTCTTTTGTGGTCATGACCACTCTCCTTTTGCCGTCTGTTGTTTCCCTGCGAGTAAGCTCAGGACCATTTGTGGGACACATCCTAGCCAACGTGGTAGTTGATAAGGACTTTAAAGGGTGTTTGGAGGGTGCAGAGAAGAAGTGTGAGGGGAATGGAGGTTTGCATTTTAATAGAGAATTTCAATTCCTTGGTATTTCAAATCACTGGAGGAAAAGAAGAAGGGTTTCTTTTCCTGAATTTCTATTGTGTGTCCAGCCCTTGACATGTATTACCTAATTTATTTAAAAAATATATTTTTTTTAGTATTTATTTATTTCTTGGGAGGCAGAGAGACAGAGTGCAAGCAGGGGAGGGGCAGAGAGAGAGGGAGACACGGAATCTGAAGCAGGCTCCAGGCTCTGAGATGTCAGCACAGAGCCTGACGTGGGGCTTGAACCCACGAAATGCAGGATCATGACCTGGGCCAAAGTCGGACGCCTAACTGACTGAGCCACCCAGGCGCCCCCATGTATTACCTAATTTAATCCTCATAATCAGCCAATGAGGGAAGTGTAATTATTCCCATTTTACAGAGGAGGAAGCTGAGGCTCATGTTATGTTACTCTCCCTAGCTGGAAATAGGTGGACACAGGACTAGAACTCGGGACTCACTCTAAAGACCGTGTTTATTTTCCTCTCCCTGGATGCCTCTGTCACCTCATTCTTCTGGCAGTCTCTGTACTGGTCTGGAACATCCCAGTACGTGCCCTGTTTGGAGTTAAAGACTGTCCTTTGAGTTGTCCCTAAGAGTGCTGAAATTGTTCCATCGCCTTCTTAACTTTCCTAGGAGTGAGTAAAAGACAACTGGGTCACTTTAGAAAGAACGCTGACCTTTAAGTGGGTATACAGATCCAAAGAAAATACAGACGCCTCCTGGTTTGCAACCTTACTGCGAGTAAAGCTGCTTTCAGTTTTTTCTTCAGGTTTTGTTGTTGATATACCTTGTTTCTATTTGCTCCCAACCACATGTAGGAATCTGCAGCCAAATCTAGTGTAAAATGTTATTGACGACCTCTTGCTAGTCAAATTTAAGTCTTTTTCTCCGGGCTTAGTTCCTGAACAACAGATTCAGCTATGTCTATGTTTTTCATATTTGATATGGAAGATTATTCATTTTTTGTATTTGATGTGGCGATTATTAATCGTTGAGGAAATTAAGGTGCATGGAGGGGACAAATTGGCCTGCCATGCATTTGACCCTGGTATTATTACTTGGTATCAATTTGAAGAGCCCAGGCTGGGTCCAGTCACTCCAGTCAGCAGATTGTTGAGCCCACAAGTGGTGGCCTGCCATTCCATGGGAAGTCTGGGAATCTGTAGCCCTTGATAGAGGGGCCATCTCACAACTTCCTCTGGCTTCCATGCCTTCCAACCTTCCCATGCTTCTACTTGTCCAGCCTTTCCTCTTCTTCCTCCTCCTTTCCCTATTTTTTGCCCTGGACATTGTCCAAGTAAACCGATCTTCATAGCTTCATTTCTGTTTTTCTCTACACCTCTGTTCTCCGCTTCTTCCCCAGTTTCTTGTTCCATATTTCCTCTTGCCCAGAGGACAGTAAGTGTTTGAACATCTTTCTCAAACCAGTCCCCCCTCCTAACTCGGCTTCTCCCAGCATTCGTCCAATGACCCATTGGCCATTCTTCCTATGACCCAGGCTCAAAACCTGGGTTAACTTGCTTACTTTGTTCTTCCTCCTATCTAGTCACTGGAAAAAGTAAAATCTTGCTTCAAAGATTTGGTATCTTCCCTGTATTTGGAATCTTCAAAGACTTGGTATCTACATGGTATCTCTCTCTTCCTTTCCATCCCCTTTGGTCCAGCTTCACATGTCATTGATTCCTGTAACCATTTCCCAGATTGGCTTCCTATTTCACAGGGCTATCGAAGGGTTGCTGGAATTAATAACAGCAAGTATATGTTCAGCACTTCTATGCATTATGCTAAGTAGTTTACATTTGTTACTTCATTCCATCCTTACTGCCACCGTGCGATGGCTATTTCTATTGCCTTGCAAATGAAACTGAAGTTTGTGAAGTAAATGACTTGCCCAAGGTCACACAGCAAGCAGGTGAGCTATAACTCAACCCATATCTGTTTTTGCTCCAGTGGATGCTTATAACTATTGAATTTTGCTGCCTCCTAGGGTATAGTGTGTTATCTAATGGGGGCGATTAGTGTTAGCTTCCTTCCTTCTTTCCCTCCCTTTTCCATCTATTATCTCTTCCTCAGACTATACTAAATTCCTACACATGCTACCTCTGTCTGAAACCCACCACCCTTCAAGGCTCTCCTTTCTCCTGCACGTAGTCCGTTTTCTCCACACTTTTCAGGCTTCTCCAGCGCTTTCCGGTTTTCTGGTTGCGTATCTTATCTAAATAAATCCTTAAAAGGCCAGTTAGCTCTTGTTTCTTTTTGTTTCATTTATGTGCTATCAAGTCCTGGGATAGCTGACTTTAAACGAAGTAGGTATTTGGTAAATGATTGTTAACCTATTGCATTTGGGTTTTATCTTGAAAGTAGAGGTTAGTGAGCCATCAGAGGAATCAGAAGAATAGTCTGGAATCAGGATATATAATCCACCAGAATTGACTGGAAGGGTAGGGCTGCTCCAGACTAATTGGGTAATTGCCACAATCCAGGCAGGAATCCCGGAAGAAATCCTGGTCTAGTGACAGGGCAAAGAGAGGAGACGCGCACCAGGTAAGAAGTGTGCTATGCACTGACTGTCCAGGTAACATCTTCCACAACAACTATTCTATTCCCTGGCCTCCCCACCTCCAGAGTAGCAGAGCTAGTCCCTGAGAGTTTCGGAGAAATGTCATGGTCCTGTGGTTCCAGGTCCCCAGATCCAGGCTCCAGAGGTCTGCCCAGAATAACTGAGTGTAATGGGATGGGTGAGTAGGATTTCTTAGTACAGCCTGATTTAAGAGGTGTGGCAGAATCGGCACCAGTTTTCCAGAGTTACTTTCTGTGCCTCCACCGGGGCAGATAACAGCCTGTGGGTTTGTGACCACAGGATGTACAGTCTGCCAACACATTTACCTTCTGAGGCTGTAAGATCTCTTTTGGCCCTTCTGCGGGTCAACACAGTCGAATGTAGCTGCTGGCCGCCCAATCCCAGTGCGTGATCGACGCACCAGGGCCTGGGGAATGCACAGAGAATGTGGCCGCTTTTCACCTGGAAATTCCACTTCAGGAGAAAAAAAAAAAAAAAAATCCTAAACATAACCTATCTGGACTTTGAGAGCAGACCGGGAAACCGATTTCTGCCCGAGTTGGCCTGGTGGGAAGGAAGAGAAAGCCGAAGGAGGGAGAACTGTTGAGTCTGACGTTAATTAAACCGCGGCAGGGAACGCTGCGACGGCGGCTGTCGCCCTCCTAAACTCCGAGGGAGACACGTCAGCTTGAGCTCGGGGCAATTTCAGAGGGCGACGTCCCGGCCCGGGAGGGGTGGCGGGCGGCTGCAGACGGGCTCTAGGGCCCAGCGGCCGGGCGCCGGGGAGGGGGTGGAGTGTAGGGTTACAGTGACGGGCGGGACGACCCTCCCCGGCCCGAGCGCGGGGAGCGGGGAGCCGGGAGCGGGGAGCGCGGGCGGCGGCGGAGCGCGCGGGACGCTCTAGGACCCAGCAGCGGCTGTCGGCTTCGGGGCTGGAGGTGAAGCCCTGGCGTTTCTCTCCTTCCTGTGTGAATGGGGCTGACTGTCGGGCGCCGCTTCCCCGCGCTGCCCCACGCCATGCCCTGCACGCTGCCCGGCGGCCGCCTTCCCCAGCCGCGCCACTGAGCTAGCCATGGTCGCCTCATGTGGAGGGCAAAGTTGCGCCGGGGAACTTGTGAGTCTGCCGTGAAAGGTAACCAGTCCCCGCTCCGGGCGCGGGGAGGGCGCCCCCGAGTCTCCCACGCGAGGGACCCAGCCGACCGGTACTCCTCCACCCCTTGCTGCCCCGGGCACGGGGCTCCTCCTCGGGGCCCCGGGGCTGAGATCGGCCCCGCTCCCCAGCGACTCGGGCAGCCGACTGGGCGCCGGTGGCCGGGAGTGTCCGCCACAGCAATCTTGCTCTCCCTTACCCAGATATGGTTGTGTTTTTTTGTTTTTTTTTTTTTTTTTGTTTTTTTTTTTAAAGAAAGAAAGCAGAACTCTGTTCCCGAGCCTCCCTGCAGGCCCCCGGTGCCGGCGGGCCGGATCGCCGCGCCGTCCCGCGCCCCATCCGAGCCCGGGAAGTTGTGTGGGCCCGCCGGGCCGGGGCCCCGGGGTGCGGATGCGCCCCCCGAGGCGAGGCTGGCCTTACCGGAGGGGCGCTGCCATATGGCTGCACTCTCCGAGACGCGCCCGCGCGCGGGTCCCCCGGCCGCCGAGGGAGGGGGCGGAAGCGGGTGGCTGGTGGCCGCTACCCTCTGCGCGAGACAAAGGCGCGCGCCAGGGCCCGCCCCAAGGGATGCGGCGCCCCGGCGGGACCCGTGCTCCTCGCGGGGAAGTCTCGGCTCTGGCGGGTGGGGGCGGCGAAGGGGTCGCGCCCCAGACCCCGGGGCTCGGATCGCGTTAGCTGCTCCTCCTTTGTTCTCCCCAGACAAGTTTCTTCGACAGAAACTGGGGAGTTAGACTTAGCTCTCCCTTGCTGTTAGTGCTGCCTTGTAAAGAATCTGGTTTCATGGGGGAGAAATTAAACTTTCCAAGTGGAACTGGTTTTTCTTGGAATGTGACATTTGTGGCAGGAGGGAGATTGGCACGTCGGCCGATGACAGCCAAGCGGAGCCGGGCGCCCTGCGCTGGGGCAGGGGCCGAATCTGCTCCGTAGGCTGCAGGGCTGGAGGACCAGGCGGCGGAACGCACGACGCAGCGCGCACCCACCTCCAGGGCCTCAGCCTCCAGGACTGAGCTCGCGGCGACGTTTCCAAGTTTCCCCCTTAGGAGCCCAGGCCGAGAATCCCGGCTCCCCACCCGCAGCTCCCGCGCCGCGCCACGCCACGCCCTGCTCTGTAGTGTGTTGATTGGTGGCTGGCAAGACTTTCCCTTTCCATTTTTGTTTGAAGGTTTTTTGCTATTTTGGCTTGGGTGTTGGTTTACTGTCTTCAGATGGCAAGTGCTTTGGAAAATGCCCGGCTAGTGTACGAGATCACCTACCTGGACTGGGGCTTCAGTAGACGGGCGCCCTGATCGTGCGGCCTCCTGAGGCTTTGCTCTTGGGACGGAACATTTTGTGTCCTTGGTCCCTCATCTCCTTTGCTCAGCCCTGATAAAGTGCGGACATGGTTGCCCATTTCCTTCTTTTGAGGCATGTTAGGAGAATCGAGCTTTTGTACTGCCTATCAAGTCCTTGGTGACGGCGTGGGTAGGCGGTCGCGAGAGTCAGTTGTGTTACCCAAAGATGCTCTTTGGAACACCCCAAACAATAACGTTACTTGCCATAAGCGAGTAAAACCAGAATAGAGGAATATTAATAGCTACTATTCCAAAAAACTTCCTTCCTTTTCGGGAAGTGAAAAGTCAAGGCTTGAAATGTTGAACAGACATGGGTCGGTCCCTGCCAAACTGACTTAAGATTTCCCCTGGCTGCCCACCACTGCTGGCTGTCCCCCACTGCTGACTGCCCCCTCCCCGTCTCCCCTCCCCCCCCCCCCCACAGCCCTGGCTGCCCCCCCACTCCTGGCTGTCCCCAACTGCTGACTGCCCCCCTACTCCTGGCTGCCCCCCCCCACTGCTGGCTGTCCCCCACTCCTGGCTGCCCCCCCCACTCCTAGCTGCCCCCCATTCCTGACTGCCCACGGCTGCTGGACCCCAGTAGCTCTCTGTAGATGTCAGATCCAGGGTAAGGATTAAGGGAGCTCTCTGCATTGCAAGTTCTCGAAGAATCTAGACCAATGTGAAATTTATTTCCCAGGATGGGGTTCTGAGCATTGTAGTGCATCTACTACGAGCATTCTTTATGGAATTGTGTGGTAACAATATTTGAATACATTTTGAGCTGTTTTGCAGAGGAGTAAAGGGTTGGAAACCACTGATTTGACCACAGTGAAGAGGAGGAAGATGTCCAGCAGAGGTTTTAGAGATGCCTCCACTCAACCTGGTGGGGTCTGGGGGGATGTTTAGTTTTTGGATGGGTATAGTTTGGCTTTTGTGAGATACATTTCTCAAGATAAATAAGGAAACCTGGTAAACCCTGCAAGGGGATAGGAGAGCGAGAAGGTGCTGCACTTATAATTATTCTCCCTCCCTCTTCTTTTTAAAATGCACAGAAGTCTTGGTCTTTTAGGTTCTGTGCTGATGGTGGAGAGCGAAGAATACTAATGTACCGAAGGGCATGTGGAGATCAAAGCATTTAAAAATACATCTTTTCATGGAAGCTAATGGAGGACTTTCAGTTTAAATGAGATTTAAAAGTGCTGTCGTTAAGAAAAGCACATGAATGCAGAAATGTGAGTAATTTTATGAGAAGGCACTCTGCTGATTAGACTTGAGAGTGTCTGCCCTTGGCCAGTGAGTCCGGAGGCTTCTCTGGGTAGAACTATGCTTTCTTTCTTTTTTTTTTTTTTTTTTTTTTTTTTTTGATATCTGCCCCTGTGGAGAAGAGCGGACCCAGGGCCTAGGGGAAAGATGGCCGAACTAATTGAAATTGGAAGGCAGCCTGGCTGGTGAGTGTTTAGCGGAAAAGTGCAGCCCCTAGGTACCAGTGTTGTTTTTCTCCATAGTAATTTGTGGAGCTGCTTTGAAAATGATAAAGTACTGTATCACGTAAGGCTTTTATTTTTATTTTTTTAAAAAAATAATGACTTCTGAAATAAGGGACTTGCTAGTGAAAATTGTAAAAATCTGAAAGCTTTTCCAGGCCAATCAAATAAAAGGAAGTTAACTCCATAAGACCTGTTAGTAGTTCTGATATGCAAAATTCTCCCCAAGTAGCAACCCCCCCCCCCCCCCCCAAACCTCCCTGTGGCTATCTGCATTTCAAATGCATACGGAAGCAGCTCTGGTCAGGAAATTCTCTAGCGTTTTGAATAATTTTTCTCCTCCCATTTTTTCATTAATTTTGGTAGGCTCTTGTGTCCCAGAATTCACTAGGCAATAGAATACTTGAAAAGCAAGGGGTATTTTGGAGGTCAACCAAGAGGACATATTTAATTATAAGGTTGGTTGGAAATAGTCTGAGGTTGTTGAGGTTTTTGTTTGTTTGTTTAGTGATTTTTTTTTAAATTTTATTTTGTTGGTTTGACTTTGTTTTGTCTTGGAAGAAAGGCAAAATTTAAATCTTGGCCATTGTGGGTAGGTCAGTACAGTAGTTTTGCTGAAGGAAGCCACGCCTGGGCTTGTGTGTTGGCACTCTGCCGGGTTCTCTAAATTGTGAGGCCCTTGGCCTCTGTTCTTGTGAAACAAGGCCTGTTCATTCCAGGACAGGATAGGACTCCTGGTTTCCCAAAGGGGTTCACACATCAGGCTTTTTTTTTTTTTTTTTCCCTTTTTTAAAATTATTTTACTTTATTTTATGAGGGGGATAGGGAGGTAGCTGTAAGGTGTTAGGAAATGTATCCCCGTTAAGACTGTGGAGAATTGGATTTAACTTCAAAAAAAAATGAAGTCACATAGTCCTACTGTGTGCGTTTAAATCTGTGTTTGGAATCTCACTGGCCAGTACACCTCTTTTTCTTTCATTTGGTTTTGCTTTTAAGTTAAATGCCTGTAGTTCACTTTGTTTAAAAAAAAAACTTGTAACTTTGAAATGATTATAGCTTTATGGAAAGTTGCAAAAATAGTAGAGAGGTCCTGTGTACTCTTCACCCATTTTCCTCCATTGGTAGCATCTTACATAACCGCAGTACAATAGAACTGGGAAATTGACATTGGTACAATCCACAGAGCATCGTCAGATTTCACTGGTTTTACATGCACACATTTGTGTTTGTGCATATATCCTTCTAAGCAATTTTTTTACACGTGTAGATTCCGGTAACCACCATCATGGTCAAGATACAGAACTATCTCATCACCTCAAGGATGTTCCTTGTGCCACTCCTTCATGGTGGCATCCACTCTCTCCTCCCCGCACCCATCTCTAAACCCCGATAACCACTAATCTCTTCTCCATCTCTATCTATTATTTTGAGAGTGTTACATAAATAAAATCATGTGGGGAGCGCCTAGGTGGCTTAGTCAGTTGGGTATCCGACTCTTGATTTTGGCTCATGTCATGAGCCCAGGGTCATGGGATTGAGCCCCGTGTTGGGCTCTGCGCTGAGCATGAAGGCTGCTTGGGATTTTCCCTCTCTCTCCCTCTCTCTCTGCTCCTCCCCCCTGCTTGTGCTCTCTTCCTTTCTCTCTAAAAAAGAAAAAAAACATAAGTTAAATAAAATCATGTGGCATATGACCTTTTGAGATGAGGGTTTTCACTCAACAGAACACCCTTGAGATCCACTCAAAGCTGTCACATTATCAAGAGTCTGTTCCCTTTTATTGCTGAGTAGTATTCCATGGTATGGTTATACCACAGCTCGCTTAACCGTTCACCTACTGAAGGACATTTAGGTTGTTTCCAGCTTTGGGCTCTTACAATTAAAAGTTGCTATGAACATGTGTGCACCGGGTTTTGTACAGACATGTTTTCCTTCCTGCGGGATCAATGCCCAGGAGTGTGATTTCTGGATTTTGAATGGTTAAGTGTATATTTTGTGTTCTCAGAAACTGCCAAACTTTTCCAGAGTGGCTGTACAATTTTACATTCCCCCCAGCCACGTAGGAGAGATTGGGTTTCTCTGCAACCTCACCAGCATTGGTTTATTATTGTAGCTGTCCCAACAAGTGTTCTAGTCTCATCCTGGCTTTAATTTGCATTCCCTAATGGCTAATGATGTTGAACATCTTTTCATGTGTTTATTTCCCATCTGTATCTCCTCTTTGGTGAAATGTCTGCTCATGTTCTAACTGGATTGTTTTTTGTTGTTGTTGTTGTTGTTGGTTTCTTTTTTACAGATGAGCTTTGAGAGTTCTTCATATATTCTAAATATGAATCCTTTGCCATATATATGGCTTGTATACATATATATATATATATATATTTTTTTTTTTTTTCCCAGTATGTAGTTTGCCTTTTTTATCTTTTTAACAGGATCTTTTGTAGGGCAAATGTTTTTAATTTTGATGAAGTCCCACGTATTATATGTTTTTGTTTTTGTTTTTTTCCTTTTATGGGTTGTGATTTTGGTGTCAAATCTAAGAACATTTTGCCTCGGCCTCCATCCCAAAGATTTTCTCCTACGTTTTCTTTTTTTGTTTCATAGTTTTATATCGTATATTTAAACTGTAGTTCACTTTTACCCCCTCTTAAGAATGTGTATGTCTTGCTGCCCTTCTTGAAAACCATCCCTTAGGTGTTTATTATGTATTTAGTGTTCTAGAAGCACACAGTTGAATCAGGCATGTTCCCACTCTTAAGAGCTCACCCCTTAGTGCGATCATTGTGTGGACATTTCCATGTATTATGTACAGTAAAGGAGATAAGCATGCTGTGCCGTAGAGCACTGAGCTGAGAGGGCTCGCTTTGATCGGGGGGTCAGGGCTTTCCTGGGCACGTTGCCCAAGCATGGTGGGAATGAAATCGATTCTTGCCTTTGATCCAGTTTTTGGATGTCTGTGTTGCCATGAATTCTTCAGTGTGAGTTACCCTGGTTCTTGAGCACATACTGAAGGACTTGGGGTAAACTGGGCGGTTGAGGGCTTTTTTTGTACTGTACGTGGCATAACAGCTTAAAAAAATAATAAAGATCCAGTACTGACAGCTCACTAACATAAAGAGTCTGAATGAAGTTAAACAGCTTCAAAATTAGAATGTGTTAAAATGGAAAAGGAGGTAGTATTTTGGATTGTTTAGGAACAGTAGACCTGGCTTGCTTCTTGACCCTCCTTCCTCCTTGCTGTGTAATCTCAGGGCATTTGACCTGTTAAAGCCTCATGGATGAAATGGAAACAGTTGCCTCCTGGAGTTGCAGGAGAAACAGTGCCTATATACCATATTGGGCAAATTGAAAGCATTCAGTAAACACTTGCTGCTATTATTATTATTATTATTATTATTATTATTATTATTATTATAGACCCAGGGCTTTATGATGTTATGTGCATTTTCATCTATCTCCTTTTTCCGAGAAACTGGAATCCCAGTTTTTACTCACAGAAACTTAGCTTTTCACAGTTGGGAACATTGTTATCATGTACCAAATATTATTTATTGAATGAGGTTAGAAGGTAGGGTACTCTATGCCCTATCTAGTACTGGCTATAAAATAGACCTTTTTTTCCTGCCTATAAACCCAAACTTTTGAGTAAAGAACAGTTTCCTCTCTGCCCCAGCCACGGGAGGTGGCGGGAGGTCTGTGTGCTGGCTGGAGTTTACAGTGCCTGTTAGCCTAGGTGTATGTTAGGTCAGGGCTGATGTCACCAGGATGCTTCACACCCGGCAGCTCCCTTTCCTTTCCCTTGATGACCATGTTGTTTGTTTCCCAGAGGAAATGGAATGGACCTTAGATATATACTTCTAGAGCAATGGCTCTGAAATGGGGGTGATGAGGTGATGCTATGTTTGAACAAAACAGTCTGCGAGCCCCGCCCCGAGAGTTTTGTTTCAGTTAGCTCTTGGAGGGGCCTGAGAATCTGAATTTCTCACAAGTTTCCAGGTGATGCTGTTCCTGCTGGTCCCGGGACCACACTTTGGGAACCAGTATTTTAGAGCATAGTCTCCTTTTCATTGGGCCTCGACTGAGGTGCTTAACTCTTTGGAACCGCATGTGTTCATGTTTAAACGACGGAGACTGAGCTAGATTGATTTCTAAGGTGATGAATTGATCTGCATAACCAAATGCTCGGCTCTAATCATTCTTCTGTGCCTTCCCCCTTTCCAGGCCGACTTTTCCTTCTCTCTGTTGTCTTTTATCCTCCTCGGTCCTTGGGAGATATTCCAAGTTACGGTGTATTGTTACCATCCACAAGCCATATTGCCTTGGCTAAGTCACTTAACCTCTGTAAAATGAATGTGCTGACTCAGTACTTCCATCGAAAGGTAACTGTGAGGCTTCAGTGAGATAATGCATACGAAAGGACTAAATACAAGGTAGAGCATGGTTCAGAATTCATTTATTACTTGGAGCGTCCTTGATTGTCCTTCAGGACAGTATCCTTGGACGTGGGGATGAACTGCTTCTCTTGATGCTGAATTTCACTGCTGCTGCGGGGCTTGTAAAGACCGCAGGAAATCCGCAGGGTCTTCGTGGAGAAGGTTCCCGCAGTAAACGGAAGGTGGGGGTAGGGTCTCTGAGGGCCTTCAAAATAGATACTTGATGTGTGGACGTGGTAATGACCAAAGAAGGGTTCAGTGCTGGAAAACAGCTTGAACAGATGCTGGACTGTTAAGAGCACTTCTTCACAGTAGAGAAATACAATTCCATGAAGTTTTTTTTGTTTTTTGTTTTTTGTTTTTTTCTGGCATCCTTGGAAGATGTGATCTGTCCCCCGTCTGTTTCTTGTTTTTTGTTTTTTGTCTTTTTTGAGGGGGCGTGGATAGGGAGAGGGCAGAGAGAGAGGGAGAGAAAATCTTAAGCAGGCTCCATGCCTAGCACGGAGCCCGATGCGGGGCTCCATCCCATGAACCACGAGATCATGAGCTGAGCTGAAATCAAGAGCCAGACCCTTAACCGACGGAGTCACCCAGGTGCCCCTGACCCCCGTCTATTTTTATTTTGAGTTCTGGGTCTACACTGTCCACAGTAACCACTAGCCACATGTTGGCCATCAAAGTTAATTAAAAGTAAATGAACTAAAAATCCTCAGTCCTGTTAGGCACAGTTCATATGCCAGCAGCTATTTCTGTCCTTGCAGTGAGTTCCACTGGTCAGTGCTGTTAGAGACATGATAGTCCCGGTTTGATTGACAGCAACATTATGGGGCTTCATAGGACGGGAAGGTGACACAGTTTTGACTGAAATGAATCACTTTCCTGTTGAAGTCCTGCGTGGACTGAATGGGAGAAAAGACCACAGGGCAAACCCTCTGCCAACCTGAACCTTATATTTGTTTTTGTTTTGTTTTTTTTTTTAATATTTATTTTTGAGAGAAAGAGAAAGAGAGAGTGTGAGTGGGCAAGGGGTAGAGAGGGAGACACAGAATCTGAAGCAGGCTCCAGGCTCTGAGCTGTCAGCACAGAGCCCGATACAGGGCTTGAACCCACGAACCATCAAATAATGACCTGAGCTGAAGCTGGATGCTTAACCAACTGAGCCACCCAGGCGCCCCTGAACCTCATCTCTGGAGGCTCATTTCATTCGGAGGGTGGGTCAGAGAGGCATTTGGGGTATGCCGCGAGTAGGTAGAGTTTACCAGGTTAGCAGGCTCTTACAGGAGGCTGTTCCCAGGGATGTTTGTGGCCTTGATTCCGTTCCTGGGATTCTCCCAGGTCCTTGAGAGCAGCAAATAGAAACGCCAGTGCAGAGTTAGCACTGAGAGGTTCTCCTGGGGAGATCTCGAGCCAGCCTGGACTCCTCCGCCTTGGGTCTGTTCCACTGTTGAACCAGCCTTTGTCAGTGCAAGGGGAAAGGGGGGGGGTGTGTGGCGGGCCTTTGCTCATCTCCGCCGGTGTCTGGGCTTGCTCAGATACCGTTCCACACTGCATCATCCTAACTTTTGAAAGTTCTGTACACTGTAAGGTTCCTTTCCCTGCCTCACATCCGGGTCCCTGTGGTCGGCTTCCCAAATCCGTCTGGCGTGCCTCACCTTCCTTTGCACATCTACACCCCAGCTAGTGAGGCACTCATTCTCCGGGAACCGTGCTTGCCACACAACAGGTCTTCCTGCTTCTGTTGTTTCGCACCTCTTCTCATCTACCCTGTCTTTCGCTTCTTTCCTCCACCCTTCTCAGAACAGGCAGAGCAAGAACAAGGATGATAGATATCTTGTCTTCCGGGCTCCTGTGCTTCTTGCCTTAGGGTGGGGCTGTGCTGTGCCCTGTGGCCCTGGGCCAGGGAGGAAGGAGGCATCTCACAGGTACCTGCTGCTTCTCAGCCATAAGGGCTGCTCTGGTTAGTGTGACCCCTGAAGGCAGGTGTGAGACAGGCCTTTCCCTTCCGGACAGGAACTGCACCCTGAAGGCCTCTGGGCACCAAGTTTCTTCTGAGTAAGCTCCCTCTGTCTGGGGGGTTGAGGGAAAGGGGTAGGTGTGAAATTCTCTGCCAGGCCCTGTCTCCCAAGGGACCAGTCTCTAACTATCGCTGCAGTTTGGTTGGTTGCTCACACTGGTGATGTGGGAAGAAGGGCCCCTAAGATCGCCTGCCTGGGATCTTGTTTTTGAACAATGGGGGATAAAAGAGGAGGAGGAATAGACAAGGTGCTTTCAGAATTTTGGAAACCAGTGGATGCGGTACCTAGGAGACAGCATTAAATTCACAGCAGAGTGCATGTAACACCAATTTAGCTCCTTTATTTTAGAAGAGTGGAAGGAAATGCCTTCTGAAATCACAGTAGCTTAAATTAAGAGACCTGGGGAAGTAATGTAAACAGCATCACAAACCTTAAATGTAATGGGAGTGTCAGAGAAAAGCAGGAGGTTTGCTAAAGGACATAACCCTTTAGGAAACCTGATAGACTGGCCTGATAGATCATACATGAGCGGCAGGGGCATGAAAAGTGGGGAGTACGTTTACTTGAGCTGACTTTGAGATTTGATCCTGTAAAATATTCATCCAAACAAAAAATTAAGACTATAAGATCTAAAAAGGTCTACTCTGAGATATGGATTATCTCAGTCCCGAGCTTAGAAGTAAAATTTTCTGAAAGTCTGAAGTTTCTTACCTTCAACTTTCTCCAAAATGGATTCTGGGAATTGGGAGACAACAATTGGAATGAATGCAGATATTAACATTTTAATGGCCTTTGTTAAGTGACTAAGATCACTTTATTAGTTTAAGAACGTACAATGTGTTATGTGTAATTAAACTTGCTCGTAAAGTGAACAGATTTTGTAGTGTTAAGTTTCGTAGTTAGGCAGTAGTCACGAATCTTCTAATTGAACCTACTTTGAAATATTTTCAGCTTCTCTTAAGGAAGGTACATGTTGAACCTCAGGGATCATGACATTTCTCATTTTGGGGCAGACTATACATTAGGCAGACATTGGGATGCAGAGCCTTCGCCGCTCTATATAAATACCTGCTGAATGAGTGACTCTGGACCATGCAAGTCCATACTGAGGTGGAGCATTTGCTACAGTGGAAAGATGCAGTCCTCCGTCTGCCATTTGAGGCTCTGTCACGTGCCTGGAACTGGACTAGGCCTGGGATATCTGCCCTCTGCACCCATGGAATTTATATTCTACAAGGGACGTAATGGAGTGCGGTGTTAGAAAACAGAAGGCAAATGAACTGCGTTTGTTCTGCTACGAGGACAAGAAACAATTTATAATCGCCTCCCAAGTATTTTATCTTCACCGTGAGCTGATTAAGAGGGAATGGTTTAAATTACAGATACCGTGACTTCTAGAAGCATGGGAAGAGTTCCCTGATGGGGAGCTTGGGAGGACATGAGGGTTATAGATGCAGCCAAGGAATTACGAGAAGTGCGGGGGTGTCTCATTCTAGAAATCTCTTTACATTGAGTGAGTGCGGTTTAGTGTCCTGCAGGATTGTGGGAGGTGGGTCTGATGGCACAGCGGTGTTCATCTGCGGAGCTTTTGAGGAACTTCAGGAAGCTCTCGTGGCTGGAATGGCAGCTGGCGCACATAACCAGGACCAGATCAGATTCAGTAGGTTCTCCCAGCTGAGGGAGAGGAGCCCTTGGACAGCTACCAGGTGGGGGTGTGGCAGGGGGGTCATCGGAGACACGTTCTGTGGCGGCAGCGCAGATTGTGTCTACATTTGCCTTTCAGTTTCCTCTTTGATTTGAGGGGGTTGTACAATCTGGGAAGAACAGTGGAAAATTAGTGCTAATGATGCATGATGATTTGTTTGCAAAGTCTGCCTTAATCATGTAGAAAAAGTATTTAGGACTCCATGATGTGCCGTTTGCTCGTTCAGTGTAAGAAGTTAAAAAAACAAAACAAAAACCCGGACTCTTAATTCTGTTTATCCTGCAACTTTTCTGGATTCGTGTCATTTTTTTTTTTTTTTTTTTTTTTGGTGGAATCTTTAGGGTTTTCTCGATATAGTATCATACCATCTGCACATAGTAACAGTTTTACTTCTTATCAACTTGGATGCCTTTTATTTCTTTTTCTTGCCTGATTGCTGCAGCAACGACTTCCAGTACCGTATTGAATAAAAGTGGTCAGAGAGAGGACATTCTTGTCTTTTTCCTGATCGTAGAGGAAAAGCTCTCAGTTTTTCATCATTGAGTGCAATGTGTTGATCAATAACTACATATCTCCATTAAACAAAGCTTACAACTCATCAATACAGCAGTGAAATCCATGTTTACAGTGATGACCTTTGTGTTTGATTCAGACCTGAGATTCTCAGTCTCCAGAAACGTTCCTTACGGAACATTCACCGTGGAGCAAGAGGAGAGGTTTATTTCTTCTTATTTGTAATGCTTAGAAGAGAGGACAAATCGTACTCACTCCCCTGTAACCTCCTAATAAGTGTCCCCTTGTCCTACTGGCTGAAGAGGAGTTTCCCTAGGCAGCTGAGGGTATTCAGGTTAGAGCCTGGTACCTGATACCTTCTCCAGGCCTACCTAGCCCTTGACTTGTATGCCTAGGTGGTAGACAAGTTAGGAATTTTGGAAGAGCCTTTGGATAATACCATGTATTCTTTCATTTTGGTCTGTGATAGTAGGACGCACCATTAAGCTTATTTTCAGAGAAATTGTATATATATATTTCTAATTTTTTTTTAACATTTGTTCATTTTTGAGAGTGTGTGAGTGGGAGAGGGGCAGAGAGAGAGGGAGTCACAGAATCTGAAGCAGGCTCTAGGCTCTGAGCTGTCAGCACAGCTAACAGAGATCATGACCTGAGCTGAAGTCAGACGCTTAACCAACTGAGACACCCAGGCGCCCTGAGAAATTGTATATTTTTTAAATGCTTATTTTTGAGAGAGAGAGAGAGAGAGAAAGTGTGAGCGGGGGAGGGGCAGAGAGAGAGGGGGACAGAAGATCTGAAGCAGGCTCTTTGCTGACAGCAGGCAGGCTGATGCGGGGCTCCAGTGCACCAACTGTGAGATCATGACCTGAGACAAAGTCAGATGCTTAATGGGTTGAGCCACCCAGGTGCCCTGGAGAAATTGTATATTTTAAGGCTTCTCAACCTAAGTGCTTAGAAAATTGAAAGTGCAATTTTAGTCTAGTTTGTCAATCAGCTGAACAGTCTGACAAAACTTTAAATGTCTTCATCTTTGATCTGCTTGAGCATCTTGCTGTTTCTAAAAAGCTCACGGATTTGATCATTTCTTGAAAGGGAATTTTATATCATTGATTCCTGTTCCATTTGCCCACACCGATTAAAAAAAAAAAAAAAAGATAAAATTTACTGAGCACTTATTATGTGCTGGAATACCATTCATAGCCCTTTGCATTATCATATGTAATCTTTATAACGGCCCTAAGTAGTAGGTCCAATTACTGTCTCCCTTAACTGATAAGGTGAAAGGAAGCAAGAAGTTAACTCATTTGCTCACAGAGCCTGGATTCTTAGATTGTTTAAGAAACAGATTTGCCAAAACAAATCAAAACAAATTGGCCCGTTTTTCCCCCTTTCCATTTGGTGGCTGTTGTCTCCTCTACCTTTGTTGTTCCTTTAAATCTTTTAATACTTTGGTCTTTTGGCTTGATAGCATCACTGTCTTCTCTTCCGTCATCATGTCTTAACATCCTTCCTTTTGTCCCAGCATTGCCTGACTTCCTGCCGGGCAAGTTATTACAGTTTCTTTTCTCCCCACCTCCTAAAAGTAATCTCATGGAGCCTTTTCCTCTAGGGAAATATCATTGTTGATTTGTATTCCCTTTTATAAAAATCCCTCAAGGGCAAGAAGGTGTATTCACGGGCAGGTGTTTTCTAGAGAGGCTGCCGCCTCTCCTCTGATACGTTTTCTTTAGTTATTGGAGTCCGTTGGTCTGACAGGTAGAGTTCAAGCCGTGCTTCACATCAAAGGGTCTCTGTGTGCCTTCAAGGCTCCCCACTTCCAGGGGCTGCAGGCACCTCTCTTTGCCCAGGCGGGGAGGCAACTCCCTCTCAGTTATAGCTGGTTTTGCAGCCATTTTCATCTTAAAGTTCTTTTTCAGTTTCATGTCTTTTGGTCCCTTCCCCACAGAAGAGGCTATAGAATGGAAAGCCATGTTTCTCAAAGTGTGCTCCCTGGAACGCTGGGGGGGGTGGTTCCTGAGACCAAAACACGATCTTCATAATAACACGAAGACACATGACCACCGTACTGACATTTGTACTGATGGTACGAAAGCAGTGCTGGGGAGAACTTTCCATGGATCAAGGCGAGGGCACTGACTGTACCAGTGGTCTGTCTGCCCCTTACCAGCACACACAGTAGTAAATCTCCAACCTCAGGTGCACCTTTTTAATGCCTCGCATGATGAAATGGAAGGCATACAGGATGTGCTCCTGCTGCAAACCGAGGCAGGGAGCTTAGCTAAAGGCTCTTCTCGTGGGACGCCATTTGTAGTTGAGAGAATGACCCACAAACCGTGGTAATTCCGAGTTCTTGGTTTATTGGGTATTTGCTAGATGTTTTCTCAAAAACGAATGAAGGGAGCCTTCACTTTAAGAAAACCAATGGACACTCTTTGTTGCCAGTGATAAAACTCAGGCTTTCCAGTAAAAACTGGAATTTTGGAAAGCTTGGATTTGCCACTGTGCACTTGACAACTTCCTAAAACGCCAAAGACTTTCCTGACGATTGCAATCCATTGTATATTAACAAAGGTGATTTTGTTGATATTACATACTTGAAAAATTTGCATATGTGTGGAGGATTTGCACGGTGCAGTGAACCATGATTTTCCAAATGACCAATGTATGAAATTATGAAATCATGGAAAAGAGAACTCCCTCCAAAGTGAGAGATGGACCAGTAGATTTTAATGTACTAGAATATAGAGGAATATCCAAGGCAGGATCACTGATACAGTTTTATAGTTCACACTGCAACCACCTTGAAGAAATTAGTACTTGTTGGGGCACCTGGGTGGCTCAGTCAGTTAAGCGTCTGACTTCAGCTCAGGTCATGATCTCATGGTTCATGAGTTCGAGCCCCATGTCGGGCTCTGTGCTGACAGCTCTGTCTCTCTGTGTCTCTCAAAAATGAATAAACGTTTTTAAAAAAAAAAAGAAATTAGTACTTGTTGACTTTTGGTGTAGCTTCAAAGAACAGTCACAATTATCTGGAATGGCTATCATAATACTCCTCCTTTTTCCAATTACATGTTAGAATGAGGCCACATTTCCTTGATCTTCTTCAATAAAAATCCTACAACAATAGATTGACGGCAGGAACAGATGTGAAAATCCAGCAGTCTAGTAAGCCTTACCTTAAAGAAATTTGCAAAATTGTAAAATAATAATGTTCGCATTGCCTTTTGTCTTAGAAATGAGTTTTCATAAAAATGTTTCGTGTAACTTAGAATGGGTCCATTATTGTTGTTTTGAAATGAATTAGCATATATTTTAAGATTTCTCAGTTTCCATTTCTGATATGGTAAGGA
This sequence comes from Panthera leo, assembly GCF_018350215.1. NCBI lineage: Eukaryota > Metazoa > Chordata > Mammalia > Carnivora > Felidae > Panthera > Panthera leo. The sequence goes on along the minus strand of NC_056688.1, from coordinate 38,777,257 downwards.
GGGATAGATACGGCTCACAGAAACAAAAGCTTATTGGGTCCTCTGTAATTTTTAAGAGTATAAAGAGGTCCTGAAAAAAGTTTGAAGACCGTTGGTGTAGTGGTAAACACTAGACGCTCTGGGGCCAGACCAGCTGGGCTTGAATCCTGGTTTTGCCCTTTAGTAATTGTGCAAGTTATTCTCAGTGCCTTAGTTTCTGCACCTGAGAAGTGAGGATAATCCTCCTAGAGTTGTGAATGCCATGAAATCAGTGTGTATGCATTCTTTTAGACCTAGGGAGAAACTATGTAGGTAGCTCTTGACAGATTGTTTTAGAGAGGTCCATGATCCAAAGCATTGAGGCCTAAGAGAAGAAAGAGGTAAGCATAGCCCCTTAGCACAGTTACAGATCTAGGTGTGCGTGTCCTGAGACGGACCTGAACACTGGTGTCCCTGCTCGCCAGTCCGTGCTACCTTGAGCTTGCCTGCATCACCTCATTGGGCCACTGTTGGGCAGTTGTCTGCCTTAGAAGTCTGGCCTGGCAGATTTGGGTTCCCATACCGGGCACTATCTTTCCCCTGGCAGATGCTTAATGTCACAGATGTTTGTGGAATGAATGAGTGAATGAAAGCACGGATGGATGGATTGACAGATGGATGAATTAGCGAGTACTTCTGCATTTTGCTGCCAATCAAGTTCACCAGACCCATGATCTTTTGTAACGTATAGGAATTATAAGAAACCAAATACTACCACAAGTACCTACGTGTTTTAAAATACCGCTTAAATTCCGTGGAATGTTTTGGAACAGTCAAAACCGAATTTGCGTCTTAGCCTTATGGCTGTGAGCTGTGTGACCCAGAGCGTGTCGTTTATGTTTATGTTTAGGTAAAAAGGAGATAATGAGACCTAATTCTCAGAGATGTGAGAATTACCTGAGATAATGTTTGTATCATGTATTGCTCGATGAATGTTATGTTCTATGCCTTCCTTCCCTGTAAAATTAGCTGCTTATCTTACATGACTGTGACATAGTGGCTTTGTGATTTTTGAGTTTCAGATTTAGCAAGCATTTGTCTTGTAATATGGTAGGCATTTTCTCAGGCTTTATCTTATCATGTTGAATTAGATATCTTTGTTTTTAATTTTTTTAAATGTTTATTTATTTTTGAGAGAGACAGAGAGGCAGAGCGTGAGCAGGGGACGGGCAGAGAGAGAAGGGAGACACAGAATCCGAAGCAGGCTCCAGGCTCTGAGCTGTCAGCACAGAGCCCGATGAGGGGCTCAAACCCACAGACAGTGAGCTCATGACCTGAGCCGAAGTTAGCCGCTTAACCCACTGAGCCACCCAGGTGCCCCTAGATGTATTTTTTGGTATAATCGCTTTATTGTATCTTGAGAACAATACTTGAGATGTAGCTGAAATAGCCATATTCCCTTACCTGGTCATTCAGGTTAGCAATTAGAAGGGCACTACAATTGCTGACTTTACTCTGAATTTATGAAAAAGTAACACATTTACACAAAGAATTCTTTACCAGAAGAACCGATTCAGGTTGATTGGTTTGTTTGTTTTAGGAAGAATTGTTCACTCATCGGTTTGCGTTCATCAGATCCGTCATGTTTTGGCTTCAAGTGTGATTGATGGACAAGATTTCAGTTTATCACAACTTTTTTGGAGTGCATGTGTCATATCAGAACTTGTATGGCAGAGAAGCGTAAGCCTCCTAGACCTGCCTCTGTATTCAAATCAGCTGTCAAGTGAGGCCAAAAGACATTCGGTCTGCACATGTGGAGATCCCGACAGGCCTGACATGGAGCTTGGAAGTGACATTTTGAACACGTAGCACAGGCGACTGACACAGCACAGCCTTGGGATCCACTGTTAAAGTGGAGACACCATCGTGAAACTAATATGTGGTCAACGGAAGGGATGGGGAGGGGCGGCTTCATCAAGTGCCTTGGTGTTCTGGTGATTGGCAGAGAGCGTGCTATTATTACTTGAAGCTTTTATGAAAAAGAGCACAAATGAAATAGTTCTGGATGCTTCTCTGCCTCATATAGTCCGAGAAAAACTTTCCCAGTACCTTTCCCCATTGTCCACAAGCAAGAGCGTATCATTAAAACTCTCCTGATTTAAAATTAAAAAAAAAATTTTTTTTTTAATTTATTTTTGAGAGAGAGACAGAGTGTGAGTGGAGGAGGAGCAGAGAGAGAGAGAGGGAGACACAGAATCCGAATCAGGCTCCAGGCTCTGAGTTGTCAGCACAGAGCCCGATGCGGGGCTCAAACGCCCTGAAGTCAGATGCTTACCGACTGAGCCATCCAGGCACCCCAAAACTCTCCTGATTTTAATGTAAGAAATTAGTCAGGAAAAGAGGACTCAGAATTAAGTGTGCGTTATTGAGGAATTTTTGGAAGGCAGAATGACGTTGCAAAAAAAGCTTTGATTTTGTCTGTGCTGCTGGCTAGCCCTGGGCCTCTGGGCATTACTTAACCACTGTGAGCCTAGTCCCTATCTACAAAACGGAAATAGGGTGGTGACAATTACACATGGTGATTTTTATATCGTCCCTACACTCAATAGGCCCTCAACAAGTGGTAGCTCCTTCTACTATTGATTATACTCTTATTACTAAAGGGATGTTCAGTTTGGGGGGAACATTGGTTGATTTGAATTATCGTGTCCAGTTATGAGTCAACATTGACTCCTGAGGGAGGTGAGTACAAGAAGACACAGTGAGTATAAGAGGACGGGGAGGGCGGTGGAAGGAACCTGATGGCAGGTCTGAGCTGCTCTTGTCCTCTGTGGCTCAGAGAGGGAGCCTTGAGAAGCATAATTATGCATTCATGTTGCCATCTTGTGTCTTGGGGTTTATTTTAAGGTTTCTCATCCTATTTGTTTTCCTTTGTTCAGAAAAGATTAAGTACTTACTGTCTGCCTGCAGTGATAGAAACACATTTGAAAGCAATGGAGCTCACATGCCAGTAAGTTTTTTTTTCAATGGGAACATAATGTATGCCAGGGCCACCCAAAAGAATACGTTTCTGGTCCTGAAATTGATTAAAGATTATTGAAGTTTCACTTATTTGATTAAATATAGGGCTTATTTATTAAAACGCACCTGAGTACATAGTTCTAGAGATCGACTATATAGTGTAGTGCCTGTAGCTAACAATACTGTATTTTTTATGCTTAAAACATGCTAAGAGGGTAGATAGTATGTTAAATATTCTTATCACATGCACACATATTAATAAAGGAGGTGGGAGAGGACTTAGAGAGGTGATGGGTATATCTGTGGTCTCGATGATGGTGACGGATTCATGTGTGGATACTTATCCCCAAACTCGACAAGTTTCTATGTTAAATGTGTACATTTTTTTAATTATCCATTTTTTTTTTTTAAATATTTATTTTGAGAGAGAGAGAGAGTGTGTGAGCAGGAGAGGGACAGAGGGAGAGGGAGAGAGAGAATCCCAAGCAGGTTCCATGCTGCCAGTGCAGAGCCCGATGCTGGGTTCAATTTCATGAACCAAGAGATCATAACCTGAGCCAAAAATCAAGAGTCGAACGCTTAATCCCCTAAGCCACCCAGATGCCCCTGAACATGTACATCATTTTCAATGTCAAGCATATCTTGATAAAAAAAAATTTTTTTAAGTTATCTGAAGTAAAGAATTTCTGGAGTCCAGGTACTTCTAGTTTTAGATAGGTTAACTACCAAATATATCTACCTGAAATAAAAATTATGATATTATGTACAATTTGAGTCAAGGTAGTTAACTAGCCTTTGGATCTTATGTTAAAATCCAAGATTAAAAGATGATTTTCTCTTTGTAGATAAAATCTTTTTCTTATGGGATACTCATATGTGCTTGTGGTGACTCTGCGTGATAGGTAGGGACTAGGATGATTCCTTCTTCTTATGGTGGGCGACTGGGCACCCCCAGAGAGAGGTCTGTTGACTCTGGTCCTGCTCCCAGACCTTTTGAAGAAGCACGCGCCAAAGCCTACATTTAGGGCACAGTCCCAGGACACAGGGCTCACCTGCAGGGGTTGAGCAGAATGAAAGAGCACCTTCCTCTAAGAGCTGGCTTGTGTTCTCCCTGTGCAGACTCCCTGTGATGTCACTTCAGAATCGTGGACAGAGCCCCTACAGGAAATGGATCATAGTATGCTTGTAATTAACGTGTTTTAGCACTAGGTGGCTTTCTCTGGTTTTTGTTCCCCAGTAGCTTTTACCAAGCCTTGGTCTCCTGATTGGTTTGAAAGAGAGAGAATCATCTTTGAGCTACTTTCTGTAGAATTAAGAATATGTTTATAACTGGTTATTTAAAGATGTATCTTAATTACATCAGTATATATTTATTGAGTGCCCATTATGTGCTAGAAACTAGCACATACTGTGAACATACGCAGATGATTCATTGATTCAATAATCGTGTCTGGAGCTCTTACTGTGATTTTATTTCTGCTAGACACTGGAGAGACAAAGGTGAATAAGATATGGTCTTCTGCTGCTGATCAACTTACTAGTTAACAGGGAGAGAAAAATACAAACTAAATACATAGGCAGTTTAATAGTGGCAGAAACATGCATGGAATGTGATGGGAGCACAGATGAGTGGCATATAAACATTCGGGGGGCAAGGGGTAGATGACTTCCCAGAGGAAGTGGCACTAGATAGAGTTTCGGAAAACTTTCAGACTGTGCGCGCGCGCACACACACACACACACATAATTTAATGTTTATTTATTATTTAGAAAGAGAGAGAGAGCACTAGCCGGGGAGGATCAGAGAGAGAGAGGGAGACACAGAATCCTAAGCAGGCTCCAGCCTCTGAGCTGTCAGCACAGAGCCCGGCGCAGGGCTTGAACCCTTGAACTGTGAGATCATGACTTGAGTCAAAGTCAGATGCTTAACTGACTGAGCCACCCAGGCGCCCCGTCAGCATACATATTTGAGCATTGAGTATGTGCCAAGGAAAGAGTTTTCCGATTTGCTGAGAAAGACCTTCCAGACGAAGGAACCTTTGAGGGATCACAAGTATTTCTTTAGGGTTTGTGCAAAGGGTATTTGGGGCAACAAGGCAGATTGTGCCAAGTCATGTAGTACTTAGGATACAGACAATGCTGAGTTTTTATGATGGGGGTCAGAACAATTAATTTTTTTTAAATGTAAGTCTCTATCAGAAGTTCTTGATTATAAGCACAAAGTGACTTCGGCTAACTTAAGCAAAAGAGGAATTTATTGGAAGTATATTAGGCAGCTCACATATTAACAGGAAGGCCCAGAAAATGGGCAGGAACCTAGGTGAAAATACACCAGGAACCCAGCCGGGGACACGGTGTTTGTCTTGTGAGGACCGGTGCTCCTGGAACTCCTGGTGATACTGTTACCGCAGGTAACTTACCTGCACCTTTTGTCCTTGTGTCCTTTCCTCAAGACTCACAGTCTTTGGCTAGAATATCCAGTTGGCTTGAGCTTAGGCTGTTCTTGCTGCTAGAACAGAGAAGGGTACTTTTGGCTTCTGTAATGGGAGCCAGAACCTACCCCCAAGGTTTACACAGTGAGTTCAGGGTTTCCTAACACTGAAAGTATTTTAGAGTATTGTGATTGACTCTCAGGAACATGCTGGGTAGTTGAATCACCTATTTTCGAAATTATTTTGCATTTCTCTAGTGTTACGAAAATAACGAACTAAAATTTAAAAAGTTTATTAAAAAGCTCCCTTAAATACTGGCTTCTGAGTCGTCCTCCTCCTTACCCATATCAAGTGACACTGAACTCTCCATTCCTTAAAGAGATGAAATACTTTCTTCTTCTTCTTCTTTTTTTAATGTTTATTTTATTTTTGAGAGAGAGAGAGAAAGCACGAGCCAGGAAGGGGCAGAGAGAGAAAGAGGGAGAGAATCTCAAGCAGGCTCCACGCCACAGGCACGGAGTCCAACACGGGGCTCCAACCCATAAACTGTGCGATCACGACCTGAGCCGTAACCACGAGTCAGATGCTTAGCTGACTGAGCCACCCAGGCGCCCAAGATGAAACACTTTCATGACTCAATCCCTGTGCTTATCCTTTTACCTCGCTGTGTTGACCTCTCCTTAGCACCCCCTCCTCACCCCACAGCAGGTTAATGTCCTCCTCACTTTTTTCTGCTCAGCTCACCTGTCTCTTTCTTCTTGTCATTTCAGCTTGCTATCACCTCCCTAATCAACAGGTAGTGATGGATTACTTCTGGGCCCCCAAAGCTTTGTGTCCCTTTAGTCGAACACTTACTCTGCAAGGAAATTTGGGTGTGCACGTGTGCACGTTGGTCTCCAGAACTAGAGCATGATCTCCTGAGGCCAAGGACGGTCTTACTCATTTCTTGTGTTTAGAGCTCCTAGCACAGTGCTCTGTTGACTGCATTGTTACTTGAAAGGGTAAGCATACATTCTGCGTTTTGGTTCCCACTGATGATGTCTCCAATATTCTTAAGAAAGCGTTACCAAGTTAAGCTTACCTTTAAAGTTATTAATCACAAGTTCCACTTCGAGAAAGTCTAAATTAAATAGCTATTAGTGTATTTATTATTTTATTTGTTCGCTACAATAGACAAGATTGGTCCGGGGATCAGAATTCACACTGGGTGCTGAGGTGGACTTTAGGGGTTGGGAATCTTGGAAACCTTCCTCCCTCCCACCTCTCTCCGTCCCCATCTTGGGTCTCAAATAATGGTTCCTTGGGTGAAAGAGATATTCCAGTGCGTGGAGATTCCTGTTTCCTGTTTAAAAACGTGTGTTGCAGGCACGTATTCCTAGAAGAGGGTGCCCTGACCTGTCCGTGCTTCTGCACTCAGGTCTCAGGCTCCTGGAGTGTGAACTGGCCAACCCACCTGGGCTAGCTGGGTTTCGCAAGAGTTCTTGTGAACAGACTTGCCTTTATTTTTCAGACACTGGTCATGGGTTCTCCAGGCCGCTTCAAAACATTGTTTCCTAGGGCATCTGTCTCCCTGAGCAGAGTATTCCACTCCCCCTGGAAAAACCTCCAGTTCTGCCAGAATCAAAAGGCTTGGTTGCTTACATTTAACTTTGAGGCGGCTGGCACACTCAGCAAATTCCTTAGCTCTTTGAAAGGGAAGGTAGAGGCCACAGGATTGTTTGTTGCTATGTTTAAAATTTCTGTTACAAAGTTATAGGAGGCTAGACTAATCGAAAGGGTGAAGTGGTTTTTAAATGCATTAGGGGGTTTGGATTAGGTGGGCCTGGGAGAAAGTTTTGGGCTTTGGGGAAAGAACACCTGGGAGTTGTTTTGCAGATCGTAGAGGGTTTGAGGAATGGGCCTCTGGCCTGCATGGGAAAGCAAGTGCCCCCCTCATGTTAGGGAACATTTAATGGAACATTTAAAGGAACATTCCCTCATTTAAGGAAAAGTGCAAGGGTCATGGGGAACTCCCGGAGACTGGCTTTGGGGGGATCTTTGACCTTTCCCTTAAACTTGGGCCCGTTCCAGAGGACGGTGCCGTGTTCTGCATCGACCAGCAAGTAGTAGGAGGGGTATCCCTTACACATCCTCCTTGCAGAAAGTGACAAGTATGTGGGTCGTGCCTGCCTTCCATCTTCCCCAGGACGGTAGCACCAGACTATATTAAATGGCTGCTATAAAATACGAGACAGTTGGAGGGCACCTGTGTGGCTCGATTTGTTAAGCGTCTGACTCTTGATCTCAGCTCAGGTCTTGATCTTGGGGTCTTGAGTTCAAGCCCCACCCAGCGTTGGAGCCTCTTACAAAAAAAAAAAAAAAAAAAAAAGGCAGTTGATGCTTAAATGCTAAGTTGTGAGCTCACATCATAACTGGTACCATAGGTGAGGGAAGGAAGGCCAGTGTGTGTGTGTGTGTTTGTGGCGGGGGGGGGTTGTGTCTACAGGAGGTGGAGTGAAGAGGTTTGTTGGGGTGAACCGTAAAGGACCTGGGGAGAGGAGTGTGCAGGCAGAAGGCATTCCCAGCTGGAACCTGGAAAATGGGGGTGACATGGTCACGGGACGCTGGGAGGCTGAGTAGAGCACCCAGGCTGTTGACAGCAGAGGAGCAGCCAGATGGCAGGCGGCCTTGAAAACGAAGCAAAATTTGAACTTGAGACCCTCGCCAAAACAGTTATGTGCAAGCTAGTGGCCTGCCAGAAGTGGGATTTGAGGACAGGAGCTTTCCTAGTTCTGTGAGTGTTGGATGATGATAGGGTGGCAATTTGAGCGTCCTCCGGTGTTTAAACGCAAAGGACACTTCTGAGCCTGTTACATTAGCCTCTTGACAGATTCACGATCTGATCTTAGGGAAGGAACTAGCTACAATGGAGGTGGAGCAGATGAGAGGCGATCGCCAGGTTTCTGCGCCCCGTGCCCACCCCAGAAGACTCACTTCATTTTACCTTAATTCATTTTAACTTCAACAGTGATGCCCTTTGTTAGTGCTGTATTGAGTAAGGAAAACAAAAAGTCTTGTTCAGGGTCACATTACCTAAAGGCCTCTGGACGGTTACAGAGAAAGTAACAGCATAAAACCATAATGGGAAGGAAGCTTCAGCACTTTTAGAAATAAGCAGTCACACTCATAGAAGCAAAAGATTCTTCTTGTCGACACGTGACACGCAGGGTTTGTAAAGAAGAAGGGACCGTTCTTGGTGAGATGGATCACAGTCACTATGAGGCAGGAATGGTGTCCCCTCAAAGCAGAATTCCAGAACCTCACCCTTTGTGGAGTGCAGCACGAACAGATCCCTGGCTTTCCTTCAGGGCACGAGCCATAGGAGCTGCCAGAAGGGGACCCTGTAGACGGGGGACTCCTTTACACTGGCCTTAGCTGGTTTTCCATCGCTTTTGCCGGTTTCCCCATGCAGACTAAAGCTGTCAGTGATAATTCTGGGACAAGGACTGGTTTGAAAGAAGCAGGTGACTGCAAATTGGTAAGTCGGGAGGACCTGGTGTGGAAACAGTCTTCATGAAGCCCCTGGGGCTACGGCATGTGCCTATCACACACCTTGGAGCAGGATCCTTGACTGGCTGCGTGCTGCCCTAAAATACGCCCTGTTCCTGAGCCCCTGGGCCGGAGCCACGCCCTAGAGGCGGGGCTTCCTGGGTGGGAGTGGTATCTGGGAGTGTCTGTGGCTTCTTCTAATTTTGCTCCTGGGTGTGGAGAACGCTAACAAAGCCAACAGCATTCCCCCTCATATGTTGTCCTATGTCGTGTAACATAAGTCACATGTTTACTTCCAGTTTCTCATGTCAGAGAGCCTTGACCCCATTGGGTAGATCTTGTACCCTGCGTTTCGCATAAGAAAACAGACCCGCTTTGTGCCATAAAGAGTTCCTAGTGGAGATTCTGAACTACAATAGGCAGGGAAGGATTATGTGTCTGTGGGATTAAGGGCGAGGCCTCCCTTGCATTTTTGCTCTGCAGCCCAGCAATCTGATGCAGACCCAGTGACACACATTCTTGTCATTTTACCTTGCCTTATAGGTGACGAAGCCACAAATAGCACGAGCCCTGTAGGGTATGTCAGTGCTGGGAGCTTCTCTTGGTTCTCTCAGTGGAGCTATGATACCAGGCCCGTCTGCCTGCCAGGCCGTCTGCTCATCTGCTGGGCTTTTCTTTCTTCAGCTCCTAGGAGTGGGGGCAGTGGTGGGAACGTAACTCTCCAAGAATGTGTGGGACACCCCAGCGTACAAAAAAAAAGAAGCCTTAAATGATAGTTGATATGTATCTCTATACGCTCTGTGGCCTGGAGCCCTTGAACCTGTTCTCATGTGGCAGGCCATTGGATAAAGATGTGGAAAATCAATTTGTACCAGTGTTGTTACTGGGGTCGGGTTCTTGGGGCTCCACAAGGATAGAAACTTGAGGCTGGACCCCAAAATCAGAAGCACAGGCAAGGCTCTACTGGGGCTACAGCTTGAGCTGAAGGAGACTCAGCACTAACAGACAGTGGTTAGACTGGCCTGCTGGGACACAAGGGAGTAAAAGTTCTAGAGCGAAAACTCCCCCTCAGGTTCCCACTCTGGCTTAATATGCTAATGAAAGGGGGGAAGTACTTCATCTTTTCTTTTTAAAATTTGTTTAAGTTTATTTATTTTGAGAGAGAGCACACAAACAGGGTAAGTTTATTTATTTTGAGAGAGAGAGTGTGGAAGCAGGGTAGGATCAGAGAGAGAGAGGGAGAGAGAGAATCCCAAGCAGTCTCTGCACTTTCTTTGCAGAGCCCCACGCAGGACTCGACCCCACCAACCATGAGATCATGACGTGAGTGGAAATCAAGAGTCCCTTGCTTAACCACCCAGGTGCCCCCAAACGGGTTTCATCTTGATTGATTGGAAGGGCCTCGTCCTGATTGGTTGATATTGGCAGGCAATTCAGGCAGCTCATTGGTGCTTTTAGGAGCCAGGGTCCTCTGTTTTAAGTCCAGCTTGTACGCGGGGCCGCATCTTGGTTCTGCTCTCTAAAAGAAGCGATTTAACAGTAACAGCCAACAGAAAGCGCCGGAGGTACATAATGTTTTCCACTTGGGGCTTGTTCTCATGGTCCCTAACTGTCTCATTGTGGTGATGAGAATGGCTTAGTGTAGAGGTTTTAATTAGGTTCTTAGGTTGCAAGCATATGTCTATACAGAAACACACACACACACCCCCGCGCACTCCTTTGTATGCATCTACACGTACACATATATACCCTTAATTAGGCCTCAGTTTCATTAGCGGCTTGCTTTCGGTTTTCATTTAAAATTTATAGTCCCGTGACTAGACGGTGTCACCCAAAGCGACATGTGCTTGCACGTGGCCATTCCTGACCCAGATCCACTATGAGAAAACACCACTCTTTGTTTTGTTGAAGTACGTGGGTCCTCAACACCTCTCTGGCGCTGATTTGGTTGGGGGGGGGGGGGCCGGAGCTGAGGGCGCAGAAAGGTGTTTTCGTGTTGGGGGATTTTTGCCAGTGTGCACTGTTCTCCCTCCAGCTTAGGGCATCCGACCTTTGGCTGCACACTGGAATCGGTTGAGGAGTTTTACATACAGGAGCCTGGGCCCTATCCCCCGAGATTCCAATTGACTAGGTCTGGAGGAAGCCTGGGTATTAGGATTTTAAAAGTTCCTCGGCAACTGTCATGGCAGCCAGGGTTGCACCCTGCATTTCTCTAATTTTCCACCTGCTGAAGTAGAAGCCAGGTCAGAATTTGCCTTAGGATCTAGGTCATCTGTGATTCTTAATTTTAGCTTGAGACTTTTAGATTTATAGATGCAGAAGATGAGGCCCGGAAAGGGACAGGTTTCTTCCAGGGTAGTCTTTGCAGTTTGGCCAAAGAGAGAACCCTGACAGGTAATGAATGTCATAGGCATTGAAACTACAATGTTAGACTGATCTCCATGTACTACACCATTCATATTTGGTTTATATTCATATTTAGGTTGAGAGTCACAACTACATTATTTTAACTTTACAAGATAAATATCCTAGCTGTCAAAACCTTTTTTTTTTTTTTTCGTTCTAGTCCACACATTAATAAGATATATGTGAGCAGAGTTGCAAACCCTTCTTTGTGTGTTGAAGAAACTGAGGAAGATGATGACTAAATCCCCATCTATGGCCTCAATAACTAGTTACTACTAGCTTTGGCCTTGTGAGAAAAGAGCTGATGAAAAAACCCAGCAAGAAATTTCAAATTACTTTCAAATTAGTTCGAGGTTATAGCTGAAAAACATTTTTGTTCTAATAGAATTATCATTTGGTCAAGGATTTTAATTTAAAAAGAAAAGCATGATTCTTTCCCTGGAGTAAACTGAGCTACTTCCCCCCCCCCCCCCCCCGGTTTATTTATTTTGAGAGAGAGAGAGAGAGAGAGAGAGCGCAAGCATGCAAACAGGGGAGGAGCACAGAGAGAGGGAGGGAGAGAATTCCAAGCAGGCTCTAAGCCATCAGCACAGAGCTCAATTCGGGGCTCCAACTCACAAACTGTGAGATCATGACCTGAGCCAAAATCAAGAGTTGGATGATCAACCAACTGGGCCACCCAGGTGTCCTGTAACTAAGCTACTTTTGCCAAAAAGAGCCTTAAATGTGGTGTCCAGGCAGAGAAGTCAGTGCGAGGAGGGAAGAGAGCAGGGGCCGGGCTGCTGAGTGTTCCCACGAAGTTGTATGTGCATATCAGTGTTATTGTAGTGGTATCTCATGTTCAGTGCCCATAGGATTGAATACTGTGTCACATTTGATTGGAACAGGAAGCACACTCTGGTCTGTGTGTGACAGAGATAAAGTGGAAAGGCGGTGCTTGGTAGAGGGCCGGAACCCATGACCCAGACCCACACTGCCACATGGGGCTCCAGAAACCTTGAGCCGAGCGCTCTGTCCTGGGCTGGGACGTGCTCGTGCTGACACATGGTCTAGCAAAATGGCCAACCCCTCTCTGCATCTTTTAGGTATTCTGCTCTCCCCGTTTTGGTATTTCCTTTGCTGGCCTCCCCACCTCCCTCCTTTCTGTCCCCCACCTTGACCAGCCCAAACTTTGGGACTCATCCAGTTCTGCAGAGGGCTTGATTTTTGTCAGTGTTGCTGCTGCTGCCCTTGGAACCGGGTTGTGTAAAAGCGTCATGACTTCACTCAGTGTCTCTTGAAGATTGTTATTCTGACCTCATGGGTCATTTTGGTGGGTGGCTGGCCTTGCGATAATTCTGAATGGTAACTCTGGAATTTTATGAATCAAAAAGGCAGCTTCGAGTCGAATGTGGGAAAATGCCTCGTGGGCTCTCATGAGTCACACAGGAAGGAGGGAGAGGAGGACTTCAGTGGCACTAATACGCACATTGCTTTTTCCCCAGGACCCTCTCCTGTTTGTTACCGCTCCGGTAGTCCCACCCCGATTCTAGAAGACCCCAACTACTTTTTCCCAGATTTCCAGCTCTATTCTGGGAGGCGCGAGGCATCTGCTTTGACGGTGGAGGCAAAAGGTGGCATCAGGGAAAAAGTTGGTAAGTTCTTTTACCGGCATTTGGTTTGGAAAAGCAAGATGATCATATGTTTCTGATTTTTAGCCTTTTTTTGCATAACTTTTTCTCTATCCTCGCTTTAAGAATCAGCCAGTTGTATTATTGATTGTCTCTTTATTAGTAGGTGCCTTATTTTTAATGGTTTTGCTATGGCGCCAATAGACTATTTTACGATATCATGTGACTCTCAGCAGAGTTCTTATTGCAGGAACTTGAGAGTTACACCATTTATTCCCTAATTTTTCTCTGATTCCTAAATACTTTTTTTGTACCCTTTCCCAGAATCTTTTTTCCTTCTCTGCTTTCACTTTGATCTCTTTTTTGCAAATAATTCAGAAGCTCAGAAGAAATCCAAAACTATAGTAGGGAGGGAGCTGTTTCCTCTATGAAAACTTCCTGCCTATTTCTGAGGGCTTTTGAGATTGGTAAAACTGGAAGGGAATCTTTAAAATCACTGTAGGGAAGGATCTCACGGTTCTTGGCAAATGTGCTTACGAAAAGGGAATTCAGCAGTTTTCGTGCTTGATGAGACCCCATTCCTTTTATTATTCATCCCCAAAAATCATTTTCTTTTGGAAATATATTTTTATTTAAATTTATATTCAAGTTATTCACAGCATTCATTTTTCTTTGAATTTGCTTTCAAATTTCAGAGCAGTTCTTCTGAGGGTAAGGACTGTGCTCTCTTTACCTTCTGCCTCGGCACCTGTCAGAATGGATGTAACAGATTGGCAGTCAGGATTTGCACAGTGAATGTGTGGCCCATTTCAGCCCACATGGATCTCTTCATCGCTTATTACAGTTATTTGGCAATTCATCTTATGTGGACTTCGAATAATCTGTTTTTAGTGTTTAAAATTTTTTATTGTTGAGCTTTGGGTTTATATGTCAGTTATAATATACATTCTCTGAAGGTAGGGAGTAAGTTCGCTTTTACTGCACATGTGGTCTTGCGAAGCAGATATGAAGCCTGCCCATTTTACAGAGGAGAGGTTCAGAGAAGCCAAAAAACTGGCGTGATATCTCATAGGTGTGATTTGGGATTGTGGGGGCGAGGCAGAGTGGTATGATTAGAGCTGAGCTTTAGGAACCAGCCTGCAGAGTTTTTGAATTTGCTGGGCAGGTATTTTCTGAATGCCTTCTGTGTGTCAGGGTTGTATTATAGGCACTGGAGATACAGCAGGTGAATATTAACAGATAAAGGTTTGCTGTCCGGTTCTTGAATTCTAGTAGAAGAAGACAGATAAGAAATGCAGTGTGGATCGAAGAAAGAGATCAGAGGCAAGTGATATTAGGAGGCTATTCAGGACACCTAGGCAAGTGGTAAGGAGAGCCCAAACCCAGGACGTGGCTGAGGGCATAGAAGTTAGGGTTGCGGTCTTTTGCTGTCTCAGAGACACTAAAAATGTCATCTAGTGCCACCTTTTCTCATATTTTAATGCCAAAAAGAGTAAAAGTGATGTAACCCTTGACAGCTCATGCCAAAAAAAGGCACAAAGCCAATGACATATATCTGTATATATGCACATGTGTATGTGCAAGTATACGTATATCTATATATTTTGTAAGCATACCCCACCACCTTTATTTTTTCTCATTTCACTGTGGACTGAGAAAAACCAGCTTGGCAGTTGATCAAATGTGGGGAGAAAAGGAGACGAAGGGCCAAAAGTTCATCTGAAATTTCTATCTGGATGACTCATAGATGATAAGGATGTCACTTAGAAAAAAAAAAAAAAAAAAAGAAACCCACAAAACAAAGAGGCAACCTTGGGGAAGAAAGATGTTTTGAGGGGAGATGATGTGTTCTCTGTACATATAGAAACACAGAGCCATCATTGCATGGAATCGTAGAACTGAGGCTGTTTGGAGATGGTCGAGTTCTGTTCTGTCAATTTGCAGATGAGATTGAGCTCAGAGACAGTAAACGATTTGCTCAAGGTCATGCCAAGGTCATGCCGTAGTAAGAGCTAGAACTTTTACTGTCCTCATGCTGTATAATTTCCTCAGTACACTACTTATTAGTATTGTTGTGAGATGGATACATTGTATATTTCTTGGCATTCATTAGGTATTCTTTGCTGGTTAAATGTTTGCTCCCCCATTACGGGCTTCCCTGGGTTGCACACTAGGGAGAGCCAGATGAGGTGGCATGATCCTTGCCTTGAAGAAGCTGAGAGTCTTGTGTAAATAAACCATTTCCATCTACCGTGATCATTGCTGTAATGGTGATATTGACAAATGGAGTAGGGACTTAGGAGAAGGAGGGCTCAAGCCTGCTGGGCTGCAGAAGGACACGATTAACTCAGAGGCAGCTGTGAAGCTATCACGTACAGCACGTCTAGGAATTTCCCAAGGAGAGAGACATGGTGAGGGGCACCTTTCTAGGGAGAGGGAGCCAAGGCCTAGAGGCAGGAGGGAACTGACGTGTCTGGGAAGTACGTGGTCTTAGGTGCTGGTGGCCTGCACTGTTGCTGGATAAGTAAGGCCATACCTGCTACATCCTAGGGTAGAATGTCAGTTTCATCTGGTAACTAACCCCTGAGGAATCTTGTGCAGGGGAGTGATATTATTAGGTTTTCCTATTCGAACAGTCTTTCAGGGTAATGTGGAAGATAGGTTGAGGTCTAAGGGGTGGGTTTGGAGGTGGGAATGAGAGACGTGTCAGAGAACTAGATAAGGAGGCTGCTGGAATTGTCTGGGTATGAGACACCAAGGGCTTTGCAGTGTTGTGGAATGAACACAGATTTTGTTGTAGAATGAGTCAGATCCTGGTTCTGGCCTTTGCTCCTCCTGTGACATCTGTCATTGCCTTCTCTGAACCTCCCTCCTCATCTGTAAGATAGGGGAAATGGATATCTGTGTCGTATGATTTTATGTGCCTCATACGATTTTATGTGGAATAAACAAAATAACGTATGGAGAGAATTTAGCACAAAACTTGGCACGTCATATACACTTTTCAAATGGTTCTTGGGGTTATATTGTGGTTATTAATAATAAACTTGGAGATTAGGATGGGAATGAAGAAGGTTGGGAGAGATGTTCAGGAGGTAGAATTGACAGGCTGACCCTGGATGTTGGAGGTAGGGGAAAAGGAAGGAATTTTGGAAAACTCCCAGGTTTCTGGCTTGGCAAGGAGTAGATGAGGCAGGGATATGGGGTTTGGTGGGGGTGAGGTTGGGGGTGCAGAAGGCATGTTGAGTTTGAAGAACTAACGGACCGTCTGCTGGTCGTTGTAGGTGTGGGTCCTGAGTCAGTGGTTGAAGACCAGTGGGAGGTGTGATGATGGAGGAAATTCTGTTGAGTGAGGGTGGAGGGCATTCAGGGCAGACTTGTGGGAAACACCAGAATTTAAGGAGCAGGTCGAGAAAAGGGAGTCAGAGAAGTGCACGGAGAGGCAGGGGCTGGAACCAGGGCGGGTGTTGGGAGTGGGAGACCTGGATGCTGAATTAGGAGAGCATTTCAAGAAGCAAATGATCAACGTGCAGAATGCTTCAGAGAGGTGAGGTGCATAATACAGGAGGTGGAAAATCCTCATTGGGCTTGGTTGCTAATCAGAGCAGTAGGGAGGGTGTTGAATGGAGCATCTGGAAAGTGGAGACCAGTGAGTGCAGATCGCTTACTGAGGGCAATCAGAAGAGAAGGGGAGGAGAGATACATGGGCGGCAGTTAGGGAGACATGGGTAGGGCCAAGAAAAGGGGATTCCTTTTTGCTTGATCTTGGTTTTTGGCTTGCATTTATTTTTTAAGATGGGGAAGATTTGGCATGTTTGTGTGCGGAAGGGAAGGGGCCGGTGGGGCGTTTAAAGGAAGGGGAGAGGGGAAGGACAGAGCAAGGCCCAGCAGGAAGCGGGAGGCCTGGCAGTGGAGAGTGGTAGAGACGCTTTGAATTGGAGAAACACTTCCTGAGAAACTGCAGGGTAAATTGAGGTGGCAGGGTATTTGAAATCTTGTCTTTAAGTGCTACTGTGGCTCGAATGTTTATTATTCACCATGCAACAGCAGGCCGGTATTCCTGTGGAATATCCTGATACCTTTCTCCCGCGTTTATCTTTCAGTTGAGGATCCTCTGTGCAACTTCCACTCCCCAAACTTCCTGAGGATCTCAGAGGTGGAAATGAGAGGTTCCGAGGATGCGGCAGCTGGAACAGTGTTGCAGCGGCTGATCCAGGAACAACTGCGGTATGGTACCCCGACCGAGAACATGAACTTGCTGGCCATTCAGCACCAGGCCACAGGGAGTGCAGGACCAGCCCACCCTCCAAACAACTTTTCTTCCACGGAAAACCTCACCCAAGAAGACCCACAAATGGTCTACCAGTCGGCACGCCAGGAACCGCAGGGTCAAGAACACCAGGTGGACAACACGGTGATGGAGAAGCAGGTGCGGCCCACACAGCCTCAGCAGAACAATGAGGAGCTGCCCACTTACGAGGAGGCCAAGGCCCAGTCCCAGTTCTTCAGAGGGCAGCAGCAGCAGCAGCAGCAGCAGCAGCAGCAGCAGCAGGGGGCTATCGGCCATGGCTACTACATGGCTGGGGGCACCAGTCAGAAGGCCCGGACTGAGGGGAGGCCCACGGTGAACCGCGCCAACAGCGGGCAGGCACATAAGGACGAGGCGCTCAAAGAGCTTAAGCAGGGCCACGTCCGCTCACTCAGTGAGAGAATCATGCAGCTGTCCCTGGAGAGGACCGGAGCTAAGCAGCACCTCCCTGGCTCAGGGAGCGGAAAGGGGTTCAAGGCGGGAGGGGGCCCCTCCCCCGCCCAGCCCGCAGGCAAAGCGCTGGACCCCCGGGGTCCTCCACCTGAGTACCCCTACAAGACCAAGCAGATGATGTCCCCGGTCAGCAAGACCCAGGAGCATGGACTTTTCTACAGTGACCAGCACCCGGGGATGCTCCACGAGATGGTCAAGCCATACCCTGCTCCTCAGCCTGCGAGAACAGAGGTGGCCGTGCTGAGGTACCAGCCGCCCCCGGAGTACGGGGTCACGAGGTGATTATCAAGCCCAGAGGTTTTAGTCTGGCGCGTCAGAATTCAACCCATTATGTTCTTAGTGCTTGTTATTTTCAAGGCATGTTAGGTTTTTGCCATCAGTTTTTTTTTTTTTCCCTGTGCATAATATTTAATAAGCCACTTCTTGGCCAAAATACGTAGAGTGAAACAGAACAGAGAGCAACTAGGGATATTCTCCAAATGTAACAGAAGGCAACTGGGGATTTCTGAGTTGAGGGGAGGAGACTCCGTTGTTGGCTGTCCTGGGGAGCTGTGCCCAGTGGCCAGGCAAGGCAGCAATTTTCCTGGCTGGCTTTGTGGAGAGCGTCCAACTCCCGGAGCATGTTATTACCGTGGGGTTTTATGGAGCCTTTCTTCATTGTAGATTGGAAAGGAAAACGTAGTCTGATCGCTAGAACCGAGGAGTTAAAGAGGCCATAGAAATCATGTAGTCTCCCCTCCATATTGAACAGATGAGAAACTAAAACCTGGAGAGATTCATACATTTCCACAGCCCACAGCTCTGAGGCTTCTGGAGCTAGGCTCACGTGTCCCGACCGTCAAAATCTCTCCCCTCCGTTGTGCTAATTCTAATCCCTCTTCTGATGACCCGGTGCATTCAGCAGCACTTGCTGACTGTAAACTCTGTGCAGCCTTGTACCAAGTTCAGAGATAGAGAAAGACTCCCTGCCCTCCAGAACCCGAGGGTGCTGTCCCAGGGGAGCCCGCCTCTGAGTCCATCGCTGCCATGCAGCATGCTGTGTGCTCAGAACCAGGGAGATAGTATGACTCACAACTGGAGGGGTGGTGGAAGAGCCCCACAGGGGAGGTGACCTCCAAACAGGGTCTTGAAGGACGAGCAGGATCTGTGGGGAAATCATGCGAAGAGAGGAGGTAGCAGAGTGCGCCGTGCAGGGGGCGTGCCGCCTGTTTGTCTCGAATGAGCAGCAGTGCCGCTGGTGGGGGCAGTTTGGCCAGCAGTGGCAGAGGTGTGTTAGAACAGGGAGCGGAGACCGACTGGTAGAGGGCTTTGGGAGTCCTACCCTGGAGTTTGGAATTTAGCCGTAAGCAATCGGGAAAGCCAGTGTTTTCAAGTCGGGACTCTGGTGATGTTTATTAGGCTGACCTCAGGGGCAGTGAAGGGTGGTGATGAAGCAGAGGAACAGGACTGGGGACCATGCGGACCTTCAGGAACAATTTCAATGGTCCAGCGAGGAATTGGGGCCAAGTTTGAGGCCAGAGGGGTAAGGGAGCGTTATATACTGTGAGAGGCGCGGAAGCAGAATTGGTGGGATTTAATGACTGATCAGGTATGGAAGCTGAGGAATCATAGGGCAATTGGAAACCAAGCTCTCAAGGGAGAAATTGGGTCTGAAGATACAAATTTGGGAGTTCCTGGCATTTCGATGTTACCGAGCTTCTTGGGGAGAGTGTGGAGCGTGAGAAGAACAGGCAAGGGGCCACTGCCTGTTATTGGCTATGTCTTCATTTTCACAGAGGGCCTTATTTATCTGTTTCTAAATCAGACGAGTCGAGTTTTCCCTGCGCGACCCCAGCAACTGGGCGCAGGGCATACCTTGGCTGTCCATCTTCCGAAAAGGGTGTGACTGGGCCCTGGCAGGAAGAGAGCCGGCCGACGTGCCCTTTTCTTCCCAGCTGCTGACACGTTTCCATGCACTGGGCCAGAAGTGCCAGCTTGGGAGCAGTACGCTACCTTTTAGACCTCTGACGGGCTGCAGAACTCATTCTTCCTAAAGGGGGCACAGCCTGACCCCACTGAGGAATCCAAGATGGGGCCCACGGGGCTCTTGCCTCTTACCCTTTTATAGTTCCTTAAGCCACAGGAGACATTTAAACTTCCAAAGCACCAGGTTTGAAGAAGTAGGGGGGAAAGAGTCTTCATATCTCCAATTGGTGCCACATCGATTCCAGAGACTTGTGTAAAGTAGTCTGTGATGTTTATCGCACGATCATATCAGAGTTTGGTTTGTGATACTTCACAGTTTTTCCTAAACATTTAACTTAGCCTCTAGAGCTTGGTAGAAGGTGGGAATATCCACATCAAGCCACTTCCCTTTGGCTTTACAGCAGTGCCTAAAGTGGGTCATTCTGCTTTTCATCATTTGGCAGTATGTGCGATATGGAGTGGCGAGATATGGGAAGGGGAGGAGGGAAACGCCAACAGGAGATGTACCCAGTTATTTGTGGAAAGTGTCATTTGTCTCAAAGCTATGACATTAAAAAGAAGAAATGTATGAGGGATTTGAGCCAATTGCCAGTCTCGGCAGCCGGATTGACATGGCACATCAAAATGGCGCAGGGGACGTAACAGACAGACCATTGAGGCTTGGCCCCAGAGCTACAAGGGCCCTTTGTGAGCCTGGCCATGGCGAGCCAGCATGGCTCCGGCGGCACAGCCCTGGGCTGACAGAGTAAACAAAGTTGTATCCACACCAGCCCTGCTCCAGACACATCCACCGTGGTCTGAACTTCAAGGGTTGGATCTGAAACTCAGCAGCGTGTGATGTTCAAGTTTTCTTTGAGCCAAGAGATGAGCAGGGCTCCTTTTAATTTCATGGATACATTCTCTTGTGCCGAAAGGGCTATCTGTTTGTCATTTATGGCAATGGTTTCAGAAGCCTGATGAGTCAAATAGACTCCTGGACGTGAAGGAAAAGCCACTGAGTGAGATCATGGAGTCCATCGCCTTGCCTTGTGATGCAAAAAATGGGCTCAGTAGGTGGTGAAGATTCATTCAGTGGTTTTGTCCAACCCTTTACTTTGTTCAGACTTCACTGATTTTTTTGCCTAGAGGTGGAAAGGTCCAAAAGACTAGTGAGACAAGAGTGTAGAGCTTATGATAAGAGGAGTATGAACTTGGAGTTCTGGCCTTCATAATACTGACTCACCATAGCCTATAAATTCACCTGCCTTGATCTGCTGAAGACGGACATGTGTGGTAGTCTGTTGTAAAGCGTGTTAGTCTCCTCTGGTGGGAACCCCATGGAGAGCCTATCAGTCAAAGCCTCCTTGACTTGTACCACCTTGGCCCTTGTTGTGGGTGAGGCTGATGGAGACAGGGAGACCGAGGTCCTGCTGAGGTGGCTGGGGGGACCTCCAGGGAACAAGAGCCAGCCATGGATGAAGGCTCTGGTTCTTTTTCTGCTCCATACTTCTTACCCTTCAACCCAGAAGTAGAAATGGACGGATACAAAGGAGGACAAGGTGAAAATTGGACAGGCTGTTCTATGTAGAATTGTGCTTTAAAAAAAAAAAAAAAAAAGGCAAGCATTTGGGTGTTCATTCTGACTCAGTTTGTGGAAACAGGACACTTCTAGAAGTAGTGACTTGGGGTACGGGACTGTACTGTGAATGGAAGCGAACGCGTGAGTGGGTGCTGGTGGGTGAGCTGACCTCTGTCACAGCACTTGGAGTACATTAATCAAATGCATGTTTGCTTTCCAAAGAAATCTGACCATATTTCCAAAAGTGGAAGCCGAAGATGCCAAAGAATTACTCAAAATATCCTACTTTCTTAATACAATTACTGTTAATATTTTTCCTATACACATTAAGTTTTTCACGTGTTGTAATCCTAGATTATATTCAGTTTAGTATCGTAGCTTTTTTTAGGTAGTTTTGTATCACATTCTTTTTGCAGTGTGTAATTTCCATAGCCATCCTTTTTATTGCTGTGTAATATTTTATAGAACATATAACTTACATCATTTTTTCTATAAATAATGTAATGAACATCATCATGCATATCAAATTTTTCATGCACTGGCCCCTAACCCTTAACCTCTGACCCTTATCCTAATCCTGACCCTGAAACTAGCCTGGCCCTCTTGAGGGGCTTCTGGGCTGCAGGGTGCCGGGCATATACCTTACCCCTCACCCTGGCCCTAGCCCTGACCTTGGCCTTGACCCTGACCCTAACCCTGGATCTGGGAGAGTGGCTTCCTGAATGCACAATGGAAGAGGCTGAGAGGCAGCCTGACTGTTCTGGAGAAGAGTCCAAACATTTAAGAATTGGTAGTATTTCAGGGCGCCTGGGTGGCTCAGTCGGTTGAGTGACCAACTCTTGATTTCTGCTCAGGTCATGAACACACCATTGTGGAATTGAGCCCCCAGTCAGGTTCTGCCATGACAGAGTGTTGCCTGCTTGGGATTCTCGCTCTCCTTCTCTCTCTGCCCCTCCCCTGCTCTCTCTCTCGATCTCTCTCTCTCAAAATAAATAAAACTTAAAAAAAAAAAAAAAAAGAATTGATAGTATTTCTGAAAATGAGTTTGAAGGTGGAGATAAAAACAGAAGGACCAGTTGAAAGTCTATTTAAAGAGTCTTTGGAGCCCAGGTTCCCTCCTTGCTTCAGCTCAGTGGATGGTTACCCTGTCTGTTCTCACCCCACCTGTTCTCTGGAGGGGGTCTCTGAACTTTTGGTTTACTTCTTTAGGAATCATTGTTTGGAGTTGAAATTATTGGGTACATTGTAACAAACCTTTAATGACTTGTGATTCCAGATACCTTTGTAAAAATATGATAGTGCCTGTATCACTGCCCTTTGACCAACATTAGTCACTACAGTTACAAAAACTTTGCTAATTTAATAGGCAGATGGCATTAATGATTTTAATTTGCAATTCTAAGCTAGGTTATTGGGGGGTTATTTTACTAGTTAGATGGATTTGGTCTTGAAAATCAACTGTGTTTTTTGTTTGTATGATCTATATGTTATAATGAATTCAGAGTACACTAAAACCTGTTTCCTCTAATGCTTGCCCTGATTTTCCAGTTTCTAGAACTCTGTATGCTGGGCCTGCTGTGTAGGTTACCTCATCCTCGCTCTCTTCTGCAGTTCTGAGGGGTGGGTGGTGTCACCGTCACTGTCATATGGTGTGGGGGGAGGTCCATGATGTGCGTGGTAAACCCTCAGGCTTAGAGGTGAGTTAAAGTAACGTAGTCCCAGGCACCAGCGTGGGAAGTGCAGGAGCCAGTGGGCAAACCTGGGTTTCTCTGCCACACGCTGCAGCTCCCAGAAAGTGAGCCCTCGGCCACCCCACTGTATGTTGCAGTAGAGGCAAAAATACGGTTTTTATTTGGTAGCTCTCCTCTGGCGAATTTCTAATCAGATGTATATATCACACCTGATATCCAGCCTGTGCTCTGCCCACTTCTGTTTTTTGCAGGTCTAGAATACGGATGACGTATTCCAGACTCTAGGGGGAAAGGCCTCCAGATGCCCTCTTTGTCTCCAGGTATCTTAGAAGGCCTAGGAGCAAACTTAAGCTTGCTGACGGCTGTAGCTGTGAGCTACGGCTGGCTTCTGGCTTACTTTCATTTGGAGGGGGGGACCGAGGCAGTGTTGTCTGCCTTAGCCTCTTTTTAGCAGAATGCTTCAGTTACGGAAGAGAGGGTACTATTTTAATGACTAACTTTTGGGGCGCCTGGGTGGCTCAGTCGGTTAAGCGGCCGACTTCGGCTCAGGTCATGATCTCGCGGTCTGTGAGTTCGAGCCCCGCGTCGGGCTCTGTGCTGACAGCTCAGAGCCTGGAGCCTGTTTCAGATTCTGTGTCTCCCTCTCTCTGACCCTCCCCCGTTCATGCTCTGTCTCTCTCTGTCTCAAAAATAAATAAACGTTAAAAAATTTTTTTTAAAAAAAATAATGACTAACTTTTATGGCTCAGGCAGTATCGATTTGGAAAAAGACTAAAAATGACTCCTGTCCACGAAGAGAGCACTCTCTTTCCACCTGTCCATTGCCCTTTTTTGTCCTGTATCTTGGCTGATCCGCCTCATCAGCATAGGGGGCTTGATTTCCTAGCTTCCCGGGAGCAGAGAAAAGAGTGGTGACTGTTTACTAATATTTTATTCATCTGTGAATGTATTAATCTGATATTTAGTATGTAGGTGGATACGTTATAAAGGCCTGAAATGGTGGTGTTTGACCCAGCCCGCTGTCCGAGGCTGATAAAAGATGATGGAGCAAGAGGTGCTGTGGACTTTCTTGCACAGAGAAGCTTGCTTGCTTCTCCCCAGGGGCCCGTCATCTCCACCACCCTCTTCCCAGCAGGACAGGGGCTTGCCATTTCCTGTAGTCAGAGAGGGAACATGTGGGTGTAACTAATGTCCTAAACCGCTCATGTTTTCCTTAAAAAGTGCACTGTGAATTCCCCCCCCCCCCCGCCCCTCCCCCCGAGAAACCTCCAGGGCTGGCTTTATTTAGGATAGATGACATTCTCTGGGAACATGCCAAATGAGGATTCAGGGAGGAGGGAGGGAGCAAGAGGGGACACAGCCAAGGAGCACATGTGGCAAATGAAAGAGAGAGAACACCTCTCCCCAGGAAACTCCTGTCAATCCAACTGTGCAGCCAGAGTGCAGTTTAAAACACAAACAAGCATAAAGATTCATGCTAAAGAGCAGGGCTTACTTGGTGGGCTTGGCTGGAGGTTTGGAATGTGCCGTATTGCAAGAAAGAGTGTTTGGTGGTCCCATCGTACTTTGAGTCGGAAATGCCTGGAGGAGGAAGGAGAATTTTCAGAGTAAGTGTGTTTCCAGAGTGGCGATTTGTGGTTCATCCAGTTATGAAAATGAATTGCTATGTAAGACAAAAGGTAAGCCAGATCCAGAGTTGTTGGATTAAAGACTATGCATTGCCCTTAACAAAAATGAGGCTATGGAGCCTCGTTTAAATTCCACCAGCTAAACGTGTGTTTTGAATACCAGCATTAGAATTTAGGAGTTTCTACAGTTTTTAAGCTGGATTATGGCTGGATGAGCTAGGTAAAATGCTGTTTATTCTGAGAAATGGCTCTGCAGTATGGGAATTTCAAAGGCTAGGGTCAAGTTCAGGTTACTTTCTCAGGAAACCTAACACAATTCCAGCTATGATGCATTAAACAAGTGACTTCTTCAAACAAGAGGATTGTCTATATCCATCCTGCATAGCAATAAATCTGATCTTAGTTTACGCAAGACTGGAGTCTTAATTTGGGCATTTACGAGTCTTACCGGTGTCTACACAGCCAACGGGTCTGGGTGGGGAGGCTGTGGGTTTGAGAGAAGATTTGAGGAGTTTTGAGTTCTGTCTCTTCTGTTTTGCAGTCAGTTGTGTTAAGTTCTCTGAGCCTCAGTTTCCTTATCTGCAACTTGTTACGGTTGATGTTTTCTAAAACTAACTGATTTTTCACTGCCAAAAAAGGAAAAAAGAAGGAAAATGGAAATTACCCGCAGTCACATTATCCAGACTAACCATTGTTAAATACTCTGTTTTCTGTGTTGCTTTGAGGGTCAGAAAATTATAAGAAAATACTGTTAGGTTGGAAAATTCTATGTAAATAGGTATTTTTGCTTAAGGAGAAGTCTTAAAATTTGAACCTCTTCACCATGAGCCAAGAAGTTCTTTATTATTTCATTTCATTTTTTCATTCCTTTACCTCGTTTTGTTTACTTTCTGATTATAACAATGCAGTTTTTTGGCTTATCTTTGTTTTCTAATTTTTGTAAAGTTCATGTATTCCTTAGACAATGAATTTTTGTTTTAAGTAGCCATACATGTTCGTTGTGGAAATTATATAAAGAAAAATAGGACAAGAAAAAAAAATCCATAATCCCATCACTTAGCATTAGTCACTCTGACCCTTTGTTATAATTCCTTCCAGTCATTTTCCTGCACATTGTTTTTCACACATACTAGGTGAAATTCGAATATGTGTCTTATCTTGAGAATTTAAAAAAATCCTGGGGTGCCTGGGTGGCTCAGTCGGTTGAGCATCTGACTTAGGCTCAGGTCATGATCTCACAGCTTATGAGTTGGAGCCCCGCGTCAGGCTCTGTGCTGACAGCTCAGAGCCTGGAGCCTACTTTGGATTCTGTGCCTCCCTCTCTCTCTGCCCCAACCCACTTGCATTCTGTCACTGTCTCTCTCAAACATAAACAAACATTAAAAACAAATTTATCAAAAAACAAAAATCCTTTCTTAGGGACTCAGTTAGAACTTGTTGAACTGAATTGTTAATGTCAGTAAACTGAAAAAGGTTATTTTGATTTTATTTCTCTATTAATAACTTTGCTTTGGGAAATGTATTTAGCCATCTGCATTTTCTCTTTTGAATTCCTTGATTACATCCTCCATCCATTTATCCACTGATGTTTATTTTCGTATCATGGTTTGAAACATTTTGTCCATCACACAAGCCAGATTTATAAATGTTCACAGGATGGCCTAATTGCAGATGAACATATAGTTTCATACGTTGGATATGGCTTGCTGATCACCCTTGCTGCTTGGGGATGTGGGGACCGCAGAGAGGGGACTGCTGGTCTGTTTGCATGAATTGCTCTGACAGTCACTGAATTCTGGAATTATCTCCAAAATGAGGCCTTGTGGAGAACGTATAGCAGGGTCTTCAGCAGTGCTGTCCAATAGAAGGACAGTGTGAGCCACACGTGTCTGCTTAGAAATGTTCTAGCAGCCATGTTTTCCTAAGAGTTAAAAGAAGACAAAGTTAATTTTCAAACCTAGTTTAGTTAACCCATTAAAAACCTACCTTTAAAAACATGTTTTAGTTAGTTAAAACTGTTGTCATTTCAACAGATAACCAACATGAAACAAAAAGCTATTAATGAGCTCTTTTACATGCCTTGTCCTAAGTTCTCAGATTTTGATGTACATTCTACCTTTCTTGCGCATTTCAGTTCAGACTTGCCACATTTCAGGTGTTTGGTAGCCCATGTGGCTCCTGGCTACTCTTTGGGATAGCACAAGTCCAGAAGGAAGGAGGGCTGTGTCCGAGAGAGAATGTCCTGATGGGTCCAGACACTACCTTGACATGATGCTCTCATTCTGCATCCCGCTGCAGGAAAGCTGCTCAGAAGTCGGAGATTCTGTGGCGCTGGAGTGTGCCTTGATCCCTTACTGAGCTTGAGGATTAGGGACCGTGGTGTTTGAAGACGAAGGGACATTCAAGGGTGGTACCTCTTGCCTTTCTCCTAACACCTATTGGCAGTGCGTGATAAGAGAGGCTAACAGGTATTAAGTACTTCCCTAAGGAGAGACACTGTGTGCAATGCTTTGTATACCTTATCTCACTGAATTCTCACCACCACCCTGTCAGGTGGATATTATCATCATCACTTAAAGGTGAGGAAGTTAAAAACTTTTCCACGGGTACCTGGTTAGAAAGAAGTCAAAGCAGAAAAAGGATACCCCATACTAAAGAGCAGTGCTCTCTTGTACTAACATGGGAGTTAGCCCTCGTGCAGTGCAAGGAGGGTGATTTCAAGCCCGGTTCAAAGTCCATTTTTAGGCTTTGTAAAGGCCTTGAAGTCTCTGCTTTGTGAATCCTGAAGGTTGCATACTTTAAAAGTAGGATAATGTATGGCATGAGATCAGTGAATGCCCAAGATTGTAAGAATTAAGTGATGCAGTTGACGTAAAATGCTAATGTGGTGCATTTACGGACAGGCGTTAACAAATACGGAAGTTTAAATAAGCTCATCTGTGAAGGTTTGCAGTATGCAGAGGAACAAATGGATTGTTGATTAGATGCCCTCAGTGACCTTGTTTCCGCAGTCCAAATAACATCGTCGCTCCCATTTTGAGCTGCATTTTGTGACCCCAAATACGTAAGAAGGGCAATAACACGGAGCCATGTTATTTATTATATTGGCAATCTCATGATTTGAGATTCTGTCATGAACCAATTATCCAGAGCCAATCTAAACACCAGAGGTCTCCTCTTTAATAGTGTAATGTTGAAGGTTTAGCCATTATTTGAAAGCTCATCAAGCATATATGGTCTCCCAGCTTGCTCTTGGGCTTAGGGGCCAAATCAGTTGACACAAATGTATGGAGTACCAACTTAGTAGAAGTCATAATTTTCTACCCTCAAAAAAAGATACATGCTAAAAACTTGGGAGAAAAGGCTCATGTATTAAAAATTGAATAATATATTTAAATAAAAATTCAGGAGAACAAAAGACATGATATAGTCCAGTGATTATAGGTTGTCAGGATTGTGATTTAGGCACGTTGTAAGTTTGGAGGAAAGAAATAGGGAGCAAATTCTAGGGTCAGGCTATGGGCAGCATCATGGTCCAGAGTCACTGATGATGGAGGACCAGTCTACAAGGCTTCCCTACATGACCCTTCTTTTGTCAAGATGTGACTCTTTAAATGCTATGATTCTTTTTTTTTTCTTTTTTCTTTTTTTGATACATCACTGTGGATTTGGGGAGAAGAGGCTTTTTCAGCTTTGCCCAGACATATTTAAGTAACTGGTCGGTTCGGTGGCAGATGGAAAAAGGTCACTTTCTGTGGCGTTCCAAGGCTCGTTGCATTCCTTCAGAAAGGAGCGGGACCTGGTTCGTGGTACTGGCCTCAGTTTTTGTGAGCATTAGGTAAGGTGATGAAACGTGGTGCCTCCCGGATAGCCTAGGCCCCCAATAAGTGCTAGTAGAACGCTCTCTGTAGACAGGACATTAGCCCGTGGAAGCTAATAATGTTGAATGTAAGGAACAGTCCAAGAGAACAACTCAGAGGCAGATTTCCAGCCTTCCTGCTTCCCCCGAGGCTGCTCGAGCCTACAGAAGCTGTGATGCTTGGTGTTAGGGTGTGGATCATGGACACCCCATGGTGTGGTTGCTCCGACAAGGCCACGGGAACCCAGGAGCAAAGAACCAAAGGGTGGCCGCCTTCCCTCCCTGTTCTCGCCAGTATAGGGAAATAGTGAACTGCATGGACTCTGGAAACCAAAAGCCTGGACTTGGGTCTTCTTTATGTTCCTATTATCTCTGTTATATTGTCTAAGTTACCATCCTGTGCTTTGTTTTTCTCATCTAAGTAGTCTGACATTGATACCTATGTTATAAGGCAGTTATAAATGCAAAAAATGCAAAAAAAAATGCTAATAAGTATTAGCCATAACAGAAAAAAATTTATTGGGACTTACGCATGCGTTGCTTGCTGGGAGGATTTGTATTAGGGGCTGTGGGATTCAGGTGATAATAGTTAATGGTGATTATGACTAACTATTTCACCAGTTCTTACCTTGTGCCGGGCTTTGTACATATTATTAACTCCCTAAGTCCTTTAGGATCGAGCTAAGTTGTGCATTGTCCCAGGAAACCAAGACACATGGTGTCAAATAAGCTAGCTCTCTGACTTCATAACCTGCAGGGGAAACAGGTGCACAAATCCCTGTAGCATCGCATTCTGTTCACAGGTGTTTCTCATTTAACTGTTGGTTCCCATCTTGTCTTTTTCCCTTTTCTCTGTGTCCCCGCTGCTAGGGTCATGGCCAATCAACAGCATTATCTTTGTAAGCTAAGGGTAGGTGGTTTTTAGTATGATCTCATGTGACATTTTCCTGTTCTGTCCCAACACCGTGTCCCCCTCATTCACACTAAACCCACATCTGCCTTGTACAGATCGTTGAGCCCACCAACACGTTGGCTGAGTAGTGGAGCCAATGAATGGAAGTTTGCTGACCTGCCTGCACATCATCCATTGTAATGTGGTGTTTATCGAATGTGTAACAGAGTTATTTATGCAGCCAATGTTCTCTTTAGTAGAAGAGTTCCCATTTTGAAAAAGTAAGTTCTTTTCTGTCGCCTAACTTTGGCAAACACCCTTTTCCTGCATTGCCACTCAGGTAACTAGTCACCATCATGGGTAACTTAGGCTGGCATTCAGAAAACACTTCCTTTTGTTATATATCAGAGAAAGATGAGAAGATAAGCCTACCATTGACCATAGTCCCAAATCCCAGAGCTTAATAAATGTTAAAAGATAGAAGCCCTAGTCCGAAGCTGCCTGGGTCAAAGGGAAGCCCCATGGTTTGGAGAGCAGGTGATAGGTTCATCTGTACCCACCTCAGCTCCAAGGAGACACTCCACATGTGTCCCTTGCCTTGGATGAAGCGGGAAGGGAGTATGACACTCAGAGCCTTTCCACTCTTGCCACGGAGTTGGACCTCATACACACAGGACGACACATAGTCATATACACGCTTCATTGTGGAAGGGGCACAAATTCATCAAAACGCCGAAGCGTTTTATTTCTGAAGAGATGGGCAGGTAGTTATGTCACAGGTATGGAGAGGGAGGGAGGAGGGGTGGTTTACATCCCCCCCCCCCCCCCCCCCCGTGACAACACTCCTTCTGAACTCCAAGGATGGCTGGAAGGTGGAGCCCGCTTAAGCAATAAAGAACCCAACTGAGCTCCATCGTTCTCCACCAGGCGTTGCAGAACTCAGATCCCAGCCATTTCAACAGGAAATGGAAGGGGCTTCCTGACTGAAGGCATAAGGAAACCTAGTTGGGCAATCCCTCCCGAGCCTAGGTGCGAGGCTCTGGTGTTTGTTACCAAAGCGAGGCCTGTGGTAGGTCACGTTGTCGGGCTCTCCTGCATTTCTTCTGAGGTCGTCTTTACGAACGTCTGCATATCCGTGCAGGGAGGGCTAAGATGGCCCTTCTCAAATTTTCTTCTAGAGTTTGACATTTAGGTGCCAGGAGTCGGCATTCAGAGGGCTCCTGACTGTACGATACGCTTACAAAATAAGCGGCACGGAGCCTGACAGGGTCCAAAAACATTCCAGCAAGTATACCTCAAAGGAAAATAGAAGGCCACACAGTCTCCTGGGGAAAGTGGGGGCTTTGGCTCCGGCTGGCCAGGAATAAGGGGAGGTGACAGGGGCTGAGTGTCAAGGATTGGAAAGTAGCGGGATCTCTAGAGGACTCTGCCCTGTGATACAGAATGTGGGTGGTTTAGGGTTGCTGACCATTCTGCTCACTCCAGTTCCCAGACTGAATCCTAAAGGTCAGGGAGGTCAACAAGAAAACTTGTCTTCCCGAGTCTGCAGAAGAGAGACAGCCGTAGTTGGAGAACTGGCCACCATGACTGTCTTTGGTGCTAATACCTGCGTGAGTTGTTGGTAGGAGCCCTTGGCTTCGGCTGAGAGAAAATGCGATGATTCTTACGGAACAGAGAAGTGAGGAGGGGATTGTCAGGGAGTGAAGTCAGAGAGGGCAGCCCAAGATTTCAGATAAGCTAGTGCCTGGGCTTGGAACTATCTTTATTACATGGCTAAGATCCCCAGACCTCCTCACCCTGGCAAATCAAAACAAAAGATTTGTCCCTTCCCCAAGACTTGTCCATTTCACCGGATGGTACCTCTGTCCATTTGTGTAAAGCCCCAAATCTAGGAGTAATGTTTTTTAACCTTTATTTATGTTGAGAGAGAGAGACAGCATGAGAGGGGCAGGGGCGGAGGCAGAGAGAGAGAGTCCCAAGCAAGCTGCATGCTGTCAGCCAGGAGTCCAATGCGGGGCTCGAACCTACGAACCGTGAGATCATGACCTGAGCAGAAATCAAGAGCCAGATGCTTAACCGACTGAGCCACCCAGACACCCCCAGGAGTAATTTTTAAATTTTCCTCACCTTCTGTCTCCCTGTCCATGATTTATCCAGCCATATCCCCAATCCATCCATGATTTCTCTGCCGCTGCTGCCCTGTGAGACTTCACGGTTCTCACCTAGACCACGCTCAGGCCTCCCTGCGGGCGCCCTTTGTGCATTTTGCCACTGCATCCCATCTGCAGACCAGTCAGTGGGGCAGCTCCTCTGCGGCCGCGGTCTACACCAAGGGCTGGCCTTGGCTGACAAAGGCCTTTGCTCGTGGCTCTGGTCGTATCTCACACTACTTGCAGACTGTACTCGGTATTTGCGTGTGCGCTCTCTTTCATACTCATTGGTGCCTATGCTAAATCCTGACCTGGGCCCCGTGCCCTAGCTGATTCCCCTACCTGGGAGACTCCTTTTCCTCCTCCTTTCCCCAGGGTCCTTCTTATCTGTCATTCAGACTTCAACGCAAGCACTCACGTCTCCCTCCCTGACCTCTCTGTACGAACTAGGCACGTAGCCACTCACAGTCACATTACTCTGCTATACCTGGCCGATCAGCTTGTCCCCGAACATGTAAGCCTCACGAGAGCAGGAACCTTGTATCCGCTGTGACCAAAACAGTGCTGATTAGAGGGAGAACGCATTAAATGCCTGTGGCTGAAGGACCCAACCTGCTCTACTGGCGCCAGCACCCAGATGTGTGCTGATGGCCTCTGGTAGCCCAGGCCAGTCGCTAGGACGCGTCCTTTTGTGACTCCCCCCCCCCGCCCCGCCCCCCTGCTCCCCTGTTTCTCGGGTGTGATGACCGGTGTCCACTTCCCTTGCAGCCGCCCCTGCCAGCTCCCTTTCCCGTCGACAGTGCAGCCGCACAGCCCGATGTCCTCCCAGAACCCCTCCGCCGGCGGGCCGCTGCACTCCGTGTCCGTGCCGCTCGCGCTGCCCATGACCCTGGCGGCCCCGCAGCCCCCGCCCGCCGCCTCCCCCAGCCAGCAGCTCGGGCCGGACGCGTTCGCCATCGTGGAGCGAGCCCAGCAGATGGTGGAGATCCTGACTGAGGAGAACCGCGTGCTGCACCAGGAGCTTCAGGGTTACTACGACAATGCCGACAAGCTCCATAAGGTAGGTGACTTCCGGAGGGAAGGAGAGGGGAAGGGACAGAGTTGTTTCCCCGCTGCTTGACTCGCCAGCAGTGACCCCCGTGTATTCCAGGCACTGTGCAAAGCTTTAGGGAGACGAATAAAGAGGACACAGGCCCTGCCTTGGAGGAGCTTACCGCCCAAAAGGGGGAGGGTTGCCTAAGCTAACACCTGCTGTAGGGTGTCAGGTGGTTATAGAAGGTACAGTGAGGGTGGCCCTGGACCTGGGACTCAGAGGTGGGTAGTATTTCCCCAGGAGGACAGCGGGAATATTAGAGGGTGTGGCCGCCTTCATTCTTAGGGCTTTATGCCGAGAGCCACAGTCAGGAAGACTTTATGCAAGATGAACTGTGGTAGGCAGTGATTTCATGGTGACCGCCCACCCCCATGTGTCAGCACCAGAAATGCTTGTGGTAGAACAGAAGAGGTGAAGGGGCAAAGGGCAATAGGATGTTTTAACGTAGCAGAGCCACAGGGCACTAGCTTCCTTTCTGGAGGCGAGGGGGCATGTGTGGTAGAAGTGATCTTGTAAGAGTCTGAGTCCCTGGCTCTGTCCTGGACAATCAGGGGCTTTTATAAATAGAAAAGGTAGGAATATAAACCCTGCCTGACTGCAGGAGCCTTGCCGTTTGGTTCCATATGTCAGTTAATGCTCCCGGTTGGCCCATTTAGTGTTCACCTCTCAGGTAAGGCGGAGTCTTTGTCGCTGGTCGCTGGTCCGGTTTTCAGAGTAGTGGGCGCCTCGATTTCCTGGCGGTACCCAGTGGGGAGCAGTGGGTTTGATGGTGCAAATGTTCACAGACAGAATCTGCCCCAGCACGTTTGTGCAGAGCTTCCACCGAAGAGGTCTGGAGCTCCCTGGAGTCAAGACCAGACTTGGTCCAGAGAGCTCCGGATGCCTTTCCTGGAGGGAGAAGATGAGAGCCAAAAACAAATGGGCTGCCTGAAGGTGGCGGCCTCACTCCCACCCTGCTCGTACCGTAAAAGCTGGGAAACCAGCATGCTGTCTCGTGGCCTTGGTTGTAAGTCACTGTTCAGGCCCAAACTTGCGTCTGACACATCCTGGGGCAGCTTCCTTCCGGGTGCAGTCGAACACTGGGAAGGAGCTACTCAGCCCCTCCTGGGAAATAACGAATTCTTCTCCCCAACGAAGCTGTATGGCAGACATGTCCAGGAGTTACGCAGACCCAGCTGAGGGCAGTTTAGTTCTGGGTCTTTTCGCGTGAAGATCTTTGTGGGTTTTTGTTTTGTTTTGTTTTTAATTTACTTTAGAGATTTAGAGAGAGAGAGAGAGAGAGAGAGAGGCAGAGGGGCAGAGGGAGGGAGACAGAGAAAGAGAACCTTCAGCAGGGCTCAATCCCATGACCCTGGCGTCATGACCTGAGCCAAAATCAAGAGTCGGACGCTCAACCAACTGAGCCACCCAGGTGCCCCACGCACATCTCTTTCTTGATTTCAGCGCACATTTCTGTTTTGAAAAACAAAATCAATCTCCCGGTGACTCAGTTTCCCTGCACAGGGGGTGATTATTAAACTTTGCAACCAAAAGGATTCTGATGACCAAGAAAGGAAAAATCAAAAGCTGTTTCCTTTCTGGAACTCAAAACTCCTTCAGTCCCTTGAATATTGTAAATGGTTCTATAATTATTACGTGCCCTTAATCAGCCATGTGTCAAACTGGAATTGCCAGTTTGAACACCCAGATTTTGGTGGATACTTGCCGTATTCGTCACGAGTTCCCCAGCTGTTGTCAACAACTGGGACTGAGAGACACAAGGGCTGCCTGCAATCTGCACCTTAACATTTCGTGGCTTGTGTGCCCGAGGTCGGCCTTGCCCCAGGTGTTGCCTCTGCATCGGCCGCACTGCTCGGCTGTGTGCCGGCAGGCCTGGGGAGAGGACTGTCGGATGAGGTGACGACCTCACTTGGCAGTGAGGATGACCCAGCTTTGGGTGGAGACACGAACTGTGCCGGAGGATGTGGGCGCCCTGTGCCGACAGGAACATCCATCCCGGGGCCCTCACAGCGTTGAGAGCGCTCGCAGAGATTCATTGTAAGGGCGAAACCAGAAATAGATGAATTTTTAATTACAGGGCTTACCCTCTGCATCCCGTGCCAGGAACACAGCAGGGAAGAACAACTAAACGCAGAGCCTGCCGGAGCGCGGCCTAGATAGGAAGCCCCTGTTTCCAGAGAGGCGCAAGGTGGTGATTATCGCTGTTGGTGTTGGAATGATGGTTGAGGACCCCCAGAAAGAGTGGCTGTTTTTAGTTTTTCCTTTGGGTCGCTCATTTTGCTTCTCTTTCCTCCCGGTTTCCCTGAAACCTAATTAATGGATAGAGTTTCTAGCAGGACTAGACTATGGGCTGTTGAGAGTGTTGGCCTCAGAAGCCGTCAGGGCACAGATGGGCATTTGAAGGGAAAGGGCCAGGTATTTATGGCTCCCCCAGGCTTGCTTTAGGGGAGACCCTCTTTTCTCAGCGCAGTAGCGGTGGCTTTGACTGGGCCGTCTGCCGCTTGCACGGAAGGCCAGTCTTTGTCCTGTGGGTCTCTGGACTGTGCATATGAAGGGGCACAGGGAAACACCAGTATCTAGAGCTTGGAGTGGCTGAGATTTTCTCTGGGCTTCTCACACTGCTCATAGTTCTGTTCCTGGGGCAAGCGTCTCTCTGTGTGCTTTCAGGGGCTCTGCGGCTTGGCCTAAGAGCTTCCTGACATAAAGCTGGAAGGGAAAATAGGCGCTGTGAAGGCAAACCCAGGGCTGTGTTCAGAGGATCGTACTCGGACCATCACTAGCCCAGGTGTTTGCATAGCCTGTCCAACCTTCCCTTTATCTTTAACAAATATCAGGGGGATTCAGATGTTCTGGACACGGTGGGTATGGGGTTCCCGTTCTGAAGGAGTGTGCAGTCAAATCATAGAGCTTTAGACTTAAAATTCTTAAAATGATTCTAGTCTAGCTTCCCACTCTTGAGGAATCCTCGCTTCATGTGCCTGAAAGGAGAGCTCTCATTTTTTACTTGAATGCCTACAGAGGAGAGAAGCTCCCTACCGGGCATCCTTCTGGAAAACGTAGTTAGGAAATAATCCCTTATGTGGAATCAAAAGCTGCATCTCTTAAACTTCCTACATGGAGTCATAGCTCTGTCCTCCCTCACCACACTGAAGGAGACTAACGTCTCCATCAGGAAATACCTTGTACTGAACTGAAACCCTTACCCTTTCTCACTTGGGAGCTATAGTCAAGTTAACCGTATCCCAGTTCTTCATTGTTTTAGTATCTAAGATAGCAAACCATGCTGTCACAGGGACCCTGCAGTTAGTTTCCTTTTATAGTATGCAGAGGGCAGCTCTTTCAGTGAAAGGAAAGAATCCACGATCGGGTATGGTTCATCAGTGCCCAAGTCTGTCTTTGGGAACTTAACAACATTTAAAGATTAATTGCTCAGTCTGTATTTTTGTCGTGGGCAGGGCAGAGTTTTCGGGCGGTAAGGGCTTATTTTCTGCACTCGAGGAGCTGACAGTCAAATCGGGGATGTAAAGTACACGTGCACAACCGAATTCCAGTCAGATGAACCCTGCAGATGGAAGTCTGTGAAATCAGCTGGAGCGAAGTTCCAGTGGCCGGTGTAGTTGAGGACAGTTTCTGGCTTGACTTCTTCGTTGTCCTGGACTTGAAGCACTGAGCACCTCAGGGGGGATGCCTCCCTCAGGGTCTATGCTGCCCTAGGCTTCCCAGCACTAGGTGATGCCCTCTGGCCCTCAAGGGGACGGTCCCTGAGGCATGCCCATCTGTCTGAAAACAAAGGCCATCTTTTATAGATGAAATTAGCATAGAAATGGTGACAAGTTTCAAAGCCAACTCTTCTGCAAACAAAATTAAAAGGAAGGAACATGATTTGGGGGAGGGCTAGGGACAGGAGTCAGGATGTGCCCTTCTCTGGCTGCCCTATTCCCAACAGTTCACGAGATCTTGGGAAGAAACAGAAAGGCCTATTGAAACGAGGGGACTCTGAGAGAATCGACTCTGGTAGCCGGAGGCCTTTGGGAGAATAACACGGTGCCCAGAGGGGCCTTGGCATTTGGCTTCTCCATCCCACAGAAGCCCTGATGCTCTCCACACCTCTTCACTGGCCTCTTCTCGGACGTGTCTTCTCGGCTCCATTGTAACCTGGGGCACCGACCACGTTCTCTCTTCGTAAGATTGTGGCACCCCCAGCTTCATTCCTGTCCAGTGGCTCCTCTGCCCCACGTACTGCACAGGGTTGACGCCCCCTCCTTGGCCCTGTCATCTTCTGTCAATCCCCTAAGTCGTCCCCGCTGTATGACATCAGCTGTCATCGGGACCCAGCGAGCCAGCCGCTCTCCGGGCTCCCAGACCTGCATCTCTACCTGCTACCTGGAAATCCTTGCCTGCTGTTCTGCAGGGAGGTCGGTGCCTCCCAAACCAGGCCGCTTTCCTTGGCTTTGCTAAGCCCGTTTCTCTTAGAATCACTTACTTTGGTCAAGTCTTATTACTCTGTCTTCCCAGATCCAAATGTCTACGTTGTCTTTGATTTCCTTCTCCTTTGCCATCCCGACCACTCCCTGTGCCCTGTTGACTCCACTCCTCAGTGTCATTGGAATTTGTCTTTTCAGTGGTCATAATTCCCTACCCTTGTCATCTGTCATTGAACTATTTACGTTAACTTCTTACCTGGACTTGTTTTCTCCTGTTTCCTCTCCCTACACTCTCCCCCCCCCATCTCCCCCCCCCACCCCCTCTCCTTTTTGTATCTCTATAAAGCCTCAGATAAGGTCATGCTGCCCAGCTGCTTAGATACCCCTCTGTTCCCCAACGCTCCTTACCCCTGTAATTTCCCCTCACCCCTGAAGTCCTTCCTTCGGGACTAGCTCCCGCCCTCATGTCTGGCTGTCATCCCTGGACTACCTGTCATGTCAGAGACATGCACTTTCTCTTGTGGCCCTGTGCTGTGGCTCACGCCCTGTCTTCTGACCACAACGCCAAAGCCATTTGGCCTTTTCTGCTTGGGCAAACCCTGTACATCCTTCAAGACTCATTTTAAGCGGCATTTTCTCTGATATCTTTTTTAAAGAAACCATTTCTCACCCCTGCAGAATTAATGACTTTATCGCTAGGCTGTCAGAGCATTACAGAACCACCACCCCCCGGTTCCCATTGCGTTGGAGAAGTGCACGTGCCTGGGGAGAGACCGACACTAGACTGAGCTCCCAAAGACCGGGAATTATCTTACTAATTTCTGTATCCTTGGCACAAGGACACATCGAAAATGTGCGAGAGATGTCTGTAATGTCAGGACGTGCATTATTTACAGGGGTCCCAGCAGGGACTTTCTGATCAGAGCAGCTGAGGTACCGGCAGTTAGGGTGCCCGGCTCATGGTGACACAGGTCTCGTGTGAAGGGACCGAAAACACAATGCAGGTCTCTTGGTGCCCAGTGAGGGGCGCTAGTGCTTCAGCCCTCCCCACTGGGCCTCTGCTTCTTCTGACTCGGCGCAGCAGTTCATCAAGGTTCCGTGTTCCCTTCTCCTGCGTGCATGTTACACAGCAATAAAATGGGGGTTGTTGACATCTACCTGGAAAGTATGCTGTTAGAGGAGACTCCTGTTAGAGCAGGTACGGCTACTTGTTATAGATTTACCTGCGCCCGAGATTAAAGGCACACCTCTTGACTTCTTGAAAAATGGAAAAAGAATGGTTTTAACCCCATATCTTTCAATTCCTTCACATAAAGAGGTTTCCTGTGGTGCATTTGTATATGATTAGATCCGAGTCCTTTGTCCTTATGCGGGTAAGTTCATAGACAAAGGGCTCAACATGCTGAGTAATGATGCCTCTCCTTGCGTGGATTTGATGTTCCTTTGGGGCCGGGTAGGAGGGGCTCTGGAAGACCACTGCACTTGTAGCCTGGAAATGTGGGTTCTAGCTGTGGCCCTTTAGTTTTTCTGTACATGAATACTTTTCCCTTACCTAAAGTGAGAAGAAGAAAAATAGTTGCAAATTGCCATACAAAATATAGGAGGTTGAAGTTATGTTTACATTCACCCCTTCCTGGTAAGTGTACAGAGAAACTTCTACAAGGTGACATTAGGCAGTCCAGCCAGCCTTGTGAACCTGCTGTTTACAGGGTCCTAACGTGGCCCTTAGAGGGCAGAGGGGGAATGGAACCGATTACGCATTTGGGGAGGTGTGCGACTGGAGGGGCAGGCAGACTGCACCCAAGACAGAGCCTTCGCACTCGGAATGCTGAAGAATCAGTGTCACAGAGGCACCCATGGGCATGCCAGGAATCTGACTTTCATGCCACTTCTTTCTTTCAGTTTGAAAAAGAGCTTCAGAGGATTTCAGAAGCCTATGAGAGCCTGGTCAAGTCTACTACCAAGCGAGAATCGCTGGACAAGGCGATGAGAAACAAACTGGAAGGCGAGATCCGAAGACTTCATGATTTCAACAGAGACCTGCGAGGCATGTCCAGCCCCACCCACACACTCTCTGCCCTAGACTCCCTTGTAGCTGGCTGCCTGGCCTCAGGTCCACACTGTCCGATGGTCCTGGAAAGTCCAACCACCCAGGGCAGGGGCACTCAAAGAGCAGGATTGTTCCTTTCTCCTTTGTAGGTTGTGGGCTGTGGGTTGCAGCACTGGGTCTGAGAAATGGCGGCCTCCGTGCACGAGCCCATGAAAGGGAGGGAGTGTGTGTGCAGCTCCTTCTCCGCTTTAAAAGTACTTGCTAGTCCATGGCAAATTTATTCAGTAAGATAAAAATAAAAACATCACTTCAAAATTTAAAAAAATAATAAAATACAAGTACTCAGTGATTTGTGACTACGCAAAGGCGAATGTTTGGATGCACAACCCTTCCCACATCGGGCTGAGTCATTGGGTGGCATTCTTTGAAAGCCACCGCTCCGCACTTGCTAGATATAGTAGAGAAGATGGAGCTAGACAGCATCCCTCTTGGAGGGAAAAAAAAAAAAAGCCCACAGTTGTGATAAATGTAGATACATATAAACTCCCCGAAAGCTGGAAGCCACCTGCAGTGGGATCTTGGCAGTCTCCAACCCGCAGAATGATTCAACCCCTAAAATTTTCCTTGTCTTTCAGTCAACTAAGCCATTTTTCAATTGCCTCGTCTGCCAAAATAATGTCCTGATGGCAGTCTCCAGGATCTAGAGCCTCCCTTTCCTATTCCTACAAATCCTTTTGTCTTGGGACTCGTGCACGTCCAACAAAGACTTCTATTTCACTGAAAAAGTGAAGACTTCACCAAGCAGTTTGAGCAGACACGGAACTCTGTAGGTAGACTCTTTATCCATTAGGTCATTTTGACTTTTTAAAAAAGTGTTTGGTATTTCTTGAATTGTTATTTCTATTTTTTGCTTCCCAGCTACGGGCAGCTGTCCCTGGCTAACCACAGGGCTGGTGGTGAGGGATAGAACTAGGGCTGGGTTTGAGGCCAAGGAGACTTAACCCCTTTTCAGGGACTTCAAAACAGAGGTTTGCCGGCCTTGCAGGCAGTGATGAGCGATGCACTTCTCAGAACCTGTGCTCGGCTGCCTCGCGCCGCTGCCTACCCTGACATCAGATGGCATGAAGGCACACAGCGTGCCCTCTGGAGACTTTCCTTTGGGTATTTGGGAGCACACTGCCCCTCCCCAAGAGTTACTCACTTTGGGGCCCCTGCCTGAGCATCTCTGCATACCCAGCTCTTGGCACCCACGTCGTTTCTTGTTTGGATGGTGTCTTAGATCCATATGCATTTCTTTGTAACCATTTCCTCTTTGCACGCAGATCGACTGGAGACCGCCAACAGGCAACTGTCCAGCAGGGACTACGACGGGCACGAAGACAGAGCCGCAGAGGGGCTTTATGCTTCCCAGAGTGAGTCTCCAACATTCATCTGTCCCGACATTGGTATTCTTAAAAACTGGGGGCCTGCGGAAAGAATCTTACTAGTTTTAAGCAGGTTTGTAAGTAGGTCGTTGGCTTCTGGTTCGTTCATTTAGTGAATGAGCTGTTGGGCCTCGGAGGAGGCCCTTCTACGTCTGCCAGAGACGAAGCCAAGGTTGATTTGTTTTATCTCGGCAATATGTATTCTGTCCTTCTGACCTACAGTTTCTCTCTAGTATCCTCCCAGAGAAGCAACATGGCAGTCTTTCCTGACACTCACCACTTTCAGTCAGGCGCAACTCTTTTGCTCCACGGAGAGGGAAGGAGGCTCGTGGCGGCATTGGGTCCTCCTGGCATGTTCTGTGCTCCTTAGGTTCAGCACTTCCGGCCTGGCCGCCTCTGGCAGCATCGAGTCACCGAAGGGTCTCACCTTGTATCTTCATATGTGGTGCCCGTTTCCAAAAGCCACTGAGCCCAGCGCAGCGCAGAATAAAATCATCAGTGGCTTCCTGTGCCTTTGGCTTTATTGGGAGAATATTTTATTCATTTTACGAGAGGCAAAAGATAGAAACAAATGGGTTTTGAGAAACCATCGGTCGTGGTTTGAATTCCTGCAAATCCATTGTATGTCAGAAATGTAAAAATCCAGGTCTTTTTTTTTTTTTAAGCTGTTTAGAAAATCAAATTTATTTCTGTATCATAAGTTTCAGTAAGTCCTGTGTATCCAGACACTGGCCATCCCTTGTATAATGGTGGTGTTCTGATGCTTGGGTCCTGAGTACAGCCCTACGTTTTCAAGGCTGGGAAATAGTTGGTTCAATTTTCTAATTCCCAGTACTCTTTGGTTGGGTTCAATTTCCGTTGTTTCCCCCAAATTTACTCTTGGGACCACTCCACTTATTTGTCTCAGCTTCAGTTTTTTAATTCTGTTTTGGGAAGTGGACACTTAACCCCGTCAAGGGATTTTGCCTCCGATTCCTTGGGTGTCTGGCAATAGGTGAATTGGCTTGTGTTCCAGATTTACATAAAACAAAACTATGTCAGCATCTTGAATTACTCGCCCTCCTAACAAATATTATTTCCTCTAATGGGTGCGGTCCATCTACCATCTCATCTGAGCTTTCGTTAAAAAAAAAAAAAAAAAAAGTCACCTGTACTATTTGCGTTTAGGATTGTGACACCTTGCTTTTGGATGACCGTGTGCCTAGGTGGAGTGCGTGTCTTTGGCAGTCACGGGAGCAATGTCACCCTGCTGGGACCCTGCCTTCTTGTCAGGGGATATTATTTTGTCACATAGTTTAAGTGAAAATGGAAAAGCCAATTAGTTTCATCTGATGGGCATTAGCTCCAGCCTCCCAGCCCAGACTATGCTGATGGAATAATAAGATTTGGTGCTGTGTGAGCTGAGAAATGTTCCTGAAGACTTGAACCTCCTGGCTGAAAGCTAAAACATTAATAACGCAGGCAAAGAGGGCCTCTAGCTTTACAGGGAATGATTTGTTCTGTGCAAACGTGCTCCACTGTGTTCCGAAGACATAAACAAGAGCGTCCAGAGACATTTTTCAACTGCTTGAAGGTATCTCAGTGTTGATGTGTAATGTAATTGAATCAGGGCATTTGAAGCAGGTTTGCTAGCAGGGATAGCTAACAAAGTTTTCAAAGCCTACTCTTTATAGGACACTTGTGCCTTTATCACAGCTTTATAATTATTTGCGTTAGCTTTTCCTCGCCTGGTGTGGCAAGAGAAGGACTTGAGATGTTATTTCAAATTTGCAGGTAGGTTTTTTTTTTTCTTAGTGAGTTGTAAGAACTCTTTGTAAACTAAGGAAATTAGCATGTACCCTACATGTTGCCGATATTTTCCTCAGTTGTTTTTTAATCTTCGATTACAGTGTTCTTTATGTTACAGGAGATTTTTTTAAGTAACCTTATTTATGCCATCTAGGTGTTATATCATGTTTAGAGATGGTTGTCGCTCACCAAGATTATAAAAATATTCACCTATGTTTTCTTCAGATGTGTTTATGATTTCACTGTTTGCAAGGCTTATTATATTTCGGAAGCTAGTTAGGGAGGCACAGTAAAGGAGAAATTCACGAAGGACTAACCTAGAGGTAAGAAGACTAATTTCCAGATATTTTAGGATCTAGACAAGAGGTCCTGAACTAAAACAGAAATAGTGATGGAGGGTAGAGGAGAGAGAAGTAAGTGACGAAATTAGTAGGATTCGGTGACCAATTGAGTAATGGCAGTGAGAGCGTGAGAGAAAGGGGTGACTGAGCAATAAGACGGATGGTCACCCTTTACCAGTAAAAAGCAGGAGTAGCATGTTGGGATTAGATAATGAGGAATGGTTTGAGCACGTTGAGTCATCTCATGCTGCGGCCCCTCGCTAAATGAGCAGGTGTAACAGTAGGGGCAGACATGCCCAGAAGGCTGGTGATGGACACTGCCCCCTGGCAGGCTTCAGCATGTGGGCACAGAATGGCAGGCATGAATTACTACCCCTCCTCATCGTTATTAATGTGTTCCATTATCCGTGTATTGTTTTAGAAGCTCTATTATTGGAATACTTCTTAAGTTTTTTTTTTAATGTTTTATTTTTGAGAGAGAGAGAGACAGGATGCGAGCAGGGGAAAGGCAGAGAGAAAGGGAGACGCAGAATCAGAAGCAGACTCCAGGCGCCGAGCTGTCAGCACAGAGCCCGACGTGGGGCTAGAACCCACGAACTGTGAGATCATGACCTGAGTCAAAGTCGGACACCCAACTGACTGAGCCACCCAGGCGCCCCTGGAATGCTTTTTAAATGCTTAGTAATCATAATTAGAAGCATTGCACACACAAAAGCAGCCATCCTTTTCAAATGAATCTTTTGAGATTCTAGCCCGTGGCTAAGAGAAAGCAAGACTGCAGACCAAATAGTAGTGACTTCTCTGAGTAACACAAGCCAGCGAGCTAAGGCTAAGTCGCCAAGCCCCTGACAAACACCTTGGCCAATGGAGACATTGGAGGGAAGGGGAAAGTAGAGTCTGGTATGTTTGATTTTTTTTTTTTTTTTTGTTAGGTGTTCTTGTTGGATCAGGTCCAACAAGGTCTAGTTGTTCAGGTCCAAGAACACCCAAGGAACTCTTGCAGTACATTGGTCAGTAGGATTTCTGTAAAGCTCTCTCTAATAATAGAGGGAGAAACTCCTTCCTGGCCAGATCACTAAATCTCTCTGCTGCCCAGGGGAGTTTTCCTTTGAG
The DNA here is from genome assembly GCF_018350215.1 of Panthera leo. Taxonomy (NCBI): domain Eukaryota; kingdom Metazoa; phylum Chordata; class Mammalia; order Carnivora; family Felidae; genus Panthera; species Panthera leo. The sequence continues at coordinate 38,733,564 of NC_056688.1, read as the reverse complement.
GCCTGAACTCTCTGCTCTTAAGTTGGAGCCTGATGAAGACCTCGGTGGACTGCCAGGGCTCTTCAGATTGAAACGAACATTAAACAGGGTGATTATTGAGCCTCCCTTGTTCGTGAAATCTGTCGGTATTAAAAACTGCACTCAATTAAGTGCTTAGGAGTTTGGTGACTGCGCAGAGTTGTTTTTCTCTATCACCTCATGGTGTTGCATCCCTGTCTTTGGAGGAATTCAGAGTTTTATTTGGTTGATTTCTGGGTTTGCTCGTTTATTTTTCTAAATATTTTTGCAAACAAGTTCTCCTGAAAAACAGGGCATCTAGCCAATCCCTATTTTGTCTGTGCGAAACTGGGGCTTCTTTGTCCCGTTTAATGTCTTTAACTTACTGGGACCCCTGGTCTTCCCATTCATGTATTTGTCTGTGTCATGCACATGCACTTGTGCATGTCCTCACGCGTGCGCACACACACGTACAGCAGAGGCGGGCCGCTGCCCACCAAAGGCAGAGCCCCAGGAATGTTTGTCATCGTTCTTAGCTCTGTCTTCTCCATAAGTACAACGGCTTAACTGTTTTTTCTCTCTGAAAATTGTTAGCTCTGCAGAATTCCCATGTCATTAGGCCAGAAAACCCAAAATGAAATATTAGATCCATGGAAACTGGACTAGTAGAGATGATCTCACTGCGTTCTCGGGTTGAGTGGGAGCTCGTTAGCTCTGGCGTATGTGTGTTATTCCAGGATGAAACCAGTCATGTCCCATGGTGTGCGAGAACTTATCTCTGCCCCTCCAGGGTTCTTTAGACCCTACAGGTTGAGCCTATTTGGTTAAATTTCAGTCTGTTGTAAGTTAGATTCTGGCTGTTAAATGGTGTCCCTCTCTTAAAAAAAAAAAAATAGGTTTTGAACACTCCGTTATTTGTCCAAGTTGTTGAAAAATGAGTGTACCTAAGTCAGAACCATATGGATTTGATTTTTCTTATAATTCTCATGGGCTTGGAAATTAACAAAAAAAATGTGTGCGACCAACGTATTTTAGAAATAACAGTAATTTGCCGTTTTCCATGTGTCTTGTAATCATCATCTTACTCTTAAATCCTGTTTTAGGTACTTTGATTTTCTGTCTTTCGTAGCATATAAAAGAAACTACCATAATTTCCTGCAAGAACATCCCTCTGAGATGTTTGTATTTCCTGCAAGGGCTTGTGTGAAACACCAAGCAGAATTTACAATGACAGAAACATTGGTTCAGCTGACCCACGTAGAGCATGAGGAGATTGTTCTGAATCCTCAAGGGGTTTCATTTCCTCGTATTGTGAGTTCCCATCAGGTTTCATTGGGAAAGACAGGTTAGGTTATGGGTGCACTGGTTTACCCCTCCTCTGGGCCTGCCAGTGCCCACAGCTTCTCCTGAACCCCTACTGCAGTGTTTACTGGCATTCCATATGGGTGTGATTTATTTGCATGGATCTCCTCTTCTAGGTGGGAGAGCTGTAGGCATTCTCTACCAATAGTCACGGTACCCATCTCCAACCCGCACTACAAGCCCTTGAACCTTTTTATGTTCCTGGCACTCAATAAGTGTGTATTGAGGGAATGAATAAAAGTGGAAAATCCTTGTAACATTAGGCTGGAAATTCTCCTGATGCAGCATCCGTATCGAAATGTTCTTTTCAGCTATCTCCCAGTCATGTTTGGAGATAACCTGGGTTATCCTCAGTTATTTTTGAGACATTAGGCAAATTATTAAAAAGAACTATCAGAATAGGAGCAATTTAAAAATTGCTCAAATTCCCTTTTGGCCTTGTTCTTTCCCTCCTTCCTTTTTTTCCAGGTAGGAGGATATCCAGGTAAGGGAAATCTTTTACTAATAAGATAATATTAAGTAATAAGATAATAATAAGTAATATTTAATAGTATTTTTCCTGAACATTGGTATTAATAGAGTTGACTTTGGTTCCCTTGACTCCTTCTCTTTTACTCCGCTGTGGTTGTGTTGGAGATGAGAGTTGACCATTTTGTAGCAGTCGGCCAGATGTTTATGCTGACCAATCCGTAGGCCATTCCAGACACCACAGATCAGTGCCTGCGTGAAGAGGAAGGACTTGTCCATGAAACCTGCCAAGGCAGTGTCATTTAAGTTGAGAAAATGGTCCTGCCCCAAATTAACCGATGCTCCTTAGAGACGATCCCTATGTTTAATAGGACTGTGCAGTCCTTAATATCAAAGGTTTTGTGGGTACAAGCTCAAGCAAATAATCGTGGATCGGGTGCTGCATGATCTGAATCCTGGTCTCTCACTAACGTACTCGGTGACTTGAAGATAGATGCTTAATCTCCCTGTACCTCCATTTCTTCTAAAGAAATAGAATAAATCTAATTCAACCCACAGAGCTCTGTGGGATAACCAGTGACGGGAAATGCAAAGACTTTATAAAATGCATTTATCCTGCATTACTTCTGTGGCGCGTGCATCTGTGCGTCCTCCATCAGTTCCAGCACTCGCGTTCTCTGGAAGGACCTGCCCGTTTTCAGGGCAGGGCGATGGGCTGCCTTCCCAAAGAATGCCTGCGTGGCTCACCGAGCCTTGCTGAATTTGGAAAGCAGAGCATGTGCATGCTCACACCACTCGATCAACCTTGACAGGCAGCACTGTGAAACTTCAAACCTACATGACAACCAGCAGCACGCCCAGGCTGCAGGGCATCTGTTGATGTTCAATCAAGTCTCCCCAAGTGTGAAAATTAACATTATTCGATTTGGCTGATTTTCTGTGCTTAAAGAACCAGAGCTGATTAAAGAACTGCCTCTTGATCATGTGGTGACACCGGCCTCTCACAACTGAATGTGGGTTATGAGTTTCACATTGCTGGTTTTCAAGCCGTGTAGCTCCTTGGCATTCCTGTTAGGGGACTGAAAAAATCAAATGTCTTTGACTTTATTAGGGTCCATGTTTCTTGTACTAATATGTAGATGGACGGATGGACTGAGCACAAAACGAAAAACATGCTGAAGTCCATTTGCATTTCATGTGCCATCAGGAAACCCTCACTTTCCCTGGCAGTTCAGAACCAGGAAATCCAGGATCTCAGGTCTCAGCTCAAAAGGCAATTGCCAGAGAAGTCTTTGAGAATAGGGTGAAGTCTTCCTTTTATATCCTCCTCCCACGCCTGGTACTTTTTCCCTTGTAAACGCCCATTACGGTTGTACATAAATAACTGTGGGGATGGTCATGGTCTGTCTTCCCTTCCTAAACTGTATGCAGCATGAGGGTTGGGGCCCTGTCAGTCACCCTCACTGTTGTCCCAGCTCATTTATCTCCAGACCCTGGTACAGTGCCTGGCACTTAGAGTCATTTAATAAATATTTGTTGTTGGGGCACCTGGGTGGCTCAGTCGGTTAAGCATCCGACTTCAGCTCAGGTCATGATCTCACAGTTTGTGGGTTTGAGCCTCGCGTTGGGCTCTGTGCTGACAGCTTGGAGCCTGGAGCCTGCTTCTGATTCTGTGTCTCCCTCTCTCTCTGCCCCTCCCCTGCTCACACTCTTGTCTCTTTCTGTCTCTCAAAAATAAATAAATGTAAAAAAAAAAAAAATTAAAATATTTGTTGGCTACTGAATAAAATGATGATGATTCTCATTTAACTAAGCAGTTATTGGCTATTTCCTCTGTACAAGTTGTATTCTAGGCCACAGGTCAGCAGACTCTTTCTGTAAAGGGCCAGATGGTAAATAATTTTAAGCTCAGGGGCCACAACTGCTCCACTCTGTGCCTGTAGTCTGCAAGCTGCCATAGATGGTCCATAAGCACGTGGGTGTGGCTGAGTTCCAGTGAAACTTGATTTACAGAATGAGGCTGTGGGATTTGGTTCATAGGTCGTAGTGTGCTGACCTCTGTCCCAGGTATTAGTCATGGAAGGAAAGAAAAAGAAGGAACCTCAGTAAAAGGAACATGGAAAATGAAATCCTCCTGAAGCATTCCCTAGATCTCACTTTGTGAATTGCCCTAACTAATAAATCAAGATGTAATTGTTATTTGCTTTCCTGGGAGTTTCACAGTCCTCTTTTACTTAATCCCGAATCAGGGAAGCATGATGATTATCATTTTAGATAAACCGAGACACGTAGAAATGCAGACACAAGGCTTAGCTCCCAGTGAGGATCAGGAATTTGATAATGATGGAGGGCTGGGCAGGATTAGCCAGTGGTTAATGGTAGGTAACTGCCTGGATAGTGAGGTCTTAGGGGTGCCTTTCCTATCAGTGCCAGAAATTCCTGCCCTAAGCAGCCTCCTGGGAGATGAGGTCTGCAGATCTTGGAGAGGACCTTGAAGGTCACAAATCTGGTCAGGAGCAATGCATGTATCCTCTGAACCGAAGCTCATTAAAAGGCCATCTGATTGCTGCTGTGAGTGACAGGGTCTTCAGAGGCTGCTGAGCTGACGGTTAAAAGTTTATCCTCAGGTACAGGTGCAGTTTGCCCCCTTTAATCTCTCCTGCGGGTCCTGGTTCAGGCCAGCCTGTGTGGAAGAACAGTAACAGCTGCCTGCGTTAATTGAGCACTTACTGTGTGACACGCACTCTGCTAGCCTCTGTAGGTACATTGCGTATTTTCATCCTCCAAACAACCTGTCAGGTCTGTATTCTAGGTATTTTGCAGATGAGGACCCTGAGGCACAGGAAGGTTAAGTAGCTTGTCCGTGGTCATACAAGGTGGTAAGTGGGGCAGACAGGTTTTGAACCCAGGTCATTCTGAGTCTGGAGCCCAAACATACTGAGCTGGCGTGCGTTGCCCTTCTTATATACTGGGAGGCGGAGAGAGAGGTTGTAATGTGAAGGGTGGCAGCGGGGGACTCCCAGTGACTTCAGGACACATTGAGTGTAGCCTGCATGTTTTACTAACGAAGAAACCTCAGCCAAGCACGGTCCAGTGGTTTGCCCAAGGCCCCGTAGGTGTTTAATGGCTAAACCACGATGACAATTACAGCTTCCTCGTTATGTTTTTTCTTCCCCTTCTGCAAAGGTCATCTCTTTTGGCTCTGGGGGTGATGAAAGATTTCACATTGTTACCTCAAGAAGAATCCGGGATAGTAGGGCAGACAAACAGTCCCTTTTTAGAATTGTTATTTGGTCACAAATTATTTAGCCCAGCACCGTGACTTATGATAATAATGTTTGGGTCTTCTCGAGTAAGTTCTAACTACTGGAATTAATATTCTGGACTTCCGACTTCTATATCTATCTTTGAACGCCCGCCAGTTATAACAGAAGGCCTGTTGGATAATCCAGAATCTCTCTTCAAATACAAAAACAAAAGAATCATTGAGACTAGAATAGAACTTAGAGTCTAAAGAAAAAAGATATCTCAAAATATCTATGAAATTAAACTTTTTGTTCTTGAGATGATACAAAATAAGCGCCTAACAGTGGGTGATTCTGCGGCGCAGCTCCTGACAATTCGTTTTCAAAACTATTTTTGGTCCATGAATTGTAGTGAGAGCATACAGCTGAATCTCAATGGAATCAGAGAACTTTGAGGGGACAAAAATGTTTGTTTTAAGTCCAGAAACTCTGGTCTTAGACCATTAAAAATAAGGAAGGCAGAAGATGTAATCGCAGGCAACACATTTCTTTCCCCTCGATCAGTCCTAGAATGGACCACTTGATGCCCCAGGGAAAACAACTTCCTCAGCATAAATGCCCGCCTGGGCCAGGCCTTGGTGTCTTATCTGCCATTCAAAGCATCCATTAAAAAATTTTTTTTTAATGTTTATTTATTTTTGACAGAGAGAGAGAGACAGAGCATGAGTGGAGGAGGGGCAGAGAGAGAGGGAGACACAGAATCCGAAGCAGGCTCCAGGCTCCGAGCTGTCAGCACAGAGCCCGATGTGGGGCTTGAACCCACGAACCACGAACCTGAGCCGAAGTCAGACGCTTAACCGACTGAGCCACCCAGGCGCCCCCCCTAAAGGGCCCATTTAAAACCATAGCTTTCTATATGTACATGTTCTAATAATGCTATAATTAATGCTTTATTCAAACAGACATAAGTATATAATGTGTATATATATATGTATAATAAAATTTACACATTTCAGGTGTATAGTGTGAGGAAATATAGCAACCACCTCAGTCAAGGTCCAGCACATGTAGACCTTGTAGTCCTTTCCCTCGCCTCCCCCCATGTGTCTGCTTGCATCCCTTTCCACTGCACTCACATCATTGCTGTCTGTGTTATGTCCAGGTTTTATGGATGTTTTCTACACGGGGAGCCACACTAAACAGAAGTGTCTGTGGTTCATCTTTTTATATTAAGAAAAGACAAAAATAAGAAACGGACATCTGTTCTCTGGTGGTGAGAGAAAATTTGGTTTATAATTGATTCACGAAATATGCGTGCAGTCAAAACCACACACCCGGTGTATCCTATATTTATGTGGCATTATTCATTGCCGAATTTGTCGTTTTGCCATCGGCAATGATACAGGAGTAGCAGTACATTTTTATTTCAAGTAAAAAAATAAATAAATAAAGTGGCAAGTCGAACAGTACATTTGGAAGCTGAGCGGATGCAGGGGTGTTTACTCAGTCAAGCAAGTTAGCAAGCTGCATGGGTCATAAATTTAGGTAGGTTAAAAAAACCAGCACCTGTAAATTATACCTAAATGTGTAAGTACAGTTTCCAAGATTGAAATGCAACAGGAAGAATGACTGTAGTAGGGAACATTATATTTTAAGAGATTATGTTTTATTTAAGAGGACTGTATTTATAGAAAATTATATTGGGGCACCTGGGTGGCTCCGTTGGTTAAGCTTCCGACTTTGGCTCAGGTCATGATCTCACAGTCCGTGAGTTTGAGCCCCGCGTCGGGCTCTGTACTGACAGCTCAGAGCCTGGACCCTGCTTAGGTTTCTGGGTCTCCGTCTCTCTGCCCCTCCCCTGCTCGTGCTCTGTCTCTCTCTGTGTCTGTCTTTCTCTGTCAACAATAAACATTTTTAAAAAAAGGAAAATTATATTGAAAAGGACTACTGATATTCAAATATTTTTACCACATCATAGCTAAGGTAGCTTACTTTCGGTGCTGCAAACTCACTTTGAGGCCTGGATATTAACATGCAACAGATAACTTCTATAAAGTAACAAAAATTTAAGTATGTTAAGACCAAACTGTATTGTTTTCCTTCATTAGATGAATAGAATATTTTCTGGTTAGGTTTTGTCTCCTTCCAGTGAGAAGTATCTGAAACTTTCATTTTTTTTAATGTTTAAAAAAATTTTTTTTTAACATTTATTCATTTTTGAAAGGCAGAGAGAGACAGAATGCGAATGGGGGAGGGACAGAGAGAGAGGGAGACACAGAATCCGAAGCAGGCTCCAGGCTCTGAGCTGTCAGCACAGAGCCTGATGCAGGGCTCGAAATCAGGGACCACGAGATCATGACCTGAGCCGAAGTCGGCCGCTTAACCCACTGAGCCACTCAGGCGCCCCCATTTTTTAAAAAGTTTTAAAGACTGAGTTAGAACTTGATCATGTATCAGAAGCATTGTCTTGCTCAGTAAGCTGTTGCCTAAACCTGCCACAGCTCTTTACCTAGAAAAATTTCTGTTATCTTAGGTTCTTAGAATCCTACAAAGGTGGTACAAAGTAAGCCTGCTAGAAAGATTCTAGACAGACACCGGCCACTGTGTGTGGACTACAAGGCAGAATATGGTACGGGCTCATTAAGACCACTCCCCACACCTGCTGCCCCCCCCCCCCCCCCCCCCCCCCCCCCCCCCCCCCCCCCCCCCCCCCGCAAGCAAAGTGTATGTGTTCGGGTTCTCTCGTTCAGGAAAGATCTGTTTTATGGAAGGAATCAGAAAAGCTTCATGCAGCCTGTAACCTTCAGGGTGGGCCTTGAAAACTGATTAGTATTTTAGAGTAATTTTGCTGCCATAGTACAATGTGAAAGGGAAACTGTTTTTCCTTGTAAATTGAAAGAAATTTAATTAAATTGGGACTGGGTGCCTTCTTCAGAACCCCCTCCTTCCTACTTGGCCCCCCACATCCCTTCTCTCCCCTCCCCATCTCTCTCTGCCCAGGCTCTGCAGAACACTGGGGTTTGAACTCCCGATCTTAACTTCCCTATTGAGAATTCATTTAAAAACAGTTCACTGTTGGAGCCATGTAAAACAAGCCCCCACTGGACTGTTCAGTGTGTGTGTCAACAGACCTACTTAGCCGCCCACTCTCACCCTCTCCTCTGTCTCAGTCGCCCGGTGGAACCATGGCAACCCGCACTTGCACACTGGGGCTGCCAGAGCTGAAGACCCTTTCCTGAGATGACAAGTTTCTTTACCTGAGAAACCGTATCAGCCGATTTTACAAAGACAACAAAAAGCCAGAAAAGCAGCTTATGGGGTCAGCTTTGCATTGCCTTTTCATCTCTGAATTAGTTAGCATGGCTTTGAAAGGGGGATCATCTTTCATCTTTTTTTTTTTTTTAATGTTTGTTTATTTTGGGGAGAGAAAAAGAGACAGAGCATGAGCGGGGGGAGGGGCAGAGAGAGAGGGGGAGACGCAGAATCCGGAGCAGGCTCCAGTCTCCGAGCTGTCAGCACAGAGCCTGACACAGGGCTCGAACTCACGGACCGCGAGATCATGATCTCAGCTGAAGTCTGATGCTTAACTGACTGAGCCACCCAGGCGCCCCATCTTTCATCTTTTACATCAAATAAGTCTCATGTCAAGAGCTCACTCTTCTATAATGTAAATAGCACCCTGTTTGGCGGGGGGTGGGGGGGGTCTCTTTCTGGGTTCATCAGTCTGACTCTCAAACTGAGGTGAGGGGGTGAGGGCAGATGTCAAGAATGCACTCCCGTGTAAAATATCTCTGAGGCAGAATGAACCTGATTAATTTGCAGATAGGGAACTAAATGAAATACCTCCTGTTGTCTTTGCACTCACACGACCTCAGAAAAAAGAAATTACTCTTAGCGTCAACGGGACTTCCAAAAGGATTTGACTCTTCCCTTACCTCATAGCTTGTAGCTGGCCCTTGGAATAGAGTTCTCCCCAACATCTGTTCAGTGTTAATAAGATACGGGGCCAGGGAATCCAGAGCCGAAGAATCCTAGAGGAGAAGAAACAGGCGAAGAAACTTTAGGGAGAGAATATGGCAAATAAATATTTGTACATGTTTTCGCAAGAGGGAATCTGTTTCATTAGCGGTGCAGAGGAGTTTCTAGTTAACAGAATTGACGCCATTACTGTTAGTCAGCATCCTCCTAAGGTGTTAACCAAACTACCAAGTCCTTTCTTGGTGGAGAAGGGTGTAGACGTATAAGAAAGAAGAGTAGAGTGTCTTAGCGATCTTTCATTATGAAAAGTAAAATGTGCCTGAGCTGGTAGCTAAAGCCCAAATAAGAGGGCTGTTTTCTAAGTGCATCTGTGTGCAATGGAGCCCTCAGGCAGGAAGTATAGTCAGGGGCCGGGGTTTCCATAAATCAAGGCATAGTTTGCATTTAAGGGTTTATGTTTGTCTGTACAGCTCTGTTTTCCTCTCTCTCTCACTGTGGATTCTCATCCACTCTTATGTTCACCTGCTCGATTCTTCATTCTCTAGAGAATGGCTTTCTCCGTGTCTCCAAAGCACGTGCTGGGATATGGCTGCTAGCCTAAGAGCTGGGTTACCACGTCAGCATCACGCCTCTCCATGGCTCCCACTTGCATGTTCCTGGACGAGAGACTCTGACTGGCCTAGGTTGGGTGCGTGGCCCTTCAGGTTTGACCCCCTCAAAAGGGGAGTACTAGGCAGGGACAGATGAGGGGGGCTTTGTAGGGCACTCATGGCAACTTGCCAGATTAGCTCTGTGGGTAGAGCACTGTAGTAATGGCTCTTCTAAACTGAGTGTTGTCTAAACCAGGTCTCTGAAAGTTGGCTGCTCCATGGAGAGCCAGTGAGGAAGCACTTGCCTCTTGCAGGCCCTGTCTCACGGGTGCTGGACGTGGGCCCTCTGCTGTGGTACAGAGGGCCTGGGGACTGTCAGCCCCATCTCCTCTGACTCCCACTGTCCACGGCCTGTTCTCTGGTAGCGTCCTTTACATTCTCGTTACTCAGAGCAGCCAGATGCTGTACTCCTACAATCAGTCTCATCAGTCAGAATGAGAGTGCAGGTTGTTGGCATTTCAGAGGGTGTGTTGGGCTGTGCCTGCCTTCTCCTCCCTTTGCTCCATCACCACTGCGTCCTCTTGCCACATGCAGGGCAACAAGAGTCTTCCTTGAGAAGTACCAGGGAAATAACTGCACAGAACCAGCCAGTTAATGGGCTAGTTGTGTGCGTCTGTGTGAGCACATGGGATCTGGAACTCGAACAGAATTGGCTTGGTCTGTGTTTATATCTATGCACATACACACACGAATGTGCACCTAATCCAGGACAGATCTAAATCCCCACAGAGCCAGCCAGGGAATGGGTTAAACCTTGGTTCTGGCTGCAAGGAGAGAATTGGGAAAGGAAGACTTATCTTTTACCTTCCACGCCTTCCAGTAAATTAGTCAGCCCTCGGCCACGCTGGCAGCAACTGGTGTCTCCTGTCCCTCCAGCTATATTGGCTTCAGGGATAAGCTCATCAAAAACCCATACATCAGGAAAGGCCTAGAAATTAATGCCTGTTGAGAAGAGCCAGGTCACAGCTTTGCTCCCACATGAACTCCAGCCATAAGTTGGAGCACCGAATTCTAAACTAGCAGTGTGGCACACGGCACCCTGGCACCCCCACTGTCAGACCCCACCCACGTACCCCATCCTCTGTATTTCCCAACAGAGGTTACTCACCATCCCATGGCTCAGTCGGCTGTCGAGCTGACTCAGGTAGCAATTGCAGAAACACTTTCAACAGACTGTCCACTTTGGACCTTCCCTAGAACTGGCAGAGGAGAAGGTAAGATGGAGAGGAGGGAGCATCTTTGAATTATTAGGCCAGTTCTAGTTTGCGTCCCCATTTGCACTTTCATTAGGAAAGACACTAACCTTGTGGGTGGCGGCAAAGAAGCAACTACCGTTTGACCTGTACTAGTGTCACAGCTCACTTGGCTTTGGTTTTCTCGAACCAAGTTGTCGAACAAAGTTGTTAGGAGGATTGAGTGAGGTCCTGCTATAAAGCAGAAGACATGGTGCCTGAGACATGGTAAGCCCCCAGTAAGACGTCAGCTTGTGTTGTTATTTATCGAGTACCTGTTATGCGCCAAGCCCCGTGGGAGGTATTTTCCGGATAGCCACTCTAATCCTCACATCGGTCACGCAAAGTGGATCTTGTTTGTTCCTTTTGAGGAGATGGAGTCCGGGACATCTCACATGTCCAAGGTGAACCGGTGTGTGAAAGTGCCGGAATCGAACCAGGCTAGCCTGGCAAAGCCGTGCCACCGCTGTGGTTTCCAGAGTAAACAGTGTATGAGCAGACATCCTCTGTGTAAATGGGCCTGGGGCCATGTGCTAAACAACCCGCTGCTCCACGCAGTTCAGGGTAATTCATATCCACTGAGTAAACGGACCATTCTGGGCAAGAGTTCTCTTGTGTCAACTTGCCTGTTCTAGGAATTCTCAGTATATACGTTGGAGCCCAACCAAAAATTCAGTGTGAGGCTGGTATTTCTTGAGATACCCCATGGGGCTTAACTAATACTAAGCTGAAGCGACTGTCTTATGCAGTGGTTTCACCCATGGGGCTCTTCCTTGGCATCTCCCAAGAGAGGACCTTTTAGAATAGCTCTGACACCCTCAGTCCTGTGTCTCCAGGGGCACAGCCGGCACGCGCCCCCACAGGCTCACTGCCTTGATACCCCTCTCCTCACACACTAGCCTGAATTAGATGTTCTCTCTGTGTTCTCACAACACCTGTGCAAGCATGTTAGTGCGACCTGTCACATTGCCTTTGCGTGTGTCCTCGTGTCTTCGTGCCTGACTGAGAGGATGTGTCTTCGTGCCTGAGAGGAAAACGCTATGACCTACTCATCTCGCAGCCCCCGAATTTATCACACTTTTAGGAACACCAACAATAACCACACATGATCATAGTTGACATTTACTGGGTACTTACTTTTTTTAATGTTTGTTTGTGAGAGAGAGAGAGCGCACAATCAGAGGAGGGGCAGAAAGGGGGGTAGGGAGCAGAGGATCCAAAGCGGGCTCCAGGCTCTGCACTGACAGCAGAGAGCCCAACGCAGGGCTCCAACTTACGAACTGTGAGATCACAAAGTGAGCCGAAGTCGGATGCTCAACTGACTGGACCACCCAGGCGCCCTGCGCCATACCATATGCATTTTCCATGTAGGTACTATTGTGATCCTCCCTTTAAAGGCAAGGAAGCTGAAGCACAAAGAGGTTCATTCACCCCCAAAGTCTCAGAACTGTAAGTGGTAGATCTGAACATGAATCCAGGCAATTTGCTTCTAGAACCAAGCTTTTCACGGTACTCTCTGACGCCGCCATGTAATAGATGCTTAATTAATTAATATTTACAAATGGATATACATGTGGATGGGATTTCTGTGTTTGGAGAAATGTGATATGGCCTGTGACATACTTAAGTGTCTTCCATAATGAGCATCATGGAGCTCTCTGGCACTTTCTGCGTCTTGTATTCTGCACTTCTCTCTGCCTGCTTGCACAGGTGAGGCACATAGCACCATGCTTGTGAACTTGAGTTCGGCACAAAAGCACTTTCTGCCTCAGCCGTTGACAGAGTCGTCCTGCTCCTGTGGGCATGTGACTTATTTGGAAAGTGGAAATAGTAACGGGAATAATAATTACACAGTAAATTTAGAATAATGGGAATAGTTAGAGGGAATTAAGTCCCCATTCTTGGAACACAGTTCAGGTTCAACAAACATGAGCAGATTTTGTTACTGTTGCTGCTGTCGAGAACATTGTCCTATCAGTGGACAAGAAGTTCTGAGCCAGTGTGAGTGATACTAAGTGATATTGCTGCAGCCTGAAATTTAAGGTCGTCAACCTCATAACAGACATGTTTCGACCTGTGAGTTTCAGAGGACTGCAAAGCAGTCCAGAGCTAACGGAGTCTTCATTCAATACCGACGTCTTAGTCCGGTGGTGCAACCTGTGGGGTTCAGGGAGCCTCAGCAGAGAAGGGAACGAGGGACATCCATGGTCAGCACGGCTTCAGTGGCAGAGTGGACAGCTGTGGAACAAAGGCTGTCAGGAGATAGCTAGCAGCTAACGAGAACTAACTACCGTTTATTATACGGTTGGCAGTGAACTTGGCGCATAGTAGAGATTCATCCATTCATTCAACGATATTGAGCCAGGCACTCTTCTAGGCTCAGGGAGTCAATAATGACCAAAACAGATACCTAGGATATTCAGGCTTTGTATGCCTCATCTCTACCAACAGAGTCATGTTTGATAACACTGTGATATAGATGCTATCTGTCTCGTTGGATAGTTCCATTAGATGATTTGATTACATGAGGGAGCTGAGTCTCAGAGAGAGGTTAACCATGCTTGAGACCTCATAACTGGAAAGTGGTGAACTTGGGATTTGAATCTAGTTCTTTCTGATGTTGAGGTCCATGCCTTAACCACAGTATGATGTCAAGTAAAGAGTAAATGCTAGAATCCAGTGTGTCTGCCTCTCTCTCTGTGTGTGTGTGTGTGTGTGTGTGTGTGTGTGTGTGTGTGTGTGTGTAGGAGGGGAAGGATACTTAATTCAGAAATATGAATAGCTGTCCTTGCAACACAGAAAAAATTCTGATCATCAATTTGCCGAACTCGAGCGGCTTCTAATCTTGAGCTCAGTCTATCGTTTTACTCTCTTCTGGTCAAAATCAACATGTCCTTGGCTGCCCTCAACAAAGAGAAAAACTTTTACGCTTAGGCTGATAAGCAGACAGAAGCCCTGAAATCCAGCGTTTCATTCCCAAGCATGCTGAGTAACTCCTGGGTGCCCTCCAGAGCCTGGACAAGGCAAGTGGGCACCCTGCCTGTTGAGATGTTGCCCAAACCCATGGAGCTAGTGTTCAAATGTCATTGACTTTGCATAGAAAGAGTGAAATGCTCTGGGTTGTTCAGGGCTGTGGATGGTGGGGCGCAGAGCCAGTGGGCCGCTACTGACCCATTCGTTTGGGCCTTTCACGTGGCCGTTCTCCACGGATTGGGAAAGAAGTGTCAGATGCCGCTGAAAGGGAGAAGTGGGGAGGTCAGTTGGCCATTGCCAGGAGGCACACAAATAGCCCACAAGTAATTCTGTGTTTGGGGTCAGGATCTTGGTGGCTTCATTTTGTTTCCAGGGGATGCCGTTGTTTCTGCCACTTAGCTGTACCCAGGCTGCCAGTTCCAAAGCTGTTCTACTTCCACTCGGATCCTGTCACCGTGACCTCACAGTGCAGGGGCAGTGTAGTCAAGGGGGAAGGACACTGTGCCGAGACATCAGGAGACCCGGGTTTGGGCTCTCTCTCTGTGCCAGCTGGCAGGGAGACCTTGGACAAGTGCCTTCGTTCTTGGGCTTTCCTTTTTGCACTCATAAAGTAGCAGGCAGAACCAGAGGGGGTATTTCCTATGATCCCTTCCGGCTCTAAAATTATGAGTTTGTTAATGCTTATTTGTAGGCTTAAAGTGTCTTTTTTATTCTCCTGCCCTGTATTCAAAAGCACGTTTCCTGCTCCTTAAGCACAGCATTTTTTCCATTGCTTCCATGCCCACTGGGCTGGTCCTTAGTGTTTGATAACTCTTTGTTGAATTAATGGATGACTTTACGAGGAAATACGAATGAGTGAAACCATGGGCACCCGCTGGTGTAGCTTCCGGACCATGGTTGCCGAAGGATCCCGATAACCCATCTGAAGCATTCGAGTGACGCGGGCCCGTTGAAATCAGCTTCTAACTCTCGCTGCTGCTGTTGCATATGCCTTGTTTTTCACAATGATGGACTAGCATGAGTAGGGTTTATGTAACCACTTTTTTTCAATAATGAAGTGTTTTTCCGTGTCACTAATAATATCTTATTTAATTTTTAATGGATGCAACCTAGGCTATTGGAGGGTTTTAAGTAGTTTATTTACCCAATCCCTTAATCTTTCACGTTGAGTTCATTCAAGTTTTTCCATATTACGTACAACTTGACCAAAGATTCCGATTTATTTTCAAAATAAAATGTATTGCTTTTGTTAACAGGGAAAATGTCTCCGATGAGTAATACTGTTCCCGTGACACCACTGGCCATCCCCGCTTAAACTAACATGGTGGTCAGTCTACCGGAAGGTGGTGTGGAAGCTACTGAATGCAGGGTGGCCCTTGCTGTCCATGTGCAAAGAGACAGTGATTGCTATCAGATATACTGCCACTGAATGAGAAGAAAACAGTTTCCTAAATCCAAAGCAGTGTCCCTAAATCCAAAGCAATTTCCATTTCCCCTCTTGAACAGAATTAGGAGAAAATGTGGGGGTCTGGGTCGTACAGGAAGAGGATCCAGCCCAAGATTGGAGGCCTGGGTTAGAGCTCCCCTCTGTTCTTGGCCTCAGTCAAAGAGCTGAACCCTCTGGGCCTTGGTTTATTTTTCTGTGAATGAGAATATTAGTATTATTGTTAGTCCTGCCTGCCCTTTCATCACTGGTTCAGAAGACAGAAGCAGGGGAGGTTTGAGCATAAAATGAAATCGTAGGTACAAGGCTAATTTGAAGCATTAAAAGTAAATGTTGTACAGAAGTGAGTTACAGAGAACATGGGTCACTGGTTCTTTGTGTACCGTTCATCTCTGGAACTGTGAGCCGAAATGTATTGAGAGTTAACAGCGGTTTTTGAGCAAATCCTTACCGCACACATCACCGCTATTAAGAGGGAGCAAAAGCAGTAATTCAACCCTCTGCTCTCTGCAGGCTTTTTTGTTTCTAATCCTTGCCAGATGTAGACTGGCCGTGAGCCCAGAGGGTGAGTGCTTTCTGATAGAGGTGGTTTTGTTCTTGTCTCCCTTTTAGACAAAGAATTCTTGAAGGAGAAGGAGAAGTTGGAAATGGAGTTAGCAGCAGTGCGGACCGCGAGTGAGGACCACCGGAGACACATCGAGATCCTGGACCAGGCTCTGAGCAACGCCCAGGCCAGGGTCATCAAGCTGGAGGAGGAGGTGAGACGGGGTGAAGACATAACCCTGAGGGCCTCTGCTTCGTTTTCCTAACCAGCACCCCTGCCCGGAGCCAACTCCAAGGCGTTAAGTCAGGGGGAGGGATGTAGGAGGCCTCCCAAATAAAAGTTCATACAAACACAGTTTATACAGCCCAGAACTAGGCAGAGTATGAAAGACAGCCGTGAGAGAGCACACTTTCCGCCTGAAAGCCAGCCTACCGCCCATTGGTGGGCAGGTGTCCAGGGCTGGAAATAAATGGAGGGATTGGAAACCACTGGTGCCTGTGGAGAAAAGAGACTAACCGTTTAAAAAAAAAAAAAAAAAAGAGTTTATCTGCTCTGTCTCTGGGCTTTTGATTGCATTAAAAAAAAAAGGGAGGGGGCAAAAGTGTCCCCCCAAAAGTGGAGGTGGCATTCAGCAAACCAGGCTCCAGTTTCCAGAAGTTGGCTCAGCTGGGCAGTGACTTCCATAGTGCAGGAAATTTTGAGCCCTCTCAAGCATTATGGATGTAGCGGTCTCTGATTAAATCAACCCTTTAGATTAAGTTTTGTGAGGTAGACTTTGCTTTCCGGCCTACTGTGGAAGAACTTGAACGGCCATTTCTGAGGTTCAGGCTGTGGATGCGGTGGCAGGAAAGGAGAGGCCCGGGCAGGTAGATGGGAGCCTTCTGGACCACCCCTGTGGGCTCCCTGAGGTGGCAAATCCCCGCTATTACGGGGCTGTTCTGCCCAGAGCCACTTGGAAAATAGAAGCTCATATTCCACACGAAGTACTGACCTGGGTGCTTGGCACACAGAAAACAGTGCTATTGTCAATCCAACTGTGGCTGAAAACGAAAAGCTGCTCCTTCAGAAGACATGTCCTGACGCTGGGTAACCCCGGTGTCCCAGCACCTTCGACTTCAAGGTTCAAGCAGCTGAAGGGGGAGACTGTTAAATCAACAAAGGTCTTGCCCATTAGAAGCCTTTTAAACCCATGAATCCTAATATAGAAACTGCAATTTACAAAAATGTTTATTTTTGAGAGAGAGAGAGAGAGAGAGAGCAAGTATGCATGTGAGAGAGGGTGGGAGGGGGCAGAGAGAGAGGGAGAAAGAATCCCAAGCAGGATCAGTGCCACAGAGCCTGTCTCGAGGCTCAGTCTCATGAACCGTGAGATCCTGATCTGAGCCGACATCAAGAGTTGGATGCTTAACCGACGGAGCCGTCCAGGCGCCTCTGCAGAAACCACAATTTTAAGACTAGCATGAGGACCCCAAGCAGCAGTCCCAGAGGATTCTCTGTTGCCACTCATTAAGTAGGAAGTACATTTGCTGCAGACAGCGACCTTAATCCCTCAAGGACACAAGGTCTGTTTGGAGAAAGGGAGGCCAGGACTCCTCATTAAGGTTGTCCCTGAAATTTCTTATTCAGGCTCCATCTCCATATATGGAGCCAAAGAGAATTAAAATTTTTTAAATCTTTTCATTTTAATATTTCTAATAAAATACAAGCTAATTGTGAGTTCCTTAAAGACAGGTTTTTTATAATCACCGGTATGGATCTTTTCTTGTTGTTACAGAAGGTCTTTGATTGCATGGAGCTCCTCCAAAATCTTTGTCCCCCTTCCAGCATGACTCCCTGTTCTCATTAAAGTTTCTTTTGAAAGGTCTTCATTCAGTTCAGGTAGCCCAAATTGAGTGCTTACCCTGACTTCTTTGACTCCAGAGCCAGACTATGGTGAATTAGAATCCTGACCCTACGATGTGTCAGTCTGCGACCTTGAGCAAGTCCTGTGACCTCTTCAGTCCTCAGTCTTCTCTCTCATAAATGGAGATAATACAGCAGTTGTGTTCTTACTGCCATCAGGAGGATTCAACGAGATAATTGCATGTAAAGCACATGCTTGGCATGGAGAAGCTCCAAAAATGTTGGCTGATAAAACTGTTATTCTTTTTTTTTTTTATGTTATTTATTTAGTTTGAGGCAGAGAGAGCAGTGGGGGAGGGGCAGAGAGAGAGGGAGAGAGAGAGAATCCCAAGCAGGCTCTACACTGTCAGAGCAGAGCCCCACGTGAGGTTCAGACTCATGAACCATGAGATCACGACCTGAGCCAAAATCAAGAGTCACTCGCTTAACCGACTGAGCTACCCAGGCGCCCCTTAACTGTTATTCTTAATCACACTCAACCTAATATCCTCATTGCTAGACTTAAGGCTGATACAAAGGTGAATGAGACAGATCCGTGCCTTCGAGGAACTTGCTATTGATTAGGAATAGCAATTCTCTGTTTAGCAAACATTTGTTGAGTACTTTGCAGGATGTCAGGTACTGTTGCAGGCATTAGGGACATACTGTGTCCTCTGCCCAACAGGGACCACAATGAACAGATCTCATGGCCCTTCTGTTCGAATGGCTGCACGCGCAGAAAACTGTATACAGTGTAGGATGTGCTGTAAGTAGTGTATGAATGATACTCACAAAATGTTTCATCAGATCAGTCCTCTTCTGGCACAGGAACCTGCAGTTAGTGGGTCCTTCAGTGTCTGTTCGGTTGAAACAAGTCATCAAAAGCACAGTGAAGGAAAGAGTTTGATGGACACTGATGCCAAGAGCAGGTTTAGAGAAGGCTGTAAGGTTGCTGCCCCCTACCCCCCGCCACGAAAGGTCAGAAGCACCTCCATTTTATTTCAGTGGCTTTGGCTGGGATACAGGTATAGCTCAATACGGTGCTGTCTGCTAAGTTGAGAAACCGCCTTTTGCAGCAAACTCTTAAATCACCAGCATGTTCCAGCTTGCCGGTGCAATCGTGGGTTGAACTCAGGATCTGAATCACCTGCAAGGCATCAGCACACCCAGGTGCAGACAGGAAATACCATCTGGTGTCTTCTCACCCACAACCAGATCAAGTCAACACCTCAGCCTGGTTTTTGGCATGAGCCAGTTCCCAGAAAGTTAGAATTGGGCCTGGGATTTATGGACACGGGCCAGACTCCTAATTGGAAGAAAACAAAGTTTTCATGATTCTGAATCTGTGCCTGATGGGACATTTACATAAATCCTTTTTACCTTAGTTTCCGTCTCCTCAGTTTACAGGTAGTCTTTGGGGCTGTTAACTACTCCTCTGTAAAGGGCTCTGAAGTCTTTTAGGAGAAAGTTACTCCACAAATATCTGAATAGGAAATTTTATATTTATTCACACATAAATGGGTACACATGCATGTATACATACACCTACAGTTATTATAGAAGATTTGAAAATTGCAGAAAAGAATAAGGAAGATGAAAAGCTACTGTTGTGCCATACACATAAACATGGTGATGCTTTTAAGTAATTTCCAGTCTTTTTTTAATTAAAAGAATTTTTTTAACATGTATTTATTTTTAAGAGACAGAGCGAGACAGGGCACGAGTGGGGGAGGGGCAGAGAGAGGGGGGTACACAGAATCCAAAGCAGGCTCCAGGCTCCGAGCTGTCAGCACAGAGCCCGACGCGGGGCTCGAACTCACAGACCGCGAGATCATGACCTGAGCCCAAGTCGGCTGCTTAACCGTCCAGTCTTTTTTTTTAAATTTATTTACTTATTTATTTTGAGAGAGAGAGCAAGCATGAGTGGGGGAGGGGCAGAAAGAGAGGGAGAGAGAGAATCCAAAGCTGTCAGCACAGAGTCCGACACGGGGTTCCATCCCACGAACCTCCATGAGATCGTGACCTGAGCCCAAATCAAGAGTGGGACGCTTACCTGACTGAGCTACCCAGGCGCCCCTTCCAGTCTTTTTTTATGCATAGACAATAGATAGATGGGCAGGCAGAGTTTTGAGCACGTATATAGTTTTTGATTCTGGGTTTTTTACTTAACGTTATAGAACAAGATTTTCCTTGTGGCACTGAAAGCTCTTTACTGGCTTCCTTTTCAGTGTCTGCAAATGCTGTGATCGTTAAGCGATTACCAAGGATGGAGCTCAGAGCTATACACGCTACTGAAAGCGGGCGCCCTAGTAGGGTCTTTTTTTTTTTTTTTTTTTTTTAATTTTTTTTAACGTTTGTTTATTTTTGAGACAGAGAGAGACAGAGCATGAACGGGGGAGGGTCAGAGAGAGGGAGACACAGAATCTGAAACAGGCTCCAGGCTCTGAGCTGTCAGCACAGAGCCCAACGCGGGGCTCGAACTCACAGACCGCGAGATCATGACCTGAGCCGAAGTTGGCTGCTTAACCAACTGAGCCACCCAGGCGCCCCCCTAGTAGGGTCTTTAATTCCTGGTGGCCTTTGTCTGAATCCTTTCTGCCCCAGCGCACCAGGGGGATGGCGGTAGGGAAGGCACATGCACTTGCAGTTCAGATAGGACCCCGGGTAATCCAACCCCCCACCTCCACCCCAGCTTTGAGTACTGCCGGTCTGAGTTCTCTGCTGCTCTTCACTGTCCCCTGCTCAGCTACGAGAGAAGCAAGCCTATGTGGAGAAGGTTGAGAAGCTCCAGCAGGCCCTGAGCCAGCTGCAGTCTGCGTGTGAGAAGCGAGAGCAGATGGAGCGGAGACTGCGGACCTGGCTGGAGAGAGAGCTGGATGCGCTGAGAACGCAGCAGGTGAGGCTGAGAACCCAGCAGGTGAGGCCGGGGACCCAGCAGGTGAGGCTGAGGACCCAGCAGGTGAGGCCGGGGCCACACATCCACCCAGCACCTGTTCTGCAGCCAGCACCTGCTGTGGTTCAGGCTGTGCACTGTGCCTTGGTGAATGAGAACTCCATCCCCAGCGAGCCAACGTAGCAGCCAGCGGAGGGACCAGGCAGTCTGTGCATTGCAGTGATGAAAGAGAGAAAGTGGTGGCCACCGGGGGCGCAGGGCACAGCGGAATGTGGCTGTAGACAGCCTCACAGAGGGGGACCCTTGAGTTGGACTTGGAAGAGATGAGTTTGTTGGACATTCCGGGGAAAGAACACCAGAGATAGGAGGAGGATTTTGCGTAGGGGAGAGAGGTACGAAACAGCGGGGCGAGTTCCGGACGGCTGGGTACAGCTAGCTGGGGGAGAATGCAGCGAGGTGGCTTGTGAGGGGGCATTTGGTCAGGTTGAGAGATTGTACTTTTTCCCGTAGTCAGCAGAGAACCGGTGACTGGAGTGTGTTTAAGGCAGAGAGGAACATGGTACAAGACTGGAGAAAGAGCCCTCTGGGAGGGTCTGGAGGGGTGAATGTTGAAGTTAAGGGAGCCAGGCTATGGGTGGGACTCTAAGGGGGAGTCAGTAAGAGGGTGAAATTAGTAGGGCGTGATCACCGGTGAGTGTTGAGAGGTAAAAGAGAGGAAGGATTCAGGACTATCACTAGACTATAATATTGGCCATAAGCTCCTAGTTTTGCCTTTCCTTCTTTCTGCCAATAACAGCTGTCCATATGACTTTGCTGTTAATAGCTTAGAGTACAACGCACCAGCCTAGGGCCCGTGTGTGCCTCAGCAAGGGGAAAAGTCATGCCGGAAAGTTCTGCAGCTGGGCCGGGCTCCATTACACGCCGGTCAAAGGCCCCCGGCTCCAGAGAGAGCCTGGGCTTGTGTGTCCTCAGCCAGTGGGCTGAGCCCTCTCTGCAGCTGGTGAAGGGTGTGTTCTAAGTTGGGAACCAGGGAAACACTAGACAGGGCTCCATGGAATTATCTACTGGATAGAGCATAGTGGTTGTGGTTGGAATACTTGAAAACACTTGAAAGCATCTGTTCGGTCCAGCTCAGCTCTTTCCCATGGCAGGCGCACACATTTCCCTCTGGGTGTGTGTACTTGGCCAGGGAAGGAGGTGTTAGTGAGATTGCCCAGAAAATTAAGGAACCCACCCAGCCTCCCGCCATCTTGGCTTAGTTGATGGCTCATAGGAAGGGTGAGTCTGTCTCTGAACTTCACATCCATCTAACCTGAGCCATATTCCCTGGTACTTAAGGTCCACCCTTCAGTTCTTCTCAGTTACTGAGATCTTAACCTCCCCACACTGCGGGCAGGCTTCTCTGGTGCCTGGTACTGTGCTGGCACCCGGTGGATACTTACGAGCTTTTGGCTGACAAAAAGGGCACGTCTCAATACTCAGAGCAAAAAAGAAGTTTCTTTTTCAGTTAATGTGCCACCCACACCCTACAGTTAGATTCCTTATCCTTGGATCTTCTATTTTGAGTGCTGTGAAAGCAGACTCAACTCCATTATCTTTGTTATTATAAGTACTCTCTCTCCACCTTGGGAGGTAAAATAGTACTTAGCATCATTTGAGGCTGAGACGAGGTAAAGGAGAAATGAAGGTAAGAGGAAGGGAAAGGAACATTTTTAAGAATTCACAATTTTATCTTTCTTGCAAAGAGCTCAAAATAATTTTCACGTCTTGCTACCACAGCAGTCCTATGAGATAAAAGAGAGAAGGTGGGGTGTGGGGGGGGGGGGATGCTCTTGAAGAGGAAAATTAGGCACAGGGCAGTTAAGAGGCCAGCCCAAGGTCATTAGCTAATTAGGACATTCCTCCCAGGTGAAAACACGAAGGACAAAGGATTGTATGTGTATTGTTCACTGTGGCATCCCCAAGCAGAGGGTACGTGTTCAGTAAGTATTTGTGGACTAGTGAGTGGGCAGCAGAAGCTGGCCCACCTGACCCTCAACCCGTTTTTCTGGCCAGGATATGTACCCATTAGACCGTGCTATCTCTGTGTTCTTGAACATTGAAATTCATGCATTTATTTAGATAACTCTTATTGACCTGAATGAAGGGCCCTGGGAAGAGGTGCCGTGATCTCATGGGAGGTCAGAAGGATGTTGCAGAAATAAGCCAGCTGCAGTGACGTCAACAAGGGATTTAGAAAATGACAAGCAGAGATAGCAGCTTAGCCAGGCTGTGGGATATTGTTCTTAGAGAGTTTCTAACAGCAGGGGAGCCTCTCATCTCGATGGACGGGTTCATTTGTCCCCCTGCTTGAGGCCGGTGCCTGGCCAGAGGGGGGGGGTCAGCGGCTTCCTGTACAGGTTGATGAGGACAGTTACGTGCTTTCTGCTCCATTCTTGCCTAACCGTTGGTTACTGGCAAGCAACCACCAGATTCTAGAATATTTGTAATTATAGCTTTAAAAAACTGACTAGAAACATATGGGTTCTAGAAAGCCCCTGGGCCCACTTGCTGTCACCTCTGTGGTAGGATTGGACTCTGGTGACTGCAGCTCGCGTGCGAGCTGTTGCTCTGGGTAATGGGTGTGCCTCAGGGTAAAGTGTTCAGGTACCCCTCACCTTGCAACCAGCCCTGCCATTTACAGTTTGTGATCGCTGGAAAACACGAGGGCAGTGTGCGTCCCAGGACGTAGAATAACTGGGGCGAAATTCTCTCCTGAAGGCAGAACTTCCTCAAAACCCCGCCGTCCTGGAAGTCGTGCTGTTCAGAGGAAATAGTATCCCTGAGTCAAAAGGGGGGGGAAATCTGAAATGTCAGTATCCTCGGCTTGTGACCACCGCTTTACTTCCTATCTTCCAGACACAGATGAAAAGAAAGGGCTGACAAGCTCGACTTGCATTGGAGGTTTCTGGTAGCACTTTACTTTGGCTGGCCCTTTCAGATTCATTAAGTGCTTTCATATGCACTATCTTATTTGATTCTGAGGCCCCTCTGTGGCGCAAGCACTCCTTGCTCTGGGTCCCAGATGGGAAGTGTGGGGGGACGTGTACCTCAGGGCATCTGGCTGCCCCTTCCTTTGCCTTTACATCTTATGTCCCAGCCTCCAGGGGCAACAGACAGGGGGAACCACTTCCTTGGCCCCCAGGGAAAATGCCCTAGCCCAGCAGGCCAAGCCCTAGTTCCTGTTTTCGCTTTTGGGATAAATGAACGGCAGGACGCCGGACAAGCCGCTTGTAGTCGTGCGGAGCTGTGTGGCCAGACAGTCCCCCCGGTGCGACCCTCCTCCTGAGTAGCTGAGGGATAACCGAACAGTTCATTTCGCCTCTCAGAGGCCTGGTTCTGTCATCTCTAACACTGGGAGGATGTTGTGTCCCAGGCTCTTCCGTGAGAGAGTGCAATGAGATGGAGACTTTGGGAGGTGAGGCGGCCTGGCGGTGGGAGCTGTCGAGTCTAGGTTACCCGCGCCTGAGAGGCAGCAGAGAGCGTGAGGGCGGCGTGGGAACGTGCCGCGGGATCAGCGCGAAGCGTGCGCGCTGCGCACCGTGTGCACGGTCTGGCCCTTTTCTGGATCCGGGTGTTCTTTCTCCTGCTTCTGCAGAAACATGGGAACGGCCAGCCAGCCAGCGTGCCGGAGTATAATGCCCCAGCCCTCATGGAACTTGTGAGGGAGAAGGAGGAGCGGATCCTGGCCCTGGAGGCCGACATGACAAAGTGGGAACAGAAGTATCTGGAGGAGAGTACCATCCGCCACTTCGCCATGAATGCCGCCGCCACTGCGGCGGCTGAGAGGTGAGGCCGGCCTGCGGTGCGGCCGGGGGACTCGTTCACACACTGCAAGGACATCCATGCAGCGGAGAACTCTGTGGGCCTCCAGCGGGGTGTGGCGAAAGGGTGTTTGAGGCTGTTCTCTAACAGGGGGCGTGTTTCATGGACCCACCGTCGGGCTCTGTGCTGGCAGCTCGGAGCCTGCTTGGGAGTCTCTCTTTCTCCCACTCTTTGTGCCCCTCTCCTGTTCATACGCTCGCTCGCTCTCGAAACAAATAACCGCTTTTAAAAAATTAGCTCAGGATGCTCTATAATTCCCGAAGGAGTTCTGTTGAACCGTCAGCTTGTCTGTATGAGCAGGGGCTCACCTGTGCATGTGGGAGCCCGGACCTGAGTGGCCGTGCATCCCACCACCAGCCAGGGCCCCCACTGCCTCCCCACCCCTCCCCCGCCAGTTTTTTGTGGGCCCGTAGATGCTCTGGGCGTTTAATTCAGAGTCATTTGGGATTTTTCTACGTTTAGGGTCAACATATATGGAAGAGATCCTCAAATCGCAAAGGAGCACCCATAGAACTGGACTTTTATACAGGCTGTTGTTATACCATCTGGGAGGGTGGGATCTGAACCAGGTGAGGAGTAAAGACTCGGGATGCAACCCGATCATCTGGTCAGTCCCACATTTGGGGGGATGTGCTGTTTCTTAAACGAGGAACAGAAGGCCTGTCGGGGTGGAGGGCATATGGGGGTGCTCTGTAAGGTCTCATAACTCATGTAGAGAAGACCCCTCCCCAGCACCCCAGATGTTACCTCCAGGGACTTGGAGAGAGAGCAGTGCCACCCACAAGGACACAGGTGCCTTCACTGGGTGCCACACACTGGTACCTGGGGAGACCTGCAGACCCGTGTGGAAAATGACTACCGGGGATCATTTTCTAGGGCTCACGTGTTACCTACGTA
The DNA here is from genome assembly GCF_018350215.1 of Panthera leo. Taxonomy (NCBI): domain Eukaryota; kingdom Metazoa; phylum Chordata; class Mammalia; order Carnivora; family Felidae; genus Panthera; species Panthera leo. The sequence goes on along the minus strand of NC_056688.1, from coordinate 38,708,136 downwards.
TGTCTGTGCCATGAGGGAAAAGAGCCCACCTAAGCCCCTCTGAGTGAGACTTGGGAGCGGGAATAGACCAGCGCGAGGCACGTCGTGTGACGGAGCCCGAGTCGCGGCCCAAGACCTGGAGGAATCTGCAGCCTCCAGTTCAGTCCTCGTGCCCATGGGTGAGAACCGCAAAGCCTTGATTTTTACATAGTTGAGAGGCGTTTATGTTCAGCCTTTCGTCTTCTGAGGCAATGCTGAGTCACCTCTGTATCTGGAGGAAGAACACAGACCGTCGTTAAGCGACAGGGGGATTTGGCCTTCTCTGCCAGATTTGGGCTAATTCACAGCTGTCAGTGATTGCCCTGGGAGTCGTTCACGCCGTGTCGTTTTGACGGAGAGCACGCTGCACGCTGGGTAGGCAGGACACCCACATTCAAGGCTTCTGCCTCGACTGCTGCCCGTAGGTGTGATTCTGCCTAAGCCTTTCCAAGAGTCCTTACTTCATTCAAAACTCACCCGATCCCCGAAAGGGAAATTATAATTCTTGGCTACTTTCGAGCAGAGAGCCACAGCACATTCTGCTGGCCGAGGACACCAAAGCCCCACAGCAGGGCACGCGTGCTACCTTGTGGGTCCATGTTGTCTCCACTCCTGCTGTTTTATGAGGTTAGATGTGTGTGTGTGTGGGATCCTGGGCCCTGAGAGGACAAGTGTAACTGGGATGTCAAACCAGAAGCGCCCTGTGGTGGGTACCAGAGGGGGACCGTTGGGGGGGGGGAGTGTGTCAGACCAGAGTCCACCTTCAGCCACTCGCCTGTGCTAGGCCCTGCCTTACTCATCATCGTCCGGGCAAGAGAAATTGGTCTGTTGCCCTCAAAGAACGGGAGTCCCGTGGGGTTTACCAGCCCCACCGCTGTCTTCTGCCCTGTTTGGAGTCGCAGATGGTCAGGTGAATCAAAGCTCCTTCCACCATCCCTCCATTCCCCCCTTCTTTGCTGCCAGAGGTGTGTATTTACTGAGTATCTACTAATTCTGTGGAAATTACCTTCCCTTTCCCCACCACTCCCTCCCACGGCCTTGGGGAAAGTCAGTTCAGAGGAGGTCAGGTAGTCACTCCAGTCTTGATGTTCTTTTCAAGGAAAACCTTTGTAATTTTGCACTGCTTTCCTCTTGATAGAAAGGGACAAAAGGAAAATGAATTTTTGAGGAAGGCCAAAATTCTGAGCTCTCGTCTTGATGCTGAATGGCTGCCTGTGAACCGGTAAAAATGACCAGCCGCTGGTTTCGTAACTTGCCAGCCTCTGATGCGTGCTTCACATTTATAAAGCAGTGAATTTTTAAAAATTTATTGTTGTATACCAAGTGATTTTGCCATCTTGGTGCATTTTGGCACCAACGATCAGAATTTTGAGAGGTTGGGCCTTTTTATGGTTTTGAAGCTTTTTACAGATTTCAATGCAACGAAATATTTTTTCGAGAGCCTTGTAGTGTGTTTACACTTTCTAACTTGTTTTGATCTAATTGTTCTTGCTGTCCTTACTTGACAGTATAAACACAAATGTTTTAATTTGTCTCTGGCTCTGTATGAATTTGCCCAAAGCCACTCGTTTGGAAATGTTTCCTCGCCACCAATTTCTGTGTTGATGACTTTTGTGCACTCCAGGGTGAATCCATAACCTGCAGAATTGGCCTCAAAATTCTGCCCATGTGACGACACAGCAGAAACCCCCGCCCATCAACCCCTGGTGCTCCAGAGCCCTTCTTCCCAAGTGCTCTTTTGCCTGTTTGTTTAAAGCTTTTGCTTATTTTCTGTGTTAGTTGGCCCTGTGGTTGTTTTCAGCCACATTTCGCACAAATGCCACACGCTGTCATGTTTATGTTCATTGGTTTATGTTCTTTTCATGCCTTTTTGCTGGGGCCTTCTTCACAAAGATGCGGAAGCTTTGGTGGTGTCGAGTGGTAGCTAAGGGCATGGAGGGAACCATCGGGATTTGAATCCGGCTCCACCTTCGCTGCGTGTTCTCACAAAGTCACCTAACCTATTTGTTCACCTGTAAAAGGACACAGTCATGCCAACTGCACAGGTTGCTATAAGGACCATGTGAGAGGCCGTGTGCAGCGTGCCTTACCCCGTCCCTGGCAGAAAGGAAATGCTCATCCGTTGATAGCTGTCATCACAGAGCTGAAAGAAGGCGTTCTCGTTGCTGTTCTTGAGTGTTCTAGAAAAGAGCTGTTCAGATTTTAAATATGACTGTGGCATTGGAACATGAAGCTAAAGAGATGTGAAATCTTCGGCTAGATCCTTTCTTATCAATGTAACATTCACTGATCAGAGACATTACTACACCTTTCGGTCTGAGATATACTTAGATGACTTTCAGGTGGCTCAGTTATCTTTTTCTTAAATGTTCATTTATTTTAAGAAAGAGTGCAAGTGGGAGAGGGGCAGAGAGAGAGGGAGACAGAGGATCCGAAGCGGGCCCTGTGCTGACAGCAGAGAGCCTGATGTGGGGCTCGAACTCACAAACCGTGAGATCATGACCTGAGCTGAAGTTGGGCGCTCAATTGACAGAGCCACCTAGGTGCCCCATCAGTTATCTTTTTACTGATCATGGTTAATTAGGAGTAATAAATTACCAAAACCAGTGACAGGAAGAGTGATCTTTGACCAGTTGTTTTCAGACAGATGCCTGCTTCCAGCATTTTCATTCACCTTATCTGTCCCTCCCCTTGCTCACCTTTTTTTTTTTTTTTTAAATGTTTATTTGTTTTTGAGAGAGAGAGACACACAGAGTGTGAGTGGGGGAGGGGGAGGGTCAGAGAGAGAGAGGGAGACACAGAATCCGAAGCAGGCTCCAGGCTCGGAGCTTGTCAGCACAGAGCCTGACACGGGGCTCGAACTCACCGACTGCGAGATCATGACCTGAGCCAAAGTCAGCCACTGAACCGACTGAGCCACCCAGGTGCCCCGCCCTCGCTCACCTTCTTAATTGGACTTTCTGAGGACAGGCGTGTGCCACCTTCATCCTCTGCCCTGCTCCCCAGCATGGCTGTCACACTGAACGGACCTGAATCCTAGGCAGAGGCTCAGAAAACTAGAAGTGAGCTAGCCTGAGAGCGTGAAGGAAGATTCCAGCTGAGCCTCACCATCCGGGAGGACCAGCGTCTGTTTCATGTCTTTGCTGAGTCTCCTTCTTACTGTAAAATACGGAAATCACTGCTGGGTGGGGGAGAAATGGAAATAAAACTTTGCCTGTGATTGAGAATGGATAAGTATGGAAGAGAATAAACGGAGATACACCAGTACAGTAACAACAGCACCCGATGTCTGGGGTCCACAGCATGCCATATAGCTTAATGCATAATGCCGTTAGTAGAAGGGGCAGGGAGTTTTGATTTGTGGACTTGATTTCGTTTTCCCTGGACACTGTCTTCATCTGTCGGGTTTAGGGGGAGCATTGGCCAGGGTTTAGGAGAGGACTTAGATGAAGGAGTTTGTGGAGAGAGACCTTCGTGTGGTGCCCTCGGGCGCCTCCCCGGGGGCACCTGCCTCACTCTCTGTGTGTGTCCTGTGTTCCCAGGGACACCACGATCATCAACCACTCGAGGAACGGCAGCTACGGCGAGAGCTCGCTGGAGGTGCACATCTGGCAGGAGGAGGAGGACGTGGCACAGGCCACCAGGAGGTGTCAGGACATGGAGTACACGTAAGGGACAGCCCTGTGCCTGGCCGTGCCACCGGGCTCCCCTGTGGCCACTCTCCTCAAGGTCCCCACCGGGCCCACCGGCCCCTCCCTGTTCTGAACAGCTGACAGGCCCAGTCACGAGCCGAGTCACGAAGAGACATCAAGCATTTTCTGACTCTCAGTTCTGGCCATGAGGGGAGAAAATAGCCTTTTCCCAGAAAACCTGTCCATCTTTTCTTTTCGTTCCTCAGAAAATGGGGAAATTGACTTTAGTGGAACGCCCACCCTGGGTAAGGCTTCAGGGTTTCCGAGTTTCCGTGCTGCCCCTCCCGCCCCTGCCACCGGGACCCAAGACCCTCTGACTTGGTCCCTGAGCACACCTTGGCCTTGGGGGGGGTGGGGGTGGAAGGGGTCCCTGCTGGGAGGCCACAGCCATTCTGCCCGTCTGTCCTTGGATCCCAGGAGGGCGCAGAGTCCCCTGAGAGGCCAGAGAAGGTGCACCCTCTGATCTACCACGAAAGGTCCATCTTCTACCATTTGCAGATTGTAAGTGCCGAAGACTCACCACGCACTTAGCTCTTCGTCCCTGGGTTACAGTTCGAGTCCCTGGGGCAGCCTGAGAGAAATGTTTCAAATTCTTCCAGCCAAATAGCTTTCGATTATGACTGTTTGGTTTTGTTTTGTTGTACAGTATTAAAAATCTCCATGCCAAAATCATAGAGAAGGACGCCATGATTAAGGTCCTTCAGCAGCGATCCCGTAAAGATGCCGGGAAGACGGACTCCTCCAGCCTGCGGCCTGCCCGCTCCGTGCCGTCCATTGCTGCGGCCACCGGGATACACTCCCGCCAGACTTCCCTCACCAGCGGCCAGTTGGCCGAGGAGAAGAAGGAGGAGAAGACCTGGAAGGGGAGCATAGGTGAGCCCCGTGCCTCCTTCGGGCCAGGGTCGGAAAAGCAGGAGCTGCAGAAATGTGGTGAGGGTACCGCATCCGGAGGAAAGGGTCCTGACCCTTTTGTGGCACGCTGCCTCTGCCCCTCATGGGACACAGAAATGTCAGCGAGTATCTCTGAGTCTGTTTATTCGTGTGTGAACTGGGGAGGATAACCACTCCTACTTGCTTGGAGAAATTAAATGAGCTATGTGGAAACAAAGCTGTCCTCCAGGGGTAGCATTTAGCCATGGGTTGATTCACGTCCTGATTGTCATCATTATCGCTGAAAGCTGAAGTGACCCCTTACAACACAACACGTTCCAATGGGAAAAGCCTGGGGCCGTCGGGCCTTGAGGTTGGCTCCACCTCTGCTCCTGCGTCTGGGAAACCAAGGCCATGTCTGCCCTGCTTTGTGCCGTGCGGCTGAGGTGAGGGCCGGATGGGAGGAGAAGGGGGAGACGGTGCTGTGGAACGGTGCTCTCGAGCGTACGGGGTGGGTGGTGGTAGTTTTCGTGGTGCTGTGGTTGCACGGGCACAATTTCGGGGCGAGTTCTCCAGATGTGGTCTTAGCCACAGCAGGGTTCCTAGGGTGAGGGCAGGCCTGCTGACTGAGGTAGCTGAGGCTGGAGAGGAAGCAGCAGCACCCCCAGACAGCCGTCCTCCTCGCTCCTCCCCGGCGCTCCGGCAGCTCCCAGGGTCTGGCCCTTTGGTGCCTTTCCCTGGGTCCCGGTGTGTTTTGTTTATCTGTGGAGCTGAGAGCCACTTTCCCTCAGCATGGAACCTCAGAGGAGCCTGGCTGCTTTGTGCCAAGGGGAGAGCTTCCAGGGTGGGCCTGCCAGAGTCGGGGGATCAGAGGTGCCCAGTCAGAGTCTCTGTTTGAAGTCTTTCCACAAGGCAGTTCAGCGGCCCCTGCCCTCCAAGGAAATGTACTTCAGAGAGGATGTGTGGACAGCAGCTAGGATCACCAAAGACCCTCCCGAGGACACGTAGCTCCCTACCCCAGTTACAGAGCCTGGGGGCAGTGCTCGGTCAGGTCTGGTGAAGGAGTCTGAGGTGGGCTCGGCCATGATGGAGCCCTTGCTGGCACAGGCCGTTGGTGGCATCCAGCCAGGCAGGCGTTTCCCTGGTGTCTGTGCCTGTGGCCGCTGGCATTTGGCAAGCCTAAACCGGGCCCAGGAGCCTGAGGACCTGGCCCGCAGGACGAGTTGCTGTGTTCTCCGCACGGGTATTCTTCCTCATTGTTGTGATTGGGGGGTCACATCACAGGAAAACAGAAGGGGCCTCTCGGAAGGGCTGGGCAGGGGCACGCATTCACAGTTCCCAAAATGTTTCTGCCGTCTCTTGCCCCATGGGCTCTGGAAGCAGGTGGAGGTGACGGCGTCTACCTTCCTGCAGGCTCGGGGCTCCCCAGCGGGATGACTGGTGAGCCACTCGGTTCCACCAGAACGTCCCCCATCGGACTGTGGAGGTTCGACAGGCAGGGTGATGAGCGGGGAGGAATGCACATTGGACTTGAAGTCAGGTCCAGCTGCACTTGAGTCCCGTTTCTGCTACTTCTTAGCCATGGAGGTGTTAATTTCTCTGAGCTCCCGTGTCCTTTTCTGTAAAACAGAAGAAAACAGCAGGACCTGTGTCAGAGGAGCGCTGTAAGATAAAAAGCGAGCTGATGGCGTGTGAAGCACCTAGCCGAAGATGCTTGTCCCTCAGAATGCAGTCCAGGGACCAGCAGCGGCCGCTGGTCCCGTCTCTGAGGGGCTCCTCCGGGAAGCAGAATCCAGGCCCCGCCCACTGAACCAAATCTTCATCTTAACAATGTATCCAAGTATTTGCCGTGCACGTTGCATTTGGAGAAGCACCACTGTGGGCAAACTGAATTGCCCTGCGTTGTGTTATGAGGGGCACCTTGACATAGCCCTGGCGAACAGATCCTTGAGTGTGCTCACCGCCTTTTCTATAGGCTAGTGTTGTGGAGTGCCGGCACATTCCTGAATGTGTGCTGTATTTCACCGTTGAGGAACACAAAGGTTTTCTCTTGGCCGGCACGTCCCCTTTCCACCCCAGCCTGCTGTTGGGACAGAGAGGAGGAAGAGGGCTACGTGGCCCTGTCCAGGGGCGCCTGGGTGGCTCAGTCAGTTAAGTGTCCGACTTCGGCTCAGGTCATGATCTCACGGTTCGTGGGTTCGAGCCCCGTGTCGGGTTCTGTGCTGACAGCGCAGAGCCAGGAGCTCACTCTGGATTCTGTGTCTCCCTCTCTCTCTGCGCCTCCCCTGCTTGTGTTCTGTCTCTCTCTCTCAAAAATAAATAAAAAATAAACTTTAAGTGGTTCTGTCCAGAAGCCTAGCTGGCTTCCCGCTTCCTGGGGGCCGTGGCTGTCCCCTCACTGCAAGGGATCGCCTCTGGGGAGTAATGTGCACAAGTGTTGCCCTGACTGGGAAGCATGTTTGTTTTTGAACCTGGGCCTGCCGGGGGCCACCAAGAGTGGGGCGGTGTTGTGGACCGCTCAACAGAGTGCGGGTCACTGGGACCATGTGTCAGATCAAAGGAGCCTTCAGTGTTTCCTCAGCACACACCTGCTGCTCAAGGCGAGCCCTCCTGGGCCTGTTATAGCTTCGTTCTAGAAAGCCTTCCAGGAATGCCCCTGTCCCTCAAAACTGGCTATTAGGCAACTCTTTTTCTTCTTTATTTAAAAAATTTTAATTTTCTTTTTTTTTTATTTTAAGATTATGTTGGGCATAATTTTATCCTGCTGTTCATCATATTACATCATAAACAGTTTACTTAACAACTTCTCTCCTCCCCAAAAAAACCTGTATAGTTTTAGAGAAGGGAGTAGTTTTTTTAATCTTTTTATTTTTTTAATTTTCTCAGCACTTGTCATTTGATCAAGCACATAAGAAGTGCTTATAAATGCATTTGGTAAATGAGTGAGTGAATGAAGGAAGCAGTCCTCAGTCAAGAAGGAAATCATGTCCAAGACTTGGGGGGTTTTTTTTGTTTGTTTTTGTTTAAAGAATGGGATTGAGGGGCGCTTGGGTGGCTCAGTAGGTTAAGTGGCCGACTTTGGCTCAGGTCATGATCTCGTGGCTCGTGGGTTCGAGCCCCGTGTCGAACTCTGTGCTGACAGCTCAGAGCCTGGAGCCTGCTCTGGATTCTGTGTTTCCCTCTCTCTCTGCCCCTGTTCTGCTTGTGCTCTCTCTCTCAAAAATAAATAAACAACAACAACAACAAAAAAACGAAAAGAAAAGAAAAGAATGGCATTGAAAAAGCTGTGTTTGCACCCTCAGGGTTGCTGCTGGGGAAGGACCACCCTGAGCACACTTCAACGGCCTCCACCGCAGCGCTGTCCCCCGCAGCCTCCACCGCCTCGGCCAGCAGCGCCCACGCTAAGACAGGCAGCAAGGACAGCAGCACCCAGACGGACAAGAGCGCCGAACTCTTCTGGCCCAGCATGGCCTCTCTGCCCAACCGTGGCAGGCTGAGCGTCACCCCTTCCAACAGCCCGGTCCTGAAACACCCGGTGGCCAAAGGACCTGTAGAGAAACCAGGTAGGAAGTTCTTAGCTCCGCTTATCCTTAGACAAGCCCACAACTCTGTCCTGAGAGGGAGCCAGCCTTTGGTTGGGAGCTAGGGAGGGAGCAGGGCTCTCATCGGCTCTCGCTCTCTGGGGTTTGTGAATGATTATGCTTACCCTCATGCACTTTATTCTTACAGGAATGAAATGTGTGTAGATGCTTTTAATTTATTACCATTTACATGAGTGCACAACTTGAATGTACCCTTTTAACACACGCTTGTGATCAGTCCTTTCCCAGAGGGGTGAAAATGGACCCACTGCGGGGTGTGAGGGAATTAGTTCCCCAAAGCCTGTTTGGGAGCTAGCCAGGCACCTGGTACATAGATGTTGCCTTCGAGAGGTTTACTCTTCAGGGATTCAAGGTTGGGGTACTCTCCTGACTGAAGGAGAAGGTAAATTTAACTGCAGGTCAGGTCGACTTCTGGCCCATCACTCAGGCCAGCACTAATGAGGTGCTTTAAAATAAAAGACAGCCTGCGTGGGGTGGGCTGGCCCTGAGTCCAGAGGCGTCCGGGCAAAGACCAGACGTGCCTTTGGACCAATCTCAGTCATGGGGATAGTCCTCTTGCGTTCTTTGGAGAACGTGGGGCTCTCAGGGGCATAAAGTAACCATGTCCTCCATGGGGCTGCTTTCTTTGCATCCTCCAAAATAGGCGGGTAAACACAGCATTGTCATTTTTCGAACATTCAGTTCTCAAGACGTACTTTTCCAGGGAAGGCAAGGAGCATGTGAAAGGACCTGGCTTGTAGGTGCAGCACTTGGTGGTTTTGCATAGAGTGGGGGGAGAGCACCGTGGGGGCTCCGGGCACACAGCCCCACACCCGCTTCACCCACTTACCCCTTCCCATCAGCACCCTGGCTCTGAGACTTGCGTCTGAATCCCGGGGCCCATCATTCTGCTTTTCTCCACTAGGGGCCGGGTTCTGTGGCCTCACCTACATACACTGGTGCTGAGTGTGGGTATTGGTAATGCTTTCATTTTAGAAAGAGCCGGCCTGGCCCGGCCCCTCTGCAGGGCAGGCTGCTGATGTCCCCTTCTGTTTGGCAGAGAACCCTCCTGGCCACGGGAAGTCCCCCGACCACAAAGGCCGCGTCAGCAGCTTGCTCCACAAGCCCGAGTTCCCTGACGGAGAGATGATGGAAGTCCTCATCTAACACTGGCGTCCCTGCGGAATTCTGTAGTGGGACCTTGACGAATGAGGAACGTGGCCGAGAGGGAGGAGACAGATCAAGAAAGTTGTGGATGGGAAACCAGGAATGATTTGAACTGATAAAGATTTTAAATTTAGTGAGGACACTTTTTATAAATGTTAAAAAAAAAAATTCAGAAGACCTACGTGAAGACACTCGTATGGATTTGTATTGCCTATGGTGGAAGAGAGAAGACACGTGTAGGTCTGGAAACAAGGAAGTCACAGGAAGTGGGATTTTCATTGTATAGAAAATGTATCTCTGGGGGGGGGGGGGGTCTGTGTTCACCTGCTCTTTGGTTATAAACATATAAACCTGAACGTGGATCTTCCTTGAAACAGCCCCATTCTCCTTGCCTCTTAGCATGTTTGTTTTTATTAAGAAGAACCTCCTAGAAGTCTCAGCCCATCTCGGCATAATGTAACGTCACCTGCGCCATCCAGGGTGTCCTGTGAATGTGTGCGGGTGTGGCAGTGAGAAGTGTCCTTGGGTGAAGGGAATTAAGAAGGCGGTTCTCACCTAACTATCTGCTTGGTTTGGGTTTTCAGGAGATTCTGGGGCTTCTTAGCTTTTCTGGATTCTGTTTTGTAAAACTAGAAAACAGGATGGGAGCATTATGATTTTGGTGCTCAAACTCCCCTAACTGCTCTGAGTTCATCTCTTCCTCCGCTTCATTCTCTTTCACTTTACTCTTCTTTTCATTCACTTTTTTTTTTTCTTGTTAGTAAGACACAGCAGAATTCCTTAGGTCTGGGATTTACGAGAGCAGCGTCATGATCTCTGTTTAATAGTGACCAGTGGGACAGAGTCGTATGCTGGCTGCCTGGCTGCTTTCTCCACTCTGGAGTCTTTGGGCTGCAGCCCTTAATCTCACTGTGACTGTGAACTAGGTAAGTTTTGATGAGGCGCAAGATCCCATGGTCCTTGTGACAAATCGCATTCAGCTCGAGGCCCTGGCTTTTCTCTCTCACATCAGCTCCCTTGCATAGACCTTGCCGTCTCCACCCCGTTGCTCTGTTGGGCTAAGACTTTTCAGGACTGCCCTCCAGGAAATGGAGGACTCTTGACTTGGTGGCATCCAGAGTCTCACCAGGCAGCTTGTCCCACTTTCTAGAATTTGTGGCTCGTGCACATACTCCCCATCGTCTCCACCCTCTCGCACCCTTCTGGTCGCTGTTGACGAGCACGTAGATTTCCGTGGTGACACGTCAGTGAAAACATGGAAGACGTTCTCTGTCGTGAGCTTGCTTTGTAACCAAACCGGCCGGTATATCTACGGTGCGGTCACGTTTTTCGAGGCTTCCTTCTGGGACAAGTTGACCAAAGTAAGACGGAAGCACCATGTTGAAGAGCCGGAGTGGGCAAGGTGGTGAGCCTCTGACCCCTGTGTGTGGTGGCACGCCTAAGAGGTGCTGGGCAGGAAAGACGAGAAGCTGATCAGGCTGTCAGATGCTCTTGCGGAGTCCTGATATTTTTCTCCCTCCAGATCAGCTGGATCCTTGTATCCCAGGTCCTTCCCCTTGTGCTCGCTTCAGGGAAGGAAGAAAAAGGGCATGGGTCTGAGGCTTTCTCAAGTCCCACCTGAACGGAGCCCTGAAGACCACACTCCTCAGGGAGTTTTGCTTGGCTGGCTTATTTTAGAGCTGGTCTTTCAAGTGCAAGGTGGGTGGTGTCGTAGCCTCCCCAGATTGAAATGGCGGAAGGAGGACCCGGGTGCGGACTGGAGAGGGGGAAGGAGGAAATCTGTGGCCTCGGCCAGAGGGGGCGTAGTGAGTGTGACATTGCAGCACTGACTCTTCCTGAGCTCTGCTCTGTGCTGGGCTCTGGGCGCTGGGTGCTTCCTGCCTCTTGCCTCCTCCTCCTCCTCCTCGAGTCCCGTCTGCCCCGGGAAGCCAGAGCAGTTCTGGGCGCCGAGCAGCCTGCCTAATACCCCGGGCTTGTGCGAGTGTGGATGCGGGCGGGGATGGGTCACAGGAGGCACCGTCCCAATCTTTGCTCCCCATCACTTTTTACCGGTGGTGAAGCTTAGGTGATGGCAGCTGTTTCTCTTAAGGATATTTTGAGCCCCGATGAATGTTGGGAACGGACTGGGCATGAAAGAGTCTGGAGATAAGAGGGCGAGTCTTCTCTGCCAGCCTCCACTACCCACACCTGGGCCACCCCAAACTTGGGCTGTCTCCCCTAGACATGGGTAAAAGTGAGAGCCACAGCCTCAGTCTCCCCAAGCCCCATCTTTCTGTTGCAACACACCCTTCGGCACCTGCGGGCACCAGTCTCGCTTGCCCAGATCCAGAGTGTTGTCTAATACAAACGCAAACAACATCACTGGTTTTTTTTCAGCGTGCTGTGGTCTCTGTCAGTCTTATTTCTTCCAACTCGCTAAGACTCCTCCGTAAGAAAAGGAATCTCTAGCTTTCAGATGTGGGGCTTTTTTCTTTTCTGGGAGATTTCCTGCCCCATCAGGGCCCCCTGATGCTGGCTTTTTATGTTTGCAGCTTTCTCGAAGCCTTGCTTGCACATAGGAGAAAGGGATTGCAAATACTGAGCCCCTGCTCTGCGTTCTGCAGTTTACCATCCTTTATCTCGTTTGATTTTCAGAAAAATAATGCCAGCTCTGTTTTTTAGTGCTGACTATATGCAGGCAGGGTGGTAAGTACCTTTGAACGAGTCTCTGAGCCACCCGGAGAGCCAAGGCTAGTTTCTCCTTATTTCACAGAGGAGGAAACCAGGGCTCGGGGAGGTTCAGTCCCTCCCCAAAGCCTCACAGTAGTGGCGTCTGAACCAAAGGCCTGAGAGAGGAGCCGTGCTCCATCACAGGCTGGACTGGGAGTTTTGCTTGGCTGGGTGGTAGCCATCTTTCATGTCGCGCCTTGGCCCGCTCTGCCTCGTCTGTGATGTGCGCGTGCACACACACACACGCACACACGCACCGCTACACCTGCCACACCTCTTGGGAGCTAAGAAATAGGACTAGAAGCTCAGAACTCCTAGAATTGCCCATAAACACGAGGTACAGAGGGAAGCCTTCATGTTCTATCCCATGCAAGTTTACAAAATCCATCTAAAAACGCTTGGCACGTTGTCCAGAGGCCTGGACTTCCCAGTGGTGTCTGATTATGGAACTCACGAGTCCTGTCCCGGGGGAGGGTAAAGGCTTTGGCTTTGTGTGAAGACATGCCAGAGTAATTCTGCTTCCTCCTGGAATGGGTTGTCTAGCAGTTTCTGCGTGCTGACCAGGGTATCATATGGAAGAGGTGTTGTTGGGAATCCAGCAACTCATTTCAGAGCAAGTGCATTAGTATTTTCTTCCCTTGGCTTTTCTTCTGCCTCCCAGAGATTGGTTGCCAGTGACTGTTGAATTTGGCCCGTTCCAGCTAGACCTGCAGGACAAGGCCGCCGGGTCTCACGCAGGGCTTTGGTCAGAGGGCAGAGAGCAGTGGGGCCGGGCTCTCTTCAGTCCTGCAGGGTAGCTCTTGGGAACGCATCGAGCACTTGACTGCACAGGGCTCGGGTCAGATACCGAAAAAAGGCGTGTTTTCCAAAACCAAAGTCCTGCTCCAGTCTGCACTTGGAGTCGGGGGAACATGCTTCTGTGTGCTGCTGCAAATGAACTTGTACTCCTGAGCGAAGGAGTTCCGTGGCCGTGGTAAGTGGGAACCTGCAGATATTCCTAAATGGTAAAGCCATCGCCGAGCCAGAGAGTATCCAGCCCACATTTGGCTTCCTCAAGCCGGAGGCAGCCATGGTAGATAAATATTGCCTTTCTTTTCTTCTTTCTTGCTAATTAATCGATGTGTTTAAAATGTCTTTATTCAATGTGAGGTTCGTTTCATCAGCTTGCCTCTGATGCGTGGCTCCATAGGAGATGGGTGGAGTAATTAAGAAGCTTCCAGAAGCTGACCAACTGGGAGCATGTAAAGGTCAGCATTTCAGTAAACGGATTTCTTCTGGAACTAATGAGCAACTTTCGCTCTTCCTTTTAAGTAGTATATCCTTTTCTTGCTTAGTAATTTAATGATATACAAAGACCTGTGTATATGTCAGTGCGAACATATGAGGGATGAGTACAAGGTTGTGCGTCGGGTTTCCTTTCTTCAAATCCGGAAGATCCAAATGTTTCATGTCACCCCTTCCTCAAACGGTGACCCTGGGGGGGCCTGTACCGATCACCGCCCCGCTGCTCGAGTGGAAACAGTTTGCGAACGCCTCTGTTAGAGCGGCCTTTGGGGCCTAGCACGTTTCTTTAATTATCCTTCCAGAGGAGAAATCTTCATCCTTTGAGGATGGATTTAAGTGTGGAAATAATCCCAGTTGAATAAATAAAGATGGGTGATTAAGGCCACAGCATTTAAAAAGGAAATCCCAAAAATGTTCCTTGGAATGAGTCTTTGGACTCCTAGCGCCTCTCCAAGTGGCCTCTTCTGAGGAGGACGGTAGTCATCAGTACGTGTAACCTCTGGTGGGTTTGCTTTTAAAAATCTTTTCTCTTGCCATGCCTTGTTATGCGTTCACATCTTTGCATACACGCAGATGGCAGTGCATATTCCTTAGTGCTCTGTAAAGCCCGTGTATACTTAAGTGCATGTTATTGTCGTGTTAAGCAATGACTGGGGTGTTTCTTTGTCATAAAACTTTGCTTCCTCACAGAATTAAACTCCTGCTCTCAATATAAGGAGGTACATACACAGCATTTTCTTGTATCAGCTCCCAAACTGTTGCTGCCCCAAATTACATGTGATTTTTGCCTAGGATTCTGTTTGCATCTAGACACCTGCAAGTATTTATTACTAACCAGAATGTGAGCACATTTATCCACAGTGGTTTTCTTTGGATTAAGGTGTTTTCCCCTTTGGTGGAGGGACAGTGGGGCCCCCTCCTCAAGGGGGCACTGGCAGGATCTGTGTGAAATTCTGTGAAACGAGGGCAGGCACGCGCACCGACCTTAGCCAAAACTGGGATGGCCCTAGGGCCGCCACCCTCTCCGCCAGCCACGTACGTGGTTGCTGTGCTTGGTGGCAGAGTGCTCTGTTCCCTCCAGCGGACTCTAGCGTGACATCTTGGCACCTCACTGGTCTATATTGAAGGGGGGGGACAGTACGCAGAGCTGCCCAGCCAGGGGGGTCTGTGTATGGGGGTGGGGGGGGAAATCCAAGAACGCAGTGTGTCCCCCACAGCAAACGTTGACACTGTTGGTCAGCCAAAGATTTTCCTCTTCTTTGCTGCTTAAACTTGTGCCTTAATATTGTATATAATAAAGGGATAAAATGGCTCTTCTTTCCCTGGCGCTTGCTCTTTTCTTTCCCAAAAGACTCATGTACTTGTTGACTTTAATGTCATTTCTCTGCTCGGAGGCAGCGTCACCTGCTGTTTTGCTTCCAGAGGCATCCAGTGCCCCCCCTCGTGGGCCTTGTGCCTCCACAGACACCCGCTCTTGACTCTGAGAAGGAAATGAGTCATCCAGACCACTGGAGCTTGCCGTCCGCCCACTCCCAGCTCCTCCAGACAAACCAGGAAAGGGGAAATGCAGGGAGGCTGGGCCCGGGGAGGCAGTGTGACTTTGATCACATCTGAGTGTCCTCCCCTGGGGATCCTGGGTTCCGAGTCTGTCGGCGACCACGGTCACTCGGAAAATTAACCCAGACGGCTAAGTCTGGGATGGAGTCGGATGCGTCTTTGCACCTCACGACGGATCTGCCTTGTTTGGGTCTTGGGGTCACAGGAAACGCAAGGGGTCATATGGTGACCTGGTGCCATCCAGGTGGGAGTCAGAGCGGCTAAGGCAGGAGAACTGAGTAAGTGCTGTGAGAGTCCCCACAAGAAGCCCCCTCCCAAGGAGAGAGTGACTCTGGGGACGCTGATCCAGAGGACCTCTCCTCTGCTTGTCCTCTGGTCATGCCTCTGCTGGGGAGCCTCTCTCCTCACCCACCCTGGGCCCTCGCATGGGAGGAACTTCCTGGAAGTGAGCTCAGGGAGGGCAAGGGACGCGCCTCTAGTTCCCCAGTAATGGCTGGTATGACTGAACGTGCATCACCTCCTCGGTCCCCACAACAGCCTGATTATCCCCACTTGAAAGACGAGGAAACAGACTGAACCTTGAACAAGTAACGTGCAGAAGATGGCAGAGCGGGACTTGAACCCAGGTCCGCCTGACACAGAGTCCGTGCGCTTGCAGTAAAAGGGGGAGGGGGGTAGGTGAGGGGAGGCGGGAGGGCTCACACACACCCCCACCGGCTTGGGGTCTTCCCTGCCCTTCAGAGGGGTTCCCTGCAGGGCCCCCAGATCTCTGCACACACGAGGATAGAAACCGTGTAGCCAAGAGGATAAACTTCGCAGCTCTGCAGCCCCCGTGTGCCTGGGAGGACAGCCTGACGACTGCACCTGATTTGGGGCTCAGATTAAGGACCCTTCGAAGCCCGCATCCACCTCTGCCATCTCCCCGCCCTGACCAAGTGCCGGCAGCTCACGCGAGGCCCCCCGAAGCTCTGGCCTTTCTCGGCCGCTTGTACACCGCAGGAGAGACCCCTCCACCCGCCAGTTCTATGTGGCTGCCCCACGCACCGTGGTACCCTGAAGGAACGTCGCCCCTGTCCCGAGATCCCGGGCTGGGGCCTCCACACACGGGTGGCAGGGGAACAGTGCCTTTTAGATCGCCCAGGCTCATCACAATCAGGAGTTGGCCCCCAATGAGAAATGAATCAGGAACCCTGAAATTCCTTTCTTAAAAAAAGAGTCTGTAATGATGAAATAAAGGGAGCTTTCTATCATTAAACAGTGCTGCTGTTTTGTTGTTTCTGTCACCGTTTTATCAAGCTTAACCGTGTGTTCCCGCCAGGCAGATGTCCGATACCGTGCCCAGGTGAGGCTGAGCTCTCTTGACCCTCCAACCTCTTCCCTTCTCTGCCCAGGAGAGGCCCTTCCTGTCTGGTGTGGATTCTGGTCAAAGGGTGCCCCCTCCCAAGGCCCTGATGCATGTACAGAGAATGTAGCTTTCACAGACAACGGCATCAAGTAATTTGGAGAAACATGATGTGAATCCTACTCCTATGGTTGGAAAATAAGAATACGTGACTTTACACCTTGATTGGCTTCACCCCTCTTTGTGAGGGAGAGAAAACCTCACGTTTATTGAGTTGGCTTTTGAATATCACTTAGCCTTAACAGCCCCCAAGGTGGGTGTTCCCATACATCGTGACCGGAGTTTCAGACGAGGACGTGGGCTCACCAGAAGCACAGCGCGTGCTTCTTCCCTAGCATCCGGCCCAGGCCCGCTCGTTTCTACACCCCCATTCTTCATGTACTGTCTTGTGGCCTTGGACTTTCGTGGCTTTTTATTTTTAACGTCTGTTTGCTTGTTTTTGTTCTCAATGGCTCTAAACAGAATCGGTAGGCACATGGCTAACTGAAAGAAACATTTTGGGGGCGTCCGGGTGGCTCAGTTGGTTAAGTATCCTATTCTTGATTTTGGCTCAGGTCATGATCCCAGGGTTGTGGGATCAAGACCCATGTTGGGCTCTGCACTGACAGCATGGAGCCTGCTTGGGATTCTCTCTCTCTCTCTCTCTCTCTCTCTCTCTCTCTCAAAATAAATAAACATTAAATAAAAAGGGGGGGGAAAAGCATTTTTGAGGCTCTTTCTGGAAATGTGGTATCTCCGGCAGAAGGTCCAAACCGGACGGAGAGGCTGGATCAAAGCCTCGGGTCTGTTTGTAAGAGACAGACTTAAATCAGAGCGACCTGACTCTGTTAGCACAGGGTGCACCTGGTGGGCACTACAGGGGGAGAACGGACCCTGCAGCAGATGCTGTCGCAGGGCCTGCTCCTGGGTTGGGGGTCCCATTCTTGTTTTTTCTCAGCCACGTCCTAAGACCTCAGAATTTGCAGTCCAGAGATGCCGAGCCTTTGTTTTTTGGTCATAGGAAATCCTTGATTGTACTGAATGACTTCTATGTGTTGTGTGGGTTTCCCAGTCACCCGAAACGTGGCCTCGGCCCAAACCTGGTGCCTTCCCTGCCACATTCACTGTCCTGCTTGTGGCCACACAAGGGTGGGCTCCTCCCAAACCCTCCCTCTTGGCCGGCCAGCCATTCACCTGTCCTGCCCACTTGCCTTCCCATCTTGTTTCCTCACAGTTCAAGACCTCATGTCTCAAGGGCGCCTGGGTGGCTCCGTCTGAGCATCTGACTCTTGATTTCGGCTCAGGTCATGATCACACAGTTCATGTTTTTGAGCCCCGTGTCAGGCTCTGCACTGATGGTGTAGAGCCTGCTTGGGATTCTCTCTCTCCCTCGCTCTCTGCCCCTCCCGCGCTCTCTCTCAAAATAAATAAATAAGGATTTAAAAAAAAGACCTCATCTCACTCAGACAGTTGCAGTCACCTCCCGCCTCCCATCTCATCCACTCCATCCTTGACACGGACACAGAGAAATGAGAGTAATGACTGACATTGACTTATCATCGTGCATCCAACACTCCTGTCACCCTTGCCTGTATTAGGGACATTGAATTCTTACAATCACTCTGAGGCTGGCTCTATTAGTCCCTCCCCATGTTACTGTGGGAGAACCCAAGAGGCAGGAAAGTTCAGTCTCATGCCCAAAACTCTAGAGTTTGTGAGCGGCCGGGCTGGGATCCAAACCCAGGCAGACTGGCTCCAGAGACTCTGGGCCGCACCGTTCCCTTCAAGCTTTCTAAAGCTTGTCTGATCACATCACCCCCTTGAGGGAAACAACAAAATTCTGAGTTCTCTGTGGCCTTCAGGATAAAGCTGAAACTGCTAATAAGGCGTCCATGCCCTACACAATGACCTTGGCCCGTTCCCCGGGCTGGTTCCTCTGCTTCCCTTCCCACCCTGCCCTCAAGTCACTCTGGAATCACCACCGAGGCCCACATCTGCTCTCTGCATCTCCATTTTGGCCCCTGCTCACAAGGTCCTTTGGCTTGGAGTTCCTTCTCGTCTGTCCAAGTCTTATTCATTCTTTCAGGTGGGGCTCAGATGCTGTGTTCCCTCGGGGAGGTGTTCCAGATCACCAGGGTCACAACTAATTGCCCCCTTCCATTCTGAGCTGAGTCATCTTAACAAAGTTGCTTATGTCCTCAAAACGTCTCATTTGTAAGATGATTTGGAGCGGGTACCGTGTCTATTTCTTCACTAATGGGAATCGGGGACCTCGTGCATGTCCTGACACAGAGTGGGTGCTGGAATATTTGCTGACTGAATGAGTCAACCCTAAGGATTGAATGAGAGAAGAGTTGTAATGTGCCTGCACACCAGAGGCCCTCCATGAGCGACAGCCCTGAGCATCGTGGCATCCTCCGGCATGGATGTCTGTCCGCTCCTCTGTCTGGGGTCCGGAGTAGCTGCTCATTAAAATTTGTGCTGAATGTGAATTACCCCAAGCCTCTGATCAGTGAATGTTTTCAGGGAAACTGGAAGAGGAACCTAAAGTAAAAATCTTTCTTAAAAATTATGCAGGTAGGGGCACCTGGGTGGCTCAGTCGGTTGAGCGTTGGACTTCGGCTCAGGTCATGATCTCATGGTTCGTGGGCTCGAGCCCCGCGTCGGGCTCTGTGCTGACAGCTCAGAGCCTGGAGCCTGCTTCGGATTCTGTGTCTCCCTCTCTCTCTGCTCCTCCTCCACTCATGCTCTGTCTCTCTCTCAAAAATAAATAAACATTTAAAAAATTAAAAAAAATAAAATTATGCAAGTAATGCACATTTGTTATATAAACAAATGATACACAAGTGTGCAACAAAGAAGTCACTGTCTCCTCTAAACCCCTGTGAGTCACCATTGTTAACTGTTGTATACAACCATAGAGCTAGGCTCATAGCTCTGTATGAACGGATATTAATTTTAAAAATAAGATCATGCTGGGGCGCCTGGGTGGCTCAGTCGGTTGAGTGTCCGACTTCGGCTCAGGTCATGATCTCACGGTCTGTGAGTTCGAGCCCCGCGTCGGGCTCTGTGCTGACAGCTCAGAGCCTGAAGTCTGCTTCGGATTCTGTGTCTCCCTCTCTCTCTCCCCCTCCCCTGCTCATGCTCCGTCTCTCTCTGTCTCAAAAATAAATAAAAACATTAAAACAATTAAAAAAAAAAATAAGATCATGCTATTTCATACAACTTCCTTCTTAAAATTTTTTTTAATGTTTTTTTTTTTTTATTTTTGAGGAGAGAGAGAGAGAGAGAGAGAGAGAGACATAGCAGGCTCCAGGCTCTGAGCTGTCAGCACAGAGCCCGATGCGGGGGCTCGAACCCATGAACCGTGAGATCATGACCTGAGCCGAAGTCAGACGCTTAGCCAACTGAGCCACCCAGGTGGCCCTCACCTAACTTGCTTTTCAAACTCAACCATAGATCATAGGCAGATTTCTCTACCAACTTATACTTTCTTCTTATCTTTGGTGGCTGCATAATGCTCCTTTGTGTGGAAAAGGGGGAGTTTACTGAAATCTGGAGCGTGCTCCTTCGCTGCTACCCAGCTTTTCCACGGCAATTCCCCCAGCAGTTAAAGGAGAGCTAGGGGCATGAGGACACTGGGGAGACGTTCAGTTTTTCTCCTAAGAGGCCGAAACTTGCAATACATGTCAGCCTCGACCAAGTGCCGTCTCTGATTCCTCCAGTGCCTCGTAGCTTTTCCACTTGCCTGTCCAAGCACAACTGGTGATTAATGTGATGACATTGGGATCCCAAGGACTTGACCGTGCCATGGCCCCAGCTGATGGCTCAGGCCCAGTCTGGCCTGGCCTGGCCTGTTTCTATCCAGAAAACCTCAGTCTCTGACGGAGGAGCTGATTTTCCATCCAATGTTCTACCTTCTGACCTAGAGAAGAACACATTTTCCTGGCATAATCAACTCAGAGCCAGCCCCAGTCTGACTGTGTTCAGTGACGTTGATGGCATCGGTCCCTTCCTTGTCCCTGGCACTTGCGTTTTGCAGACTGTCTTTCAGCCTTTTGCAAATATTTAGCTTTAGGATAGCCTGTAAACAGAACACCAATTCGTGATTCGCTTGTCAGTTTACAACGGAAAATTAATGATGTGCCCAGCACATTTCCGATCCTGGGCAGGGGTGGTGGGGAGGGAAGCCAGAGGGTGCGGATTGCTCTGGAGATCCCTGCCCTGAGGAGAACTGGCCACCTACTGTGTGCCAAGCATTTTACATCCATCAGGACAGCAAGTACAGGGAGATCAGGGCAAAGAAGCACATGACCCACGGTCCACACTTACCCACGTAAGTGCCAGAGCGGAGGCTGAGCCCAGGCTGGGGTGGTGAAAAGTCAAGATTTTCCCACGACATCATGCATCCCCCATGTTTGTCTGAGTGAGGTCAGAAGACACGTTTAGGAGATAATGTGCTCCTCGTCGGGGCATGTACGCCAAGATCCCTGGACATACCTGTTCAGATACCGCCACCCTCGGCATCCAGAGGGAATTCAGCTGACGGTGCCCAGTCACGCGTGGTGGTCCCCAGCCCCCAAGGGGCGAGCAGACCCAGGCACCGCCGGAGTTTGCATGCGGCGGGCTCGAAGTGGGGATACCTTTAGAGAGCCCAGACCCAATCTTTTCCCCCTCGTGTGAGCTCTAAGAGTGCCACCACCACCAGCCGAGGCCATCTGCTGTCTTGTCCCACTGAGAGCCCCTGGGAGGGGTCCAGCAGGAGCCGGTGGTGGCCTCTGCCCTCCTTTCTTTCTCATCTACTTATCGTCTCCATCTGATTTTACTTGGAAGGGAAGTAGTCCGAGGCAGTAACTGTAAGTATCTTTACTAATTAAAACTTTACATAGGTAAAGTTTTGTTTAGAAAGTTGTTTTAATTAGATGTCAACAGTTGACATCCCGACAAACCCCCCTTTCCCATTTCTCCGCTCTGTTCCGTCCCTGTGGCTCCTCTCTGCGTTCGTGAACCCAGGCTCGGGCGCCTGCCACGGCTCGCCGGGCGCGCACTGCCGAGGTGGGGTGTCAGTAACGAACGGAAGTCATAAGCAGAAATGCAAAGCCAGCCACTTCTCCAGTCGTGTGTGCCTCTTGATCGAGACCAGCATAGTGCTCTGGGAGAGGCGGGGGGATGAAAGCCCACAGCGTTAGGGCTTCTGGAAATGAACAAATAAGAAACACCACCACTGGCATCTGTCTTCTGCACAGAGATGCCGGGCATTCAGTGAGTGACCAGGCAAATGCGAAATCTCTACGCAGTAACAATCCTTCCCCCTGGATGCAATGCCTTCCTTTGAGAGAGCCCAAGTAGGTCTTTTATGCTAGTAACACTGCCTAGGGACAGCTACCATGATTCGTTTCTACACAGCTGGGAGAAACCAGGCAGAAAATAGGGGCAATTTCCCAAGGTCATGGTGAAACGCCCGCAGAGCCAGGTTAGAGCTGGGCTCTCCTGCAGCCCTCTCTTAGCACAGTCCGGCCACCTGTGCTGATGTAGTGTGGGCGTCTTTTCAGAGCCCTGCACCCCTCCCTGCCCGGGTATCAGTAAACGGAGAGGCGATGGGCTTGGCGTGGGTCAGTCAGGCGCTCACCTAAGCAGAGCTTCGTGTCTGACCTGATGTCTAAAGAGCCAAGAGATTTCACAAAGACATCCCTCCAGACTCAGGAGCTGGAATTGCTCCCTGTGGCAGAGCCAGGAGGGCGGGAGCCAGTATTGTGAGATCACAGTGGGAAATGCTTGGGGATCCTTCTGCCGGCCTCCAAACCCGTGACCTCACAGCAGGGTTGAGATGAGAACGGCCACAGCCACGAGACAGCAGATCGAAATAGGCAAGGGGGCCTTTCCCCAGGGATGACGGAGCTGATGGTAACCGCGGCTCCCTGCTGCATTTGAGAGTCCAGGGCTGGAGAGACTGGAGGGACGCCGCCCATCGGTCTGCTGGAGGCCACACACAGCAGCTGGTTCCTCAGGTCTCTCAGTGTGTGAAGAGCGTACACGAACGGATGTACATCACAAGTAACTCCTGACGTGAATAACTGCAAATAACATCCCACATAACGTCATCAGCACCACAAGTAACTGATGTAAATAACTCACACCGAACAACACGCTTACCCGTGACACACACACATCACCTCAACGTCCTCTTAGCGCGTTAAACGAAGGATGCGAGGGGGCACCCGGGTGGCTCAGTCAACTGACATCAGCTCCGGTGGTGATCTCATGGTTCATGGGTTCGAGCCCCACATTGGGCTCTGTCCTGACAGCACTGAGCCTGCTTTGGATTCTGTGTCTCCCTCTCTCTCTACCGCACGCCCGCTGGTTCCCTCTCTCTCTCTCAAAAATAAACATTAAAAAAAAATAAACGAAGGGCTTAAAAATGAATAAGACGCTGTACCTGCCATGGCCACCTCCAGCCCATAGTCGGGGTGAAAAGACCAAGAAGGGACCACAATACAGTGTCAAACTCCTGGGTTGTACAGGCTATTCTTTGGTCTAAAGGAGAGGGAAATAGAAAAGCAGGTGACCTGTGAACTGACCTTGGATGGATGAGAAAGGGAGACAGGCCTGAGGCCGGGGGGCAGAGGCAACAGCAGGCACAGAGGCCAGGCACGCTCAGGACACAACGCCTGTGCTCCGCAGCGGCAGGCGGGCGTGAGGCTGGGTGGCCCTCTGGGTCCCCCGGCTGCTGTGCCAAAGAATCTGGCCTTTGCCTGTGGCCGTAGGGTGTTGGGGGCCGGCGAAAGTGTATTTTAAGCAGGAACGGGATCCAGCCAGTGCTATTTTATGGAAAGATGATGAGGTCTGCAGAGTTCTGAGCATTAGCAAGGGGCATAACGGCATTGGGTGTTGTAGTCCCCATGGCCACACGACAATTACCCCCCGAACTTAGCCGCACAACCGCTTCTTGTGCTCAGAACTGCAATTTGGGCAGGGCTTGGGGTAGTTCCTCCCCGCTTGGCTCAGGTGGAACTCAACGGCGTCTCCCTTTTGGTGGTCTCCCCACAGGGTCTCTCCGGCGAGGCGGCTTCAGGGTGGCTGCATTTCTGACATGGCCCAGGGTGTCAAAGGCTTACGTGGAGGCAGATGATGGGATTGCCTCTTAGGACCTGGCCTCAGGAGCCACAGCGCCTCTTCTGTTCATCCAGGCAGCGACAGGGACCGGCCAGGGTTCAGGTGGGAGGGGGCAGGGCAGGGTAGCTTGAAACTCCTCAAGTGGAACCGGCAGCGTTCTCGAAGAACATGGGGGATCAGAAATCTTGCTGTTGCTCTGACCACCTTGGAACATAAAGTTCCCCACTGCTACATGCCAGGCCCAGGAGCCAAAGTTTTAAATACATTTTCTCATTTTATTCTCCCCTCTACCTAAGAGGTAGGGTTTTTTTCCCCTTAAGTTTATGTATCTATTTTGAGAGAGAGAGAGGCAGAGAGAGGAAGGGAGGAAGCGAATCCCCACAGATCCCCACACAGGGCTTGATCGCATGAACCGCAGGATCGTGACCTGAGCCAAAATCAAGAGTTGGACGCTTAACTACTGAGCCACTCAGGCACCCCAAGAGGGAGGTATTAATCCTGTCTTCTTTACACCCAGGAAATCCCAGGAGGGCTTGGAGACGTTAAGTGGTCTGCCTAAAGCCATACACCAAGCAGCAATGGGGCTGGATTCCGGGTGCAATGCCGATGCCCCCCGGGCGTCTTTCCCTCTCCCTGCTGCCACCTCTGCCGAGGGAAGGAAACCATGGACGCAGGCTAGTTCAAAGGTCATTATTCTGCCCCAGAATGTTATCACCACTGAAAAGGGAGGGCGATTTATGAGCTGAAGAGGAGGCTGAACCAACAGATCTTAAAGGCCAGATCTTGAAGATGAACAGTTCTTGAAGATCTTGAAGACCTTGTATCTGCATCACAGGTGACAGGTGACCAGCGTTTCCTGTGGTAGTCGCCACAAATACCCGGGAGTCAGAGCTATCAGCTGGCACTTGCCGAGTGCCAGGCTCTGGGAGATGCACTTCACGTGCCCTAAGTTAATTTCACAATAACCTTGTGAGACAGGTATTATTATTAATTGAATAAGGAATTCAAGGAGTTGAATAGCATTGCAGAGGGGACCTCACCCCGTGGCCCCCACTTTCCTGCCTTTTTCCCCATCCACCGTGATAACAGGAACTGATGAATTGATGCTCCCCCCACACTCCCCCCCCCCACCCCTGCTCTCATGGGGCAGCACCGGCCACGGGGCGGTTAGGAAAGCCCCCTCGGACAGGCTGGGCTGGAACCCAGCCCCACGACTCACTAGCTGTGTGGACTTGAGCCAGTCACTTAACCTTTCGGTGCCTCAGTGTCCTCCTCTGTAACATGAGGTTCTCAGCAGGAGTGGAAGACAAGCCTGGGCGGTCTCCGTGCACACCGTGGCGCAGAAGAAGCACCTGACGGCTGCAGCCACTGTTACTTGCCAGGAGGCTGGTGCCAGTGGCTCCGTGGCCTTGACTTGTGCACCGGGAGATCTCACACTCTGGGGTCTGCATCGTTTTCTGCCCAGGGACAAGAGCGGCTTGTTTATACTTGCCTTGTGGGGGTGGGGGCGGGTTACTCCGCCCAGCCACTTGCAGGGGATACACGAACGATGAAATGGGGAGTGGGGTGAGGGGCAGACAGAAGAGTGTGCAGACACAGTGCAGCTTCATGGACACTGGCCCCAAACCCAGGGATGCCACCGATGGCCTGAGTCGGAGCCCACATGGCTGCGTCCCAGTGATGCCGAGCGGGGCTCTGGATGTAGGTCTGGGCACTTTGGGTTGGAAAAGGAGCTGCAAACGAGGGAGAAGGAGCCACCCGCAGTGGCCAGCATCTTTACCACCTGCCCGGCCAACCCCACTTCTGCTTCGAAAGGAAGCTTGTGTGGTTGTACACAGGGAGGCACCTGAGAGGAGGGACCTGCCTTTGACTTCAGATTAGGCCTTTTTTTTTTTTTTTTTTCTTTTTACCAGCTGAGCCCCTGTGCAGAGTCTCTCATCACCCAGGAGAAGTGCCCCGCATGAGGTATCATCCTGCTGCTGCTAAAGTTCCATGGAGAAGCTTCTCCTCCGATCACAGGGCAAGTGACTGCAAGGAATCAGCCCTGAGGCCAGGGTGAAGGGATGCCTGGAGCTCCCCAGAGGGCTTGGCAGGCTTCATAGAAGCTTCCATGGGTACTTTCGGAAGAGTGAGCAGGGAGCCGAGACCCCAGAGCTTGGAAGCGTGGCCCTTCCCTTTGGTTTACGCACGGTGGGGGGCGTCCGCTGTTCCTGGAGTGCCCAGGACCCCCTCTTCTGGGGACTCTAGCCCCGTGGCCTGGTGGGGCTGGCATGCTCAGGCCATACCTGCTTCTGCGGCCACTGACCCAGGCGAAGTTCCTGCTCACCTCAGATGACACAGGCATCGGGGCGGGGCCGTTCAGTTACCAAGTCCTCCGTGACATTCTTCACCCCCTCCGCACCCCTTCCCTGGAGGTGGAGCTAGGCTCCGGAGGGCAGGTGCCCAGCGTCACGGAGAAGGGCTGAGAGAGGGTGGAGAGGACCAGCCCCTGGGAGCACCCCAGCTGAGTTCCTGCCCATGGTCCCCCACCCAGGGGCACTGCTGTTCTTCTGGTGTTTTGGTGATTCGGTTCTGTGAAGTAAAACGTGCCTCCCCCTGCCCGAGCTGGCTGGCTGGTCTGGTCCCCAGGGTGAGCCATCACTCCAAGCCCTGAGTGATGTTCACATGAGAGGGTTTTTGGACCAGCTGCAGCAGCCCTCCTCCCACGCCCCGCAGTGAGGATCCTTAGAGATCATGGCCTCACCCCTCAGCCTTCCGTAGAACCTTCCTTCCAAACACTTCAAAGCCAGACTCTTGGGTGTCCTCACTGTGGACCACCCCTCCCCCACCCTCCCCGGGTTAAGACCCGCTGAGTGTGAGAATCCCCCTCCCTTCTTCCTATATTATCAACTCCGCAGACTATCTTGGAGCTAAATTCACTTTTTGCTCCTTTCCTTTCCCTTTTGAAAAACAAAAATCAACATTAAAGTCTACATACAAGTAGGCCTGGCTTTAAACCGCAGACTTCCAGGGCACCTGGGTGGCTCAGTCAAACATCTGACTTTGGCTCAGGTTATGATCTCACGGTTCTCGGGTTCGAGCCCCGCATTGGGTTCTGTGCTGACAGCTCAGAGCCTGGAGGCTACTTCGGATTCTGGGTCTCCCTCTCTCTCTCTGCCCCTCCCCCCTTGTGCTCTTTCTCTGCCTCTCAAAAATAAATAAATGTTAAAAAAATTAAAAATAAATAAACCGCAGCCTTCCTGATGGGGGCCGTGTCCCTCTCGGGAGCACCATGACAAGGGCAGATCCCTTACTTCCCACCGTGCGTTTCAAGTGGGAGTTTTACAGAACCTGTGTTTACGCACAGCTTTCAAAGAGCAGGTCAACTTCATGTTCTGAAAATCCGGGTCAATCCCTTTTCTCACATCCTTGGAACTTCACCAGCTTTGATCAGAAGAACCTGAATGTGGGTTTTTTTTGTCTTTCTGACGTTTGCTGGTCAGCTTGTTTTTTTATCTTTCATCTTTCCCACAAGGGTTCCAGGCGGTTCGCAGCAAAGCACACACACACAGAATGGCTAATAAAAGAAAAACAGGAGACCCTTGATAGTTGTGATTTCAAATCCCTACCTTCATCTTAAAAAAAAAAAAAAATTAATGTTTATTTTTGACAGAGAGAGAGCATGAGCGGGGGAGGGGCAGAGAGAGAGGGAGACCCAGAATCCGAAGAAGGCTCCAGGCTCTGAGCCGTCAGCACAGAGCCCGCTGTGGGGCTTGAACTCATAAACCATGAGATCACGACCTGAGCCGAAGTCGGACGCTCAACCGACTGAGCCACCTAGGCGCCCCTCCCTACCTTCATCTTTAATGATGCTGAAGATTCGTGACATGGGATAATTTTCAAACCCCTGGAAATTCAAGCCACTCAGCCTCAGCCCCATTCCTGGGTGCAGGAGAGGCTGACCACTGCATATCAATAAAGCATCCCTGCCTGCTGCCTCCCCGAGGCCAGGGGGAACCCACCTGCCTGCCTGCCTCCAAAAGCCCCATCCAAGGCTGTGTTGATGCCAAAGCGGACTTCTGTGGGGAGGGGCAGACGCGTTGATGAATTTCAATGTGTTCTTTTCCTCTTACGCTGCCCCTAATGTGTTTGAGAGTCAGACGCAGCTTCAAAAATAAAAACAATATCTAAATGACACCGCCCCCCACCCCCCACCGCCCCTCCTTCCAACCCGAAGGCTCCCAAAGCCCTGGGAGATCTCCTTTGGAGATAATAAGCTAGCCTGATACTCTTTCGTGGGTCCTGGCAGAAGACGTGGCAGTCCTGGGTCAGCGACAAAGGACTTGGTTATTCGTGGCACGCAAAGCAGTGTGAGCATCATGTTGACATCAGTCTCCTCTGGTCCCAAGTCACACAGATCGATGTTGTCCTCGAAAGTGGGTTTGTGTCAAAGCTGAGGATCCCTAACCTTGAGGAGGCTACTGCTTTTATACAGAGCGGTAAGCATGCCTGTTCTCCATCGGGAGGGAGACATTACGTCATCCCTCTAGGGTGCTGGCTTGCTGCAAACACAATCTTGAAAAACTGGTCTGGGCAAAGAGCAGTCAGGACCTTGCATTCTTGGCATACTTAGTAGGACTGGGCAGGGGTGCTCAGCACCCAGGACAGCTCGTCTCTCTCAACGCCTTGCCTACTAAGAGTTGGGGGTGGGATGTCTGGATGGGCCTTGGTGGAATGAGGCTCGCTTTCACCAGCTGCCCAGTCTCCTCAGGCTGCAACCAGGACTGCAGAGGGGTCCTCAGCTCTAGGTCCGTGACTTCCACGCTCCCAGCCCCATTCTCTGGGTTTGCATCTCTGATTGCTGACCTGATATCCAATAGCAATGATGGCGGCTGAAATCTGCAGAGCCCTGACTGTGCCCGGCCCTATGTCAAGCCCTCTCTGCATGCTTTATTTCATTTCATACTCACAACAGTCTTTGAAAACGTGCAACCCCTCCTTACCCATCATTTGCAGATGAAGAAACTGAGGCTCAGAGAAGCTAAGGAGCTTACTGCCTGCCAGACAGCTAGTAAGTGGTAGAGCCCAGATTTGGTCCACAGTCTGGTGTCAGAATCCATGTTCCTTATTACCCTACTGGTGCTTCTGTTCCTTTCTTGGTCAGTAGAGAATGGATTCTTTTCTTTCTATTATTATTATTATTATTACCAAATTCTTCTTCACCAAAGGGCATCTTCCTCTGACCTCCAGTCTCTGTCCCTACCCAAAGTCCTAGCTGGGATTCAGAAGGTTCTCAGTCGACTTTGGAATTAGCCTGAGCAAAAGCGCATGAGGAGGCCAACTGAGCAGGGGCAGCCCTCAAGGTGATCTTCCAGACTTCAGAAACAGCCCATTGGCTCCACTTATAGACAGAGGAATGATTGAAGCCATGCTAGGACTTCTGAGGGCTCAAACGGTAACTTTGACAAATTAGGAAAAGGGTACCTTCACTCAAGACCCTTGATTGCTATTTTTTGGAAAACTATGATTATATATCTACACATCTAGGGGGATCCCTAAGTGCACGTCCCTTCCTACAATTGGATAATGCACAACCTGTGCAACCATACTGCTCAGGCTGAGTCACACAGACCTGGGTCCACACTGATTCTGTCATTCACTCGCTGAATGATCTGGAGAAGGTCACGGGGCTCTCTGAAGCTCAGTTTCTGATAGAATGGAGGTGGTGGTGTTTCCCTGTCCAACTTGCTCACAGGTTTGAACAGGTAAATGGGAAAGAGCTATTGCTTAAGACCCAGGGGGAGGGGTTTTCTTCTTGAGATGAGATGGAAATACTGAAAATCAGTGGTGGGGAGGGGCTTGTCCCTGAAGGACATGCACCCCTTCCCTCCCTTTCCCCTGCCCAGCCATAAGTAGGATAATGGGAACCCTTTTAAGTCTGTGTGTTTTTCTCATCACGGTGGAGGAAGAGTTGGACGGGCACCGGGACTTGTGTTCAGTTTCCTCTGTTCCTCCCTTTCCAGTGACCTGTCCTCCCGTGAATCCTACCCCAACCCACCCTGCATCCGTTCTCATCACCCTCCTAGCCCTTCCTTCTCTGAGTCAAGCTACTCTCAGAAAGTGATTGGTAAGCCTTACTGATTCTTTGGAAATTTGCCTCGAAATAACTAGGTCAAAACCTTGAAATTGATCAGTGCATTCGGACTTCGGGAAAAATTATTTTGGAAAGACATTCTGTCTGCATATGACATGGAAGTGTCACCAAGAAGTTGGCCACCTGTTCCGCCTTTAAAAAATAGGTAACTAGAGGAACTGACTGGGCGCCCTCAGGGCTTGCGGCTCTGACAGCGGCGCCCTCGCGTGGCAGACCGTGGCAATGACCACCATTCTCTCCCAGATCCTGACTTGGAAACCTGCTAACCAATGAATGCTTGCTCCTGGCACCTGTCCAACCTCCAACCCTTTATACAGTCATAGCAACCAGAGAAGACATAACTGAGGCCTTGCTGTCATCTTCTGATGTCTGGAGGGCAAAATGGAGGTGACCATAGTAGCACCTCTCTCAGAGGCCCCGAGGTTCATCCAAGTCTCCATTGGTCACTCACTGTGAGTTTTCCATGGGGCTGTGGAGAGACCATATGCTGATGAGAAGGGAACCACCATTTATGGTGCACTATACATGAATTACTAATTGATTTAAACCGCTCAGTCCTCTGTGTAAGGTACAAAACCACCCCCCATTTACAGATGAGGAAATGAGGCAAGGCCAGAGTCACATGACCAGGAACTGGCCACCCTGGGATTTAATCAGGTGTAATGCTCTCTTCCATTACATTATGCCTCCTCTCTGCTGCTCTTGCCCAACTGCTCTAACTCCCAGAAGATGCATGCGATATTGCAATTTGTAGGAAATACCTATTTGGTCCCTCAGATAACCAAAATGTATTTCTCACATCACTTGGTCCTCATCCACTGTTCCTGGCTCACAGCTCCCCAAGTCCTTGAGATTGCCTAAGAGATAAGAGCAATGGAAGCATCTTTGGTTTCAATATTTGGTCTCTTGTCCTCAGTTCCTGAAAACAGAGCCGTAAAGGTAAAAACGGGGGTCTTGTCGTTCCTAGCAAGCCCCCTTTCACCACAACTGGGTTTATGTTAATGAGGTGACTTCTGGAAAGCACCTAAGGATGGGGGCTCGTTGCCAGGAGAACCAGTCCGGAGTAGATGGTTGGGACTTTCAGTCCTACCCACTTGACCTCTGGGGATTGACGAGGGGCTGGGGACTGGCTCGTGATGTAATCAAGCCTCCATAAAACCCCAGAGGAGGAGGTTTGGAGAGCTTCCAGATTGGGAACAAGAACATCTCCAAGTAAACCCCATGAGGACAGAGCTCCTTTATTGAGGACCTCGCCTTAAGTATCTCTTCATGTAGCTATTTTTTTTCAGTTTATTTATTTATTTTGAGACAGAGAGTATAAAAGAGGGAGGGGCACAGAGAGGGAAAGACAGAATCCCAAGCAGGATCCACCTTACCAGCTCAGAGCCCGACGCGGGACTTAAGCTCACGAACCCTGAGATCATGACCGGAGCCGAGATCAAGAGTCGGACACTTAACCAACTGACCACCCAGGCGCCCCTCTTCATCTAGCTATTGATCGGAATCCTCTAATACCCTTTGTAGTAAGTTGGTAATCTAGTGAGTAAAAGGTTTCCTGAGTTTTGTGAGTGAGCTGTTCCAGCAAATTTCTCGAGCCCAGGGAGAAAGTCATGGGAACCTCTGATTTAGAACCCGGACGAGTGACTGGCGTCCGAAATCTGCTCTAGCAAACTTAACAAGCCCTAGGAGGGGGTCACTAGAACCTCCAAGCTGTAGCCAGTTGGTCAGAAGCACAAAGTGATGACCTGGGTTTGCGATTGGCATCTGGAGGGGGCGGGGCAGGGGGCGGGCACAGTCCCGTAGGACCAAACCCTCAAACTGGAGTCTGAGTAGTTAGCATCAGAATTGAGCTGCATTGTAGGACACCCAGCTGGTGTCCTGAGAATGGCTGGGCAGTATGTGGAAACTAACACCCACGCACACTGGAATCAGTCCCAGAACTTTTAATGCATTTAGCATATTTCAGAAAATCCTAGGAGGCAGGCCTCCAGGACTTCTATATACTGGGGCTCTGCTGACGCAGCAGAGCATAGGCGTAGGGCAGCAGCTGCCTCATCCCCACTCCCCTGCGCCCTCCCCACCCTTGCTGTGTCTTGTCTTGCCTCTGAGAGCAGCCTCCGTCCATAAGACAGATAAGACAGGCACTGACTTTGCAAGGTGACTCTACCTGTGGCCCCAGAGGATGGACTATGGCATCGCGCATACCTAGCTTCACACCTTCCTCGATTTCAAAGTTCCTACAAGGGTTGGGCAACTCAACCTCTGAGTTTCAGCTTCTGCATCTGTTTGGGGATGACATTAGTCCCTCAGGGTTGCTGCTGGCAACCTGCAACCTGTTTACCCAGACAACCCACAGTGAGTTCCCCGGTATAGGCCCGGCACCCACTGAGTACTGAATAAATGTCAGGGTGTTATTATTACTAATTTTGTGCTACAGAGATTTGGCAGATGTTCTTGAAGGGGAGGGGTGGCCTAAGAAAGAGGGGAGAGCATACAGAGATAAAACAGAAGGTTTTCTCTCTGTGCCCTGATTCTCCCACAGCTACTAAGGAAGAATCCAGGCAGCCTCTTTCTGGCTGCACATTACTTAGGAAAAATGGGCCTAAAATGGCCCCAGAGAGCCCCTTGGTTATTAAAGGAAATGCTGGAAGGCATATATATATATATATATATATATATATATATCTCCCCAGGGTTTCCGTTCCCCAGGGAATGTCTTTTTCCAGTCACTGTTCAGCTTTTATGAGCATTTTAAAAACTCTTCTTTGAACATATCTGTAGGATAATGTCCCCAGATGTCTTGCCTAGGTGACAAACTTATTTATTAATAGACCCAAAAAATGGCTACACCCACCGCAGACCTCATTTTAGCAAGGTTCTCTGAAGGATCCACCTCTTTGGAAAAATGCTGCTTCCTGCTGAAGTCTTCTTGAAGCTTGGAAACGCCGATGCTTTTGTTTCATTATCAATGACTGAGCAGGCCAACAGGAGGAGGATCTCAAAGTCATTTACGAATACCAGGAATGGTGGGATTCTGATACTGATTTCCAGCTTCCTGCTCCCCGGGGAATCGTCCTGGGTCCCAAGCACGCCAAGGCGAGCCTGTCTGGTGGACTTCTGGTTCAGTGTGGGATACAGACTCTTACATCGACGGTTATGATGCAGGGGCGGGAAGGGAAAGTGACACAAAGGAATGAGAAAAGAGTTGTTCTCCAATTAACTAGAAGAGCCATTTACCCAGACCGGGGCCAGAAGGAGGTGTGGGATAATGTATGGGAAACCAGCCTCCACGCTTCGGGAGCAAAATATAACACGAAGACAGAGTTTCAGACGAAGAGGAACGATAATAGCTTTATTGCTTTGCCAGGGAAAGAAGGCCGCGACAGGCCAAGGTCTTCAAAAACTGCGAGCCTTCTGGGAGGAGGGGCTCCGGGGAGTTTGA
Organism: Panthera leo; assembly: GCF_018350215.1. Classification (NCBI taxonomy): domain Eukaryota; kingdom Metazoa; phylum Chordata; class Mammalia; order Carnivora; family Felidae; genus Panthera; species Panthera leo. The sequence continues at coordinate 38,675,189 of NC_056688.1, read as the reverse complement.
CAGCCCGTAGCCAGTTTCAGCAGGACTGTGTACCTACCGCCAGCCCCCTGGTCATTTTCCACGTGGTACCAGGTTCCTGAAGCAAAAGGCTAGGAAGCGAGGAGGGGAGGTGTGAGCAAGACAGGGAAAAGGTTGCTTAGTCCAAAACCAAGCCTCGTTGAAGCATTAGTGCAGCCATTTTTATTTTTGTGCAACGTTATGCTTTTGAGCAGTTTCAATGAGACAGGATGGCAAGTTGGGTTCTTGGTCACAAGATGCTGAGACGGAGTTTAGAGCGCAGGACGTTTAGTAGGATGACAATTGTGTAAAGGAGACGGGAGAGGCGGGATTGGGCCGAGGCAATGCAATGCCAACAAAGCCTCGGCCAGCCGGGCGTGGGACTCTGGAGAGAAGACTGCCTGTCACAGGGCCCCAGTCAGTGGACACTGCTGGGCCTTCCCCTGCCTCCGCCTTGCTCGGCCACTAAATATGGAGGCTGCAAAGAACTGACAGCTGATGCTGTCTGCAGATGCATCACCGTGACCAGTGGCAGGACCTTCCTTGAAAGGGGATCTGGGTCACCCAGTGCCCAGTCTGCCTCTGAGGGAGGCTTCCTGGGATAGATAACACCTAAACCGAGATTTGGAGAGATGGGTGGGGAGTGGGAGGAGGTGGAGAAAGCCCCCGGGAGAGCTTGGAGGAACCAGACAGGTTCCAGGGACAGAAGCAGGCAGAGCCAGGGGAGGGCCGGGGTGCCGTGTGGGAGATGACATGGGGAACGTGGAAGGGGCTCCGTGGGCCACACCAATGGGTCTGGACTTCGTCCTAAGAACGATGAAGTTGCACTTACAGACGAGCAGGAGAACGTCTGCTTTTGTCTCTGTGTCAATGGGCAGGTTGAGAGTGAGTTCAGGTGGGGCTCAGAGGGAGGGAGTGGGGGCCCTGTCGGCAGAGGGTGGGTCCCCAAGGACCTCCCCTCCACACGGAAGGTGGACTGGCCTCCCAAGCCTGGGGAAGGAAGGCCTGGCCGCTTCTGCCTTTGCACGCTTGGATCAAACCCACCTCCTCTGTCTTTATCCCTTCATCCAGATCCTCATCGATTTCCCCCTTTTTGGATCATCTTGAAGCAACTCCCAGACATGATGTCGTTTAATCCATGAATATTTCAGGATGTCTCCCTGAAAGATAAGGATATTTAAAAAAAAATACAATCACCATACTAATATCACCTAAAGAATCTCTGTGGTTTCCTGATACCAAATGGGAAGTGTTCAAACTTCCATTTGTCCCAGAAATGTAATCAATATTTATTTTTTACCGTTGGTTTGAACCGGGGTCCAAGCAAGGTGCACTCACTGTGATCGGCTAATGTGTTTTTTTCAAAAAATGTTTAACGTTTATTCATTTTTGAGAGACAGAGAGAGACAGAGTATAAATAGGGGTGGGGCAGAGAGAGAGGGAGACACAGAATCCGAAGCAGACTCCAGGCTCCGGGTTGTCAGCACAAAGCCCAACACGGGGCTCAAACTCATGAACCATGAGATCATGACCTGAGCGGGAGTCAGACACTTAACTGACTGAGCCACACAGGCGCCCCTTGGCTGATGTGTTTTTAAATCTCTTAATCTACATGTTGCCTCCCCATCCCTTCTCCCCCTACCCACCAACACCCCCAATCCAGCAGCTAATTTTTTGAAGGAATTGGGTCATCCATTTTATATGATTTCCTTGGCATCGAGATTTCACTTATTGCATCCCCAGAGTGTGGGTTTTAACATGTTCTTCTGTATTTTTTCTAAGTCATGAATGAGTCATAGGAAATGACGGACGGTGGTAACGAGAAGGGAAGGAGAGGAGAATAGTAAGGGGAGTGCTGGGGCATGAACGGAGGAGGCCAGGCTGTAAGACATCTGAAGCAGCATCATGGATGTTTTTATGTTCATTTTGGAGTAGGAAGGGGTTCATCCTTTATCCACAGGCAATGGCGAATCACTGGATATTTTAAAACAAAGGGAGAGCTTCATTCATTCATTCATTCAAGGAACATGGAGGCTTCTCACCTGTGGGAGGCTTGCCTGGCCCGGTGCTGGACCAGCAGTAGAGAGTGAGAACAGGAGGATTCTGCCCTCCTGGAGCTTATGGTCTAGGGCAGGACAGCTTTCAAATACCGCCCCTGCAAAGGAGTGTAAAAATCCCACTGTGAAGGGCACTGGGAACGAGGAGGCCTTTCAGGGGCTCTGAGATACTTCTCCGGGGAACTGGCAGTGAGCTAAGGTGAATGAAGGGTGAGTTGGGAAAGACCAGTCAAGGCCACAGGAAGCCTTTGAAGGGGAGGTGGGAAGTGGGAAGCATATTCAAACTGTTAAAATTGGGAAAACCACGCTGAATTTATTTTTTGCTCAAGCAAGGGAGAACTAAAAGCATTAACACAATCTCTCTCCGAAGGAAGAAAGAAGGAGGATGACATCACTATGGTGCTTAGGCTAACTTTAAATAAAACAGCATTGGGGCGCCCGGGTGGCTTAGTGGGTTAAGCGTCAGACTTCGTCTCAGGTCATGATCTCACGGTTTGTGGGTTCGAGCCCCGCGTCGGGCTCTGTGCTGACAGCTCGGAGCCTGGAGCCTGTTTCAGATTCTATGTCTCCCTCTCTCTCTGCTCCTCTCCCACTCATGCTCTCTGTCTCTCTCTCAAAAATAAACATTAAATAAATAAATAAATAAAACAGCATTGTGACTGGTGCAAAGTGAATTGGCTTTAAGAGACCAATCGACAAGAAAATGACTTTTGGGTCTTATTTTCTTGGAAAAGACAGTTAAGATAAATGTGGGATGTTGTATTTATTGGTTGCCAGTGAAACCCTATCTACAACCCTCTACCAAGCGAGCTTACAGGCATTGGGGGTAACTGATCTGATAAAAGACTGGGGGAGTACTGTGCTCTGAATGTTTTTGTTTCCTTCAAAATCCTATATTGAAACCTCCCAAGTGATGGTATTAGGAGGCAGGGCCTTTGGGAGGTGAATTAAGTCATGAAGGTGAAGGTCTCATGAGTGGGATGAGTGCCTCTTAGAAAAGAGACCTTAGACAGTTTCTTTGCCTATTCCACGGTGTGAGGACACAGTAAAACGGTGCTATCTATGGACCAGGAATTTGGGCCTTACCAGACACTGAATTTGCCAGCAGCTGGATCTTGGACTTCCCAGCCTCCAGAACAGAAATAAATCATCCAGGCCATAGTATTTTGTTATCGCCGCCCAAAGAGATCTAGCAAGACATCTAAGCTGTGGGTTTTCTGTGTCGGAGATCCATAGAGCTCAGATGCTTCCAGCAAGAGTGGAATACACCCTCCTCAAAGGCCAGGGGGTACAAGACAGCATGTTACACTGAATAAACGAAAGAAGGCAAGGAAGGCTGGAGCTCCGGGGAAAAGTTTGTGCGGAGGAAAGTAAGACCTCAAAAGCAGGCAGGACACAGGGCTGTGGACGCACTGCAGGTCACATGGGCCATTTTAGAGCCTCAAACTTGTTGACAGTGAGAATTACTGGGGTGGTTATTTAGTAAACAGATTATTAAGCAGCTATCCTGGAGATTCTAATTCCATAAATCTGTACTGGGTCCCCAGAAACTGTTTTAAAAGATTTTCCAGGTGATCTTTATTTTCAGGGAGTCCTGGGAACAGATTTTTATTTTTAATAGTTGTTGAGAGTTGGTAACCTGATCAGATCTGCAATTCAGGGGGAAAAATGGAAATCTGTTGAAAGGCTGTTGTAATAGCCTAAGAGATAAATCACGGACATTTGCTCCAGAGCAGTAGTGATGGAGAAGGAGAGGAAGCTTGGTGATGGCCAGACATGGGGCTGGAGGGAGAGGACTGTGCTGGAGGTGACAGTTGGGTCTCGCTCTTGCAGCCAGACAATTGGCAGGGTCATTGGCTACAACACTGAAGAAAAAAAAAAAGTACCATGAGTCCGTGTTGAATAAATGAAGGTTGAGATGCCATGGAAATATTTAAGTGAAGGCCTCAAGCAAGCAATTGAATGAGTGTATCTAGAGGTCAGAGGAGATATCTGGACCGGAGTTAGAAATAACTGGGTCATCTGTTTGTAGGTGGGAATTAAGCCTCTAGATATACTTGAAACTATTGGAGGAGAGCACAAGGAAGAAGTATTGGAAAGGGCTTAGGCCGAAGCCCTGATGAACTCCACGGAAAGGGCTGATGACAGAGGTGAGCTTTTGATAGCAACAGAGAAGGAAAATCAAAATGGTAGACAGAGGGGCACCTGGGTGGCTCAGTCGGTTAAGCGTCTGATTTCAGCTCAGGTCATGATCTCATGGTTTATGAGTTCAAGCCCCACATCGGGTTCTGTGCTGACGGCTCAGATCCTGGAGCCTGTTTCAGACTCTGTGTCTCCCTCTCTCTGCCCCTCCCCTGCTCCTGCTCTGTCTCTCTCTGTCTCTCAAAAATAAATAAATGTTAAAAAAAAAAAATGGTAGAAGGAAAACCAGAGGAGCAGTGTCCCAGGAGTCACGACTGGATCTGTTTTAGAAGGATCCCTGTGGCCATTGTATGAGAGATGATTAGCATCAGGGAGATGGGTGAGATGTGTTTTGTATATTCTTTTTTTTTTTTAATGTTTATTTATTTGAAGGTGGGGGAGGGGCAGAGAGAGAGGGAGAAAATCCCAAGCAGGCTCCATGCTGTCAGTGCAGAGCCCAATGCAGGGTTCGATCTTTCCAAGCCGAAATCAAGAGTCACCCTCTCAACGGACTGAGCCACCCAGGCACCCCACTGCTTCGTATTTTCTAAATACTGACTTCAGCCAGAGCAAATGGGGAGCTCCAGCCTGTTGAGAGCTTCTGGTTTACCCATTCACTGATGTGACTGAGGTCTGCTGCCTGCAGGAATGAGACTCCTAGCAAACTACTGTTCAATGAATCACTCAAAAGCATTCTTGATCTTGTGTTTCTCTTTCTTTGTTTCTTTCAAATACAACTTTGCTACACCGAACCGGTGTAAAAAAATTGTTAGACCTTTGGAAAATCAGGACTAGCAGGGACCCAGGCTCCTTTTGCCTGAAACCTCTATTAGTTTGTTACATGAAACAGTAGCAATTATGCTTTTATAGGTCTTCCCAGTTTTCAAAGTACATTTGAAATCCCCTCATACGGAAGATGAAACGGTTAAACTGAAAAATGAGGATGAAGCTACATTTTATTGAAAGGGAACAAGTTCTTTTTAGCTCTAGCTGCAGCATTTAAGTATGTTTGATGCCCAGGGAAGAAAAAAGTCTCCTGAGAAACCAGGCAGTGCCGAGAAGTCTAGGAAACTTCTTCCACTATAGCTGCAGCAGAAACTTGGTGTGGGTATTTGTAAGCATTTTGTAGGAGGTAGTTTGTTCAGTAAATATTAATGGAGCATCTCTTTTGATCCAGGCCTTTGGCAAGGCACTAGGGTGATTAAAGGCATCTCCAACATTGCCTTTTATTTATTTATTTTGTAATGTTTACTTATTTATTTTGGGAGAGAGAGAGAGAGAGAGAGGACGAGCAGGGGAGGGGCAGGGAGAGAGGGGGAGAGAGAATCCCAGGCACCCTCCTCACTCAGCGCACAGCCTGCCACGGGGCTCCATCTCACCACCGTAAGATCATGACCTGAGCCGAAATCGAGAGTCGAATGCTTAACTGACTGATCCACTCAGGCGCCCCTCCAACATTGCCTTTCAGTGAGTAGCTGTGCAGTTGCAAACGGGAACGGAATGAGCCAGAACAATGGAAGTATGTGCCATTGTTAATGTCAGCACAGCAAAAACAGCAAACCATTGACTGCCTAGAGACCCCAACTATCTGCAGCCGCCGACCCACCGTGACTCAAGGAAGTCCTCCCTGCTGCGGACGGATGTGTTCCAGGATGGGATCTGGCCTGGTGAGGGACCCAGAGACAGGGTGGACGTGCGCACCCCGAGCTGCTTGCCTCACCAGGGGAGGCTCGTTTCAGAGGCTTGGAATTTGCCCTCTGCTGCTTGTGCGCTGAGTGCAGATGGCTGTACATTCCAACGATGACCGGGGATGCTGACCCGGCTAAGAAATGCACCGACACTCTCACGTTTAATGCTCACGGAAGCCCTGTGAAGTGGTTACTATCAGCATTTGCATTGTAGGGGACAGGAAACTGTGACCTAGGCGGGTTGGTCATTTGCCTGAAGACATGTGATGGCAGGGCTGATACTCGGCCCGGGCCTGCCTGACTCCCGGCCCGTGCTCTGAGCTGCCATGCAATCGCCAACCCAGATTTCATAAGCCAGGCCACAGTGACTCCACACTTGTTTCTGCTCCATTGGTCCTTTTGCAGTTCTGAGGACATCCTGAATTAAAAAGGGCCCTTTCAGGCAATAGGCAGGAAAAGCCTCTCACAGGATGGACTGACAGGTGCAGGCACCAACCACCAGCTGGAGTGTCCACGCCAGCGAGGGAGCGACGGGGGCAGACAAGGTGAACCATCCCGACCACGCCCACTCTGTCACTTTCACATACATTTCGTCCTCCCAAGCTCGATGAGGTCGACATTACTGTCACTAGTGTGACGCCACATACCCGGAGCCTTGGCGTATAAATTTCACAGCTGGGGCGCCTGGCTGGCTTAGCTGGCTAAGCATCCAACTCTTGATCTTGGCTCAGGTCATCATCTCACAGTTCATGGGATGGAGCCCTACATCAGGCTCCACGCTGACAGTGCAGAGCCTGCTTCCGATTCTCTCTCTCCCTCTCGCTCTGCCCCTCCCCAGTTCTCGTGTGTGCACATGCATGCTTGCTCTCTCTCCCTCTTAAAATAAATAAACTTCAGGGGCGCCTGGGTGGCTCAGTCGGTTAAGTGTCCGACTTCGGCTCAGGTCGTGATCTCGCAGTTTGTGAGTTCGAGCCCCGCATCGGGCTCTGTGCTGACGGCTCAGAGCCTGGAGGCTGCTTCGGATGCTGGGTCTCCCTCTCTCTCCGCCCCTCCCCCGCTCACGCTCTGTCTCTGTCTCTCAAAAAAATGAATAAATGTTTAAAAAAAAATGAAAAAATAAATAAATAAATAAATAAATAAATTTCAATCAATCAATCAATCAAAACAAATGCCCCAGCTGGTGAACAGTGTAGCTGGGCCACAGGCTCACGTCACTGCCTCTAGGCTGCCCCTTCGCACATGGTGAATAACTGATGTGGGTCATTACGTGGGTTCCGTTTGGGGAGAAAATCCCCGCGCATCCAGCCGGTAAGGCTTTCTTTTTACTTGTTTCCTTTAAATCTCCGAAATGAATACTTGGAATTTCTCCTGAATCTGAGCATGAATGAAGCTTTGGGAGACATGGGTTTTTGGGGGTTCAGTCGGGGCACTGCTGGTTTCACTGAGGCCAGGGTGTCTGTGCTTGGCTGGTTATATAATCTTGGTAAGTTTAAGTACTAGGTGTGCATGTGGGAGCCTGTGAATTATGGGTGTCCTATTTTCTAACTATTTAAAAACATACCTCTTGGGGTGGCCAGCACTTTCCCCGGATGCCTTTCCTGCAGTGTGTTTTCCCTGGCTCTGTGCAGAGTTTGGGGCCTGTCCTGAGGCCTGAAGGCCTCTCCTGACAGATTGATTCGTTCAGCTGATTGACTGGTCACCGGGTATTGACTGAACAACTACTCGAGACCATGTGGGTGCACGCTGGAGCCCTTCTGCCTGGGCTGGAGTGCGGGCTTGTCTATCTACCAACTGTGAAAGTTGGGTAAGTTTCTTCAGTGTCTTTGCCTCAGTTTCCACACCTGTAAAGTGGAGATAACAACAGATCCTACCTTGTGAGCTGGTGGGAAGATTAAATGAGTCACTATGGAAGTGTGCAGAGCTCCGCCTATGCATGGGCAATGTGTGGGTGCCTGTAGTGACTGTTGCTTGTGACAAGCTCTGAGTAACACAAATAAATGTGTCTGGAAGGGTGTGAAGAAGAACACCACGGCATTCCTGCCTGATCTCACACAGGGGGGTCCTGATCCAGCTGCAGAACTAACCTGATGTAGACGCTGTAATACAAAGTCAGAGCAGTGCACATCCCATCGGGAACGGCAGAGCATCCTGGGGGGATGGGGGAGACTGGACTTGATGGACTGCTTCCTTTTCTAAGATTTTTTTCTCTTAAGTGTTCTATTATTCGTTGGTAGTTTCCATAATGCCATTTTCTTAAGGACAGATTTCCGGATGTTTAGAAAAAGCTGCTGATCTCCCAGGCCAAACTCTTTATTTTCCAGCTAAAATAACTGAGGCTCAGAGAGTGAATTGCCCAAGGACACAGAGCTTTGGATGGTAGAACTGAGTCCCGGGCTGCTGAGCTTTTCCATGATTTCAAATGGCTTTTTAGTATGCTGAATCCTTAATGTATAGGGCTCAGAGCTCACCTAACTAGCCATCCGTCAGCGAGGGTATAATATTGGGGGCGGGGGGATACAGATTTTTAAGATCGGTAGAATGTCTATAATCCTCATCTGGATTCAGAGGTTTACCAGCACCCCAGGGAAAGCCTTTAAAAAAAAAAAAAAAAAAAAAAAAAAAAAAAAACTTCCTAGGACAGAGAGGACCCTGGAGGGGAAGGGGCATGTGTATGTGTGCCAGCCTGGAGGACGTATAAAATCATGTTCAGTGGCTACAAAGGCATGGGTACCCATGAGTTTTCATAACTCAACTAGTTGGCAGTGCCTGCTGTGACCCAGGTACTTTTGCCAGACGTTAGGAATGCCAAGGTGAACAAGATAATTATAGACCCTACTTTCATACAGCAGTGGTTCTCAACAGGGGCCATTTTGCCTCCCAGGGCACATTTGGCAATGTCCGCAGACATTTTTGATTATTGTGACTTGGGAGGGGACTGGTACAGGAATGCTGCTCGACATCCTGCAAGGCATAGGAGGAACCCCCCCCCCCAAAACAAAGACTTATCTGGTCCTGAATGTCAACAGTGCTAAGGCTGAGAAGCCCTGTCACTGAGCATACAGGCTGTTAAAGTAAAGTGTGATTAGAGTCATGGGAGAGGAAGTGCAAGGCACTGTAAGAACTTAAAACTCTGAGATCTTAACCTAGAGATTAGGGCCGGCCTCTGAGCACATGGGGATATTTAACTCCTCAAGGGTAAATGGGAGGCTACGACTCAAGGGAGTGGGACCCGGAGACCCAGGAAATGGGGCACAGCTCTCCGCCAAGGAATCAGCGGTATTTAGCACGGCTGGAGTGGTCTCAAAGTGAAGTCAAGGAAGATGAGGTCTGGAGGTTCCCGTAGGACAGACCTGTACCATGCGGTAGGGGTCTAGCCCTGTTCTCATGCTGGAGAATTCTACTTGAACCAATGAAAACCACTGCCCTGGAGGACCTTAGTCCAGAGAAGTGAAGGATTTTGACTTTTATCCTGAGGACAACGGGAAGCCACGGAAAGGTTTGTATCTAGGAGATGACGGAGTAAGATTAGCATTCTGGAAAGAATGGAGAGGATGGATTTGAGGACAGCCAGAGTGGAGGACAAGTTGGAGGTTGTTACCATACCCAAAATAACAAATGAGGATGGCCCCAGCTAAGAGAGACATGTGTATGTGGATGAAAGACAGATTCTGGAGATAGGAGGTACCTACGAATGCGTGCATGTTCATAACAACCGACTAAAAAATACACTACAAGAGGGGCACCTGGGTGGCTCAGTCGGTTAAGCGGCCGACTTCGGCTCAGGTCATGATCTCGTGGTCCGTGAGTTCGAGCCCCGTGTCGGGCTCTGTGCTGACAGCTCAGAGCCTGGAGCCTGTTTCAGATTCTGTGTCTCCTTCTCTCTGACCCTCCCCCGTTCATGCTCTGTCTCTCTGTCTCAAAAATAAATAAACGTTAAAAAAAAATACACTACAAGAATGTGACTGTTTCCAAACTTAATGGCCACCCTGACTTTGCAGAGGAGATTAGCTGATCGCATTTGTTGGTGAGTACTGACCACAGTTGCCTCCCTGAGTTGTTCTGTTTTCCCTCCCCTACTGTTTACACGGATGAGGAAAGTCACTTGATACTTCTGATGATGGTGAGCGTTCTAAAAAACCTCAAGGTCATGTTCCCCTTCCCTATCCGCGCCCCTCTGCCTTTCTGTGGAAAGGAAGCTCCCGAGCACTGCGTGCTTTGCCCGAGGGCCATAGCCCAAGCGTCCTTTCCCTGGTCCAGCATAGCCTTGCTCATTCCAAGGGGCCCGTCTTGCCGTCAGATGCCAGGCACATGGAGGTTCAGAGTCTGATCATTCACCGATGGGCCCTTGTTGGCTGGTCCCTTTGCTTCTGTGACAGTGGCTCATGCCATGACTGAAAATCAGTCCCTTATGAGTCCCCTAATGCTGCTGTAACAAATTACCACGAACTCGGTGGCTTAAAACAGCACACATTTCTTCTCTTACTGTTCCGGAGGTCACAAGCCCAGAACCAAGGTATTGGCAGGGCTGTGTTCCCTCTGCGGGCTCTGGGGGAGAATTTGTCTTCTTGCCTTTTCCAGCCACTAGAAGTTGCTTGCAATGTTCGGCATGTGGCCCCTGCTTCCATTTTGTCATATTTCTTTATCTTTGTTTTTCTCTCCTTCTGTTGTCACATAACCTTCTCTGACTCTGATCCTCCCGCCTTCCTCTTATAAGGACTCTTGTGATTGTTTTGGGCCATCAGGATAACCTAGGATGATCCCTCCCCCGTCTCAAGAGCCTTAGTTACGATTGCAAAGTGTCTTTTGCCCCGCTAACATCTTCATAAATCCAGGGTTTAGGGTGTGGGCATCTTTGAGGGGGGCATTACTCAGCCCACCACAGGTCCCACACAGTTGCTTCTTTGCATCCTTGTTCATAGCTGTGAGGTCTGCCTGCCTCCCATCACTGGTAGGTGAGCCCCGCTGTTTCTTCTGGGAAGGCCAGACCCGCCCCCAGTCATTCCCTGTGGGAGCTTTCAAGATACGGCTCTTTCAGTTCCCACCAACAGGCTCAACTGTTTTTAAAAGTATGATCTGGGGCGTGTGGGTGGCTCAGTCGGTTGAGCATCCGACTTCAGCTCAGGTCATGATCTCACAGTTTGTGAGTTTGAGCCCTATATTGGGCTCGCTGCTGACAGCTCAGAGCCTGCTTTGGGTCCTCTGTCCCCCTCTCTCTCTCTCTGACCCTCCCCCACTCATGCTTCCTCTCTCAGAAAAAAAATGAATAAACATTAAAAAGAAAAAAAAAGAAAGCATGGGGGCGCCTGAGTGGCTCAGTCGGTTGGGTGTCCGATTTCAGCTCAGGTCATGATCTCACAGCTCGAGAGTTCGAGCCCCACATCAGGCTCTGTGCTGACAGCTCAGAGCATGGAGCCTGCTTCTGCTTCTGTGTCTCCCTCTCTCTCTGCCCCTAAACCACTCGCATTCTGTCTCTGTCTCTGTCAAAAATAAAATAAACATTAAAAAAAAAAAAGGATGTTCTGAGTCAGGGGATTAAATCAGGGGTTTCCAGGCTCAGATACACGTTTGTCACCAAGACTCTATGCCTGGGTATTGAGACTCACCCTTCCATTCGTGTATTCCAGAATTCCATCTATGGAAGAGGCTGGAATCCAGTGGATGTTTATATTTGTTAAAACAACAACAACAAACATACAAACAAAACCCCTCCGACTTAAAATGATCAGTTATGCTTCTTTTAGGTGACATTGTTGCCATGGTGACCAGAGGCTAGTGAAAGAGACTCTCTCCTCTTTCCCGTTCCCCGCCCCTCTGTACATTTCCTTAGCAAAGCTCCACTGTGTCCATTTATGGACATCTCAGGGGAACTCTCTTACCTAAAGAAAATCCTCTCTCTGCTTTCCGCAAGCGGGCACGTCTGTGGCCAGCGAATCAGCCCCCAGGGCCGATAGGGCAGAGGTTGGCACATTTTGACCTACCCTCTCCCGGCAAGTGGAGTAGAAGGAATCTGCTGATGTGCTCTCAGTGCATAAGTAATAAGCATCCTGCTGTCTTGTCTCTGCGTGCTGCGAGTGTCAGCGCCTGCCACGGGGAGGGATCGAGGGAGAGCAGTGCTGATCCGGGTCCCAGAGAGAACAGGGAGCCCCTGAATCCACTCTCTTCCACAGTATCTTCTACACTCCTCTCCAGGATGATGCATCAAGTCCCATGGTCACATACCCTGGCACCCTCCCCCCCCACCATCGTCTGAGGCCTAGTCAAGGCCTCGGAGGCTGGACTGGAGACAAGGACGTGTAATAGAAGATCTGGGATGGAGAGATGTGATTTTGCTACCAGCTGTGGGACCTTAAGCAGGGCCCTCTCCCAAATCACAGCTTCCTCATCTGTGAACTGGGATCAAGACCTCTCCCCTGTCTGGTCTGTGGGATCCTTGTGCGGATCAGATGGGATCACCGCTGCGGTGTGGTGCCTTCTGAACTCGGTATGGGCCTGCAAACATGATGATGATGATGATGATGATGACGATGGCAGCGGCGATGGCGACAATGTCCTAAAGTTGGACTCGCACGGCATGCAGCCTTTGCGGACTGGCTTCTGTCACTTAGCACTCAAGGTTTCTCCATGTCCCTTCATTGCTTGATAGCTCATTTCTCCTTGTGGCTGCGCTCTATTCCACTGTGTGGATGTGAAATGGTTTTGTTTGCTCAGTCACCTATGCAAGGACATCTTTGCTGCTTCCAAGTTGAAAGCTGCCACAAACATTCATGTGCAGTTTTTGTGTGGACATACGTTTTCAGTCCTTTGGGTAAATATCTGGGAGCCTAATGATGCCTGGATCATATGGCACGCTTATGTTGAGATTTGCGAGAAATTGCCAAATTGTCTCCTAGAGTGGCTGTACCATTTTGCGTTCCCAACAGCAATAAACGAGAGTTTCTGTTGTGTCACATCCTTGCAAGCATCTGCTGCTGTCAGTGTTTTGGGTTTCAGCCATTCCAATTGGTCTGTAGTGCTGTCTTGTTTTGAGTTGCAATTCCCTAGGGACGTATCATGTTGAGCGTGTTTCCATATGTTTCTTCCCCATCTGTATGTCTTCTTTAGTGAGGTGTCTATTTAGATTTTTGATCCCTTAAAAATTAGATTCCTCCCTTGTTGTTGAACTTTAAGAGTTGAGTATGTCAGGCAATGGATATGCATTTTGCAGAGATTTTTCTCCCAGTCTGTGCTTGTCTTTTCACTCTCTTCACAGTGTCTTCCACAGAGCAGAAGTTTTTGGTTGTAATGACCATCTTTTTGTTAAATCGTTTAGGAATTGTGCTTTTGGTGTCGTATCTACAAAGTCAAGCCCAAGCTCACCCTGATTTTCTCCTAGGCTATCTTCTGGAAGTTTTATAGTTTTGCATTTTACACTTAGGTCTATGACCTATTCTGAGTTAATTTTTGTGAAAGATGTAGTCTACTTTGGATCCATTTTTTTTTTTTTTTTTTTTTTTTTTTTTGCATATGGGAGTCCCATCATCCCCCACTATTTGTTCAGAAGACATTCCTTTCTCCGTTGAATTGCCTTGCTCCTTTGTCAAACATCAGTGGACTGCATTTGTGTGAGTCTATTTTTGGCCTATTCTGTCCCATTGATCTATTTTTCTGTTCTTCGTATCAATACCACAGTCTTGATTGCTATAGATTTATAGTTAGGCTTAATATTGGGTAGAGTTGGTTCACCAACTTTGTCCCACCTTAGGATTGTGTGGGCTATTCGCAGTCTTTTCCCTTCCCATATAAAGTTGAGAATCAGTTTATTGATATGCACAAATAAATTGCTGGGATTTTCACTGAGATTGCATCAAATCTATAGATCAAGTTGCAAAGACCTGACATTTTAACATTATTGAAGACTTCCTACCCATGCAATAGTGTATTTCTCATTTATTTAGTTCTTATATTTTTATCATCTGCATCGGGTGGTTTTCCTCATATAGATCTTTCACAAATGTTGCTATATTTACAGCTGAGTGTTTCCTTTTCTTTTTTCTTTTCTGTTTCTTTCTTCTTTCTTCCTTTCTTTCTTTCTTCTTTCTTTCTTTCTTCTTTCTTTCTTTCTTCTTTCTTTCTTTCTTCTTTCTTTCTTTCTTCTTTCTTCTTCTTTCTTTCTTTCTTTCTTCTTTCTTTCTTTCTTCTTTCTTTCTTTCTTTCTTTCTTCCTTCTTTCTTCTTTCTTTCTTCCTTCTTTCTTTCTTTCTTTCTTCCTTCTTTCTTTCTTTCTTCTTTTCTCTCTCTCTCTTCCTTTTTTTCTTTCTTTCATGCTCATGTAAATGGTGTTCATTTTTGATTTTAAAATCCAATCATTTATTGTTACTATATAGGGAAGCAATTGATTTTGTACCCTGCAAGCTTACTATAGTCATTTCTTAGTTTCAGAAGTTTTTTGTGGATTCTGTGGGATTTTCTACATAGACATCATCTGCAAATGAAGAAAGTTTTCTTTCTTCCCAATCCGTATTCCTTTTATTTCCCTTTCCTGCTTTATGACTTTAGCTAGGACTTGCAGTGCAATGTTGACTGGGGTAATGACTGAGGACATCCTCACCTTGTTCTTGACCTTAGGGGGGAAACATCTAGTTTCTCACCAGTAAGTCTGATGTTAGTTGCAGGTTTTTGTAGATTTTCTTTATCAAGCTGAGGAAGCTTCCCTCTACCCTTAGTTTTCTGAGACTTTTTATCATGAATGGGTGTTGAACCCAAAAGTGTGTTGTCAAACACTTCTCTGCATCTCTTGATAGGATTCTATGATTTTTCCTCTCGTTGTTTCTAGCATGTGGAATTCATTTGGGATAGTGAGTTGGCTTTGTATCCACGTGGTTGTGGTGTGTAATTCTCTTTATCTCGTGCTGGATTTGATCTGTTCATACTCCATGGAGGATTTTTGCATGTATGTTCATTTTTTAAAAGCTCCCCCGGTGAGTCCAATATACAGTTTGGTTGAGAGACCCTGACATAGAGAAACACTCAGCCTTGTATTCTGAGAAGGATGTCCTGGGATATTCACTGCAGTATTATTTATAATAGCAAACTATTGGAAACCACATGAATGTCTATTAATGGAGAACTAGTTAAATCCACTATGGCCTCTTCACGCTGTGGAATACTGACATTTACCATGGATCGGGCAGACCTATACGTATTGACTTGTTAAGATGCCTGGAAGACATTTTTAAGTGAAAAAAAGGCATGTTGTAAAGCAGTTAATACTACAATTCTGTTTTTACGTACTACCCCAGAGTATACACTTCTCTATGTTTGTAGGTGAGGTATGTCAAGGCACAGAGAAAGGCCTGGAAGTATGTATACCATATTGATTACTCAGGGAAGGGCAGTGAGATTGAATTGGGGTCAAAAAGGAATTTCTTATTATCTTTATTGCTTGAAGTTTTTGCAGTGAACACATGTCAATATAGCATCTGTGCACTAACATATGTTTTTAAATTAAAATGGCACCTAGTAAGTCCCCTGAAAAAGGTTGCAGAAGTCCCAAAATCTATGCACTATATTGTCCCTGTCCTAAAGGGCTTATAATCTGATGGGAGAGATGGGTCTGCAAATACAAGAGAAATAAGATATTATACATATTATGGTGGAAAGCTGTACAGGCCACAGTGGGGGCTTAAGAGGGAAAGAATCCATTCTATCTTTGAGTGAACGGTAAGATAAGGAAAGGCATCACAGAGGTAGCGACCCTTGAGTCGAGCCTTCAAAGATGAGTGGTGTGGTGTTAATAAAACCAAGAGGCCATTAGACTGAGGTGGCCCTAAGGTTGTGGAGTTCTAAGTAAGCAAACCAAAATCTAAGCCTGTCACTGCCTCAAGGTTATGAAATCAAAACCTAAGGGCAAGTGATCGCGAATAGCCAGCTAGGCTTTAAGCTAGAGCCAATCAATAATTTCCCTGCTTTGCTTCTGCCTTTTCTCCATTAAGGTTTTGCCATTGGCGACAACGTGGATGGAACTGGAAGGTATTGAGCCAAGTGAAATAAGTCAGTCAGAGAAAGGAAAATACCGTATGATTGCACTCACATGCGGAATTTAAGAAACGCAACAGATGATCATAGAGGAAGGGAAGCAAAGATAAGATAAAAACAGAGAGGGAGACAAACCATAAGAGACTCTTAAATACAGAGGAACAAACTGAGGGCTGCTGGCGGGGAGGTGGGTGGGGGGATGGGCTAGATGGGTGATGGGTATTAAGGAGGGTACTTTTGGGGATGAGCACAGGGTATTATATGTAAGGAGGGAGGCTGGGTGGGAAGAAGGGCTGAGAGACAGGTTTGCTGTGTTTGGGAATTCCATGACTCTCCCAAATGTTCAAGAACAGCAAGACAGAAGACCAGACGGAAGAGGCAAGTCCAGAGCGTGGGGCAGGGAGAGTGTGCTCTCATGTTCAGAGTACTGCCGGGAGAGGCGGGGTGGGGGAGGGGGGCAGGGTTGGGGTCAGGCACCGTGCACAGTGCTGGGCTTGCATATACTTCAACGAATACCCAGAGAGATCCTCAGGAGAAAGAGGTTTGCTTTGAGTATAGAGTTTAAACTAGACACGTCCTAAATCCAGCCCTTCCACTTCATAGCTGTGCCCTAGTCCTCACATTATACCCTGCCCAGGCCTGAGCCCCAGTCTCCTCATTCTGAAATGGGAGCAGATCCAGCTGCCCCGTAGGACCCTTGTATACAGCACGGGACACGAAATAACACGAGGCAGCCAGCCTGCTACAGCACAGAGCAGTGAATGAGTTCCTTGCTTCCCTCTCCCACACCCCCTCCTCTTTCCCATGGGCAGAGCATTTGGACACACACACCCTCCGCCTTCTTCCTCCCCATCCCCGGTCCAAGATCAGGAGGCCAGAGGAGACCCTGGGCTCCCCCCGCCCGGAGGAAGCAGAAAGTCAGTGTGGGAAAGGGCCAAGAGGGACAAGGATTGCCTGACTCTGGGGATGAGAAGCTGGTGGCAGCAGAGATCTGGGCCGGCTTCCTGACCCAGCCCCACGCCCCCTGGGAGCTCCGGTTTCTCCTCTGGCTGTTTCTGGGAACTGCGCCTGCAAAATATTTCTCTCTGTGTTCATCTGTGCTTTCAAAACCTCTGCATTAAACCGTTCTAAATTACTGTGAACTAAGAACCCAGCTGGCTGCTTGTTTAAAGGTCACCTTAAAATCCTGACAAGCGAAGAAATTCAGCTTTCCTCTGAACGCTGTGCCCTTAATCACACTTGTGAGTACTTATCTTAGGGGGAACACATCTAGTTTCTAGTTCTAGAAATGCCATGGGTCAGTGGGGACAACCCCCTCGGGACAGGTACAGTGCAAAGGGAGCCCCAGCCCTAGAGGCAGACGGTGCAGGCGGGCCCATATCTGACTCCGTCACCTGCATTGTCCTACAGATGCTCTCTACTGTTGTTTTCTCCTTGTGCAAGGGGAATGCTGCCCCACGCCTAGCTCAGAGAATTTTTTAAAAACCAAAGATGATGGCGATGGGGGTGCTTTCCAAATATGGTCAAGCAGCCATGTGGAGGCATCGGGATGGGCTGGGTGTCCCGGATGCCGTTCTCAATAACAAGCTGCTTTGCTGGCTCGTTGGAGGACTGAGGATATGCAGAGAGCCTGGTTCGGTGCCTGGCACATAGGAGGGCCTCAGTAAGTGGCAGTTGTTTTCATTACGTGTTGCGGCTGAGTAATCCCCAACTTGGCTTCCAGCCTTCTGTCCCCCAGAACCGATCCAGGATCCCCAGCACCGGCTGGGTCTCACAGCTGAGCTCCACAGAAAATTTGGTAATTTAACAATTTAACAAAGTCCGCGAAACAGTGATCCACACCCCAGGCCTTATAGAGAAACTGGCTGACCTGAGGTCGGGGCAGCTGGACTTCGAGGGGACTCTCCTAGCCTCGGAACTCACACGGGGAAATACTGGTCCCATTCAGTTCCTTGCGATTTGTGAAAACTCTCTGTCCTCAGTGCTTCCTCTTCTTTCCCATCTCCGGGTCTTATTGTGGCTCGTTGGCCTCCGTGGCCTGGGGACCAGGAACAGAGTGAGTGTCTGAAACACAAATCCATCCCTCTGGCATGAATGCTTTTACTATTTTGGGAGGCTCTGAAATTCTGCACTTAAATGAGGCTTGGGAACTCTCTGGACTTTTCCCTATTCGTGCCCCAATTGGCAGGGACAATAAAGAGTTGTTTCTGTTTGCTCCCCCTCAGAGCCAAGCTGGAGACATCCCCTAACACAGTTTTGGTGATGTGATTTTCACTGGTGGGAATGGGCCTGTTCTCCCGACGTCAGTATTGAAGGACTTTCACTCAACACTTATTTAAATTGTTTTTAAAAATGTTTATTTATTTTTGAGAGAGACACAGACAGAGCACAACAGGGAAGGGGCAGAGAGAGGGAGACACAGAATCCGAAGCAGGCTCCAGGCTCTGAGCTGTCAGCACAGAGCCCAAAGTGGGGCTTGAACCCATGAACCATGAGATCATGACCTGAGCCGAAGTTGGTTGCTTAACAGACTGAGCCACCCAGGCGCCCCCAACACTTATTTACTGGGTCCTACTGTGAGCTAGAAACTAGGCTGGGTGCTGGTAACATATCAATAAAAATAGGGTTCCTGACCTTAAGGAATTCATAGTTTATTCCAGAATGGCAATAATTAACCAGGCAGGTATAATTCGGTGGGTTGGGGGCTCTCGAAACAAGGGAAAGAGGTGTCTGACTCAATTTGGGGGGTGGTGGGATGTCAGGAAATGCTTGGGGGAAGAAGAAGAGGGAGAAAGGTAAAGATAGGATCCAATGGAACATTTAGGGGACAAGCAGAGCTAAGAGGAGCCCGACCAGTAGCAGTAAAGCTGGGAGAAACCTCAACATATAAGCAAGGAAGGACAGAGAATTGAAGGGGAAAGAGGTCTGTAGGGAGCTACAAACTGGAAAGTGTTTGGTAGACTTGGCTGTCAGGTCGATGGAAATACCAGAGGATCCAGTTTCACTGGAGTAGTGAGGGGGAACCCCAGATCTCGGGGGTTATGGAAGGAGGGGGTCGTAAGGACCAGTCACTCTTTCGAGAAGCCCGGCTGGAAATAAGACGGTGCATGAGTGGACAGCGTTCTATTCTGTTTGAAAAGCTTTATAATCCTAATGTGATTGTATTGGCTAAAGGAAGAAAGGGCAATAGGGCAGTGGCTGGGTTGCATGGAAGATGGGGCAGAAGTCTTGTTTTAATGAAAGAGGTTTGGATGTATTGAAATCCGGGTTAGATGGGAAGAGAAAGAACTAGAAAGATGGTTCAGGGAGGAGGAGGGAGAGGGAGGGAGAGGGAGAAAGGGAACCACAAACACAGGATTTGTTTTAATGAGAAGGAGAGACGCTTCTTTTGAGAATGGAAGAAAAAGGAGAAGGGCGAGCATGCATGTACAGACAGATTTGTTAACAATGGGGAAGAGAGGGGCGCCCGGGTGGCTCAGTGTGTTAAGCGTCCAACTCTTGATTTCTGCTCAGGCCGTGATCTCAGTGTTTGTGGGATCGAGCTCCTAGTCGGGATCCTTGCTGACAGAGAGGAGCCTGCTTGGAATTCTCTCTCTCCCTCTCTCTCTCTGCCCTTCCCCTATGCGCACATACAGACATGTGCTCTCTCTCTCTTTCAAGATAAATAAATAAACTTAAAAAAATGGGGAAGGGGAATTTATGGGGAGCATACTTGGTGGTCTCTACCCCATCAAGTAAAGGCAAGGTTGTCAGTGGAAGTGATGGCCAGAAGAAAGTTCTCAAACAGCTACTGAAGGGACTAGAAAAGGCAGAGCAGGGGTGCCTGGGTGGCTCAGTCTGTTAAGTGTCTGACTTCGGCTCAGGTCATGATCTCGTGTTCGTGGGTTCCAGCCCCGCATCAGGCTCTGTGCTGACAGCTCAGGGCCCGGAGCTGCTTTGGATTCTGTGTCTCCCTGTCTCTCTGCCCCTGCTCACATTCTGTCTCTCTCTGTCTCTCAAAAATAAAGAAAAATAAATAACTTTATTGAACTTAACTTTTAAATAAAAACGTTAATTTAAAAACATAGAAAAGGCAGGGCAAGTGCAGGTGTGCAGGTTTGAATTTTGCAAAGATATTCTTCCAAAGCAATCCCAGCCCCGCACCCAGCCCTACATTGTGCGTAGCCCATAAAAAGGGGCGACCTTGTCATTTGTACCAGCGTTGCGTGTGGGAGGGCTGTGGCCTGGGACTGAGCTGCTGACTAGGGGCCTGGAAAAGCCTTGCCAGATAGCACCGAGGCCCTTCCGAATTGGGAGACCTTGTATTCATTTGCAATGACCTCAATCTGCACTTGAGTATGACGGTCTCCTGCCATGTTCTGAGGTCTGAGAGTAGGAAAGGGGAAATCAGATGGACCGACATCATCCAGAGTCAGAGTTCTGCCAGATGAGTGCCAAACTAGTGTCAACGGTCAAGTTAGTGACAGTCCACAGGATCAACACTGCAGTGCAGGGGACAGGGGACATGAAGACGAGCTGAGAGATGGGAGGTGGGGAGAACACAGGAGTGTGGACAGGGAGATTTTGATGAGGGCCAGGACAGGTGAGGCGCATGCATGAAAGCGAAAGTCCAGGAAGGAGGAAGATTGAGATGAGGGGTTACTGTGGGGTCGTTAACAGCTAGGAGCCGTCATAGTCCTTCTGTTAGCAGAGCTCCAGGTCATGACAAGGCCTCTGTGTGGCCGTGGCGGAAAGGGCTCAGGTGGGGTGGAGGTGAGCAGAGACAAGACTGTTAGGGGTGTGAGTGTGTGGGGGGGGCTGGCCCCCCTGCAGTGACCCTGAGCCTCCCTGGTGGTGGCCCGATGGGAGTGCTGAGGACACATGGGCTCGGATGACAGTGTGTGTCTGTCTGTCTGTCTGAAGCCCATATAAAGGCTGAAGGTGTTCCTTGTCTTTTTCATGGCAAAATGATGTTACTTGATGTCGGCCGGTATTTCAGGAAAGTGCAAAGCAGGAAAAGCCTGTCTTTGGAGTGCTCTGCTGTTTTCTGTGCAGCGTGGGTTTTGACTATAGTCCTGTATCTCTGACCTTCATGCAGAAGTTAGACTGCGGACATAACTATTAATTCACTACATTTGACTGGCTACTGGAGGCTAAGACAGAAGTTCGAGCATTTGGGAGCGGGGCGGGATGAACTTGATGCGAACAGCCAGCTAGTCCACAAAACAAGGCGGGGACGGAGCCTCTGAAGACCCTTCGGCCAGGCTCACAAGACTGTCTCCTACCACAGCAATGCGCACCTTGAGCCTGGGATCATTGATGGCCTATTGTGCCGGCTCTAGCGACATCCCCACGAGGACGCAGCAGGGGAACCCCAGAGCTCCCTCCCGCTTGCGAGGTTCTGTAAGAGGATCCTTCCAGGTCCTGGCACTTCTGAGGTTAATGACCTAACAGATCAGGCATCGGGTGAACGAGGAGCTGACAGCCCCTATGTTTGCCACCTCTAGCTCAGGCGAGGCTTCTGAAGGGGGAAATTCACTTCTGGAAAGGGTGTTGAGGCCGGGCGGGCCCTTTCAGCAGCCCGTGCACAGCAGGGCCCTGCTGCTGGGCTCCCCTGCGGTCTGAGAAGCGCTTGGCACGGCGCACGACCTCGTGCTGCTCCCCAGAGCCGGCGGCGGCAGCAGGGAGCCTGTTCGAGATCCCCAGGCCCTCCCCAGACTCCCCGAATCAGACATTCTGGGCACGGAGCTCAGAAGCTCTGGTCTCAGCAAGGCTTGCAGGTGAATCCGGTGCCCGCTACTGACTGGGGCTCGCTGACACAGTGATTCAGAGCTCGGTCTTGGGTGTCACGTGTACCCGAATTCGAATTCCAGCTCTCTTGCCTGTGCCACTCTGGCCACGTTACCTAAACTGCTCTGAGCTCTGGCGTTCTCACAGGTAAAATGGCAATGGCTTCTTGCAGGTTTGCAGGGAATTCAAAGAGGAGATGTTTGTAAAGAACTTGGCACAGCGGCACCGGGTACGTGATGAGCACTCAAGAAATAATGATATCCGTAAACGCTATTATTGTGAGGCTGGTAGCGGCCAGTGATCTCTTCCACATTGTGCACTTAGATTGCCGCCTTTGGGGGCGCCTAGGTAGCTCAGTCGGTTAAGCATCTGACTCTTGGTTTGGGCTCAGGTCACCGTCTCACGGTTCGTGGGACTGATTGAGCCCTGTGTTGGGCTCTGCGCTGACCGCACGGAGCCCGCTTGGGATTCTCTCTCTCTCCCCCTCTCTCTCCACCCCTCCCCAGCTTGCTCTCTCTCTCTTCTTCTTTCTCTCTCAATAAATAAATAAACAAACCTAAAAATATTTTCTAAAAATGGCCACCTTTAAATCTGTGGTTTCAGCTCCTGGGTTCCCAGCTTTCCTATACCCCTGGCACTGTGTCAGGTGAGGTTTCTCGGCTGATGCTCAGCCTGTCGATGCAATTCTGCCCCAGAGGCAGCTTGACTGATTCCATCCAGAGAATGGAGAGCTGTCGGACTGACCTGGCCCAATCAATTTGTTCTCTGAGGGGCGCCTGGGAGGCTTAGTCAGTTAAGCATCTCGATTTCAGCTCAGGTCATGATCTCACGGTTTGTGGCTTTGAGTCCCACATCAGGCTCACTGCTTTCAGCCCAGAGCCTGCTTCAGATCCTCTGTCTCCCTCTCTCTGCCCCTCCCCCGCTTGTGCTCTCTCAAAAACAAATAAAATTAATTTTTTTTTTTTTTTGTCAGTGCGCTCTGTGCATAGACTGACTCGGGTTCTCTGCAGAGTTGCAAGCCAGCTGTGTGACTCCAGACCCAGTAACCGGCATGAGCGGAACAGCAAGGCCAGACTGTGTGCCTTCTGGGCCATCTAACCGCTGCCTGCTCAGAGAGTGGCATTTGCTTCCTGCCACCAGACTGGCCACCGTCTGTTTTAAACAACACGTTTTCTTTGAGGGATGCGAAGTGCTTGACAATCTTTTGTTTATGTCACACGTCCACAAAGAACGCTACACACGTTTCCCCTCCGGTTCGATCCTCAGCCTGACTGCTGCACAGGCCGTGTTTTCTCCCACCAGTAGGTGAGGCACTGAGTCCTTGGGAGGGTAAGAGACTTGTCTAATCTCAGGCTGCTTGGCCAGTAACCGGAGATACAGAGCTATACCCCACTTTTCCTGACTCCTGGTCTAGTGCTCCTTCAAATACACCGCATAGATTTCCTAAAAGGGCACAAAAGCTCCTCCAAACCAGGTGACTTGAGCTCCAGAAAGTCTGCATTTTTGTCTGAAAGTCCCTTCTCTCGACTGGAAATCATGTCTCTGGCTGCTAGTTGACCTAATTTTCTCTGGCTCAGCTCTCAGTTGAGGAGAAGAAGCCCTTGGGATGAGAAAATAAGAAATGCCTTCCCTGCACCTCGAGTCTGGGTCACCATCTGGTCCCCGGACCCCATTACCCTTGACTCCCCGGAGAGCTTAGGATGGGTCAGGCCAGCCATGGGAGACGGGGTAAAACCAGGAGCTTCTGGCCAGTTTGCAAGGCTTCCTCTCTGATATTTCTGTGTGAACTCAGCATCCACAATGGATAGAACCTTTTTTTTTTTTTTTTTTTTAATTGGGTTTACATCCTCATTTTCTCTTTAAAGTAAATATGGTAACAACCTTTCTGGCCTGCCCTCATCCCTGCCTTGATGTGGGGCTCTGGCTGGGTGGCAGGGCTGAGGGGTAGGGTTTGACCTTGTGGTGACAGAGGGGGATGCTGTCTCTTCTTTGGAACAGATGTTGGCATCCGGCAACGTGCCAAAGCCACATTCGAGGTTCCCAGCCTCCCTACAACCCACAGGGCAGACTGTGGGGAGGAAAGGCGGGGGCTGAAAATTGCTGATGGTGTATGCAACCTCTTCAGACTCCTGTTTCATACTATTTGCTCTTTGGCTCAAAAAGCCCAGGGGAGCTCAGCTTCAGGTTGTTCTATAGTGAGGGTCTGACGTAGGTTGGTGGGGGGCAGAGCAGACTCCTGAGATCGCTTGCAGGCCTGAATGCCATGGTCTGGCTTCGGCATGACAGTTCTGGTCAGCAGGCGGTCCTGTGGCAGGCATGGGGGAACCTGTGCCCAGGCCTCAGCCCGGGCCTGCGTGGTGACTGCCATAGTGACTAGTCCCTATGGCTGCTAAGAAAACCCAGGCCTGCTTCTATGCAGAAGGAAGGCAGCTTTGGAGCTGGTCCCGACTCTAGCCTTCTCTGTCTCACTCCAAACTTTGTCCCTCTCTTAGTCGGCTCAGACTGCCATAACACGCCGGGATGGCTTGAACAGGAAGTTATTTCCCCCATAGTTCTGGAGGCTGGGAATCCCAGGGTGCTGGCAAATGCCATTCCTGGTAAGGACCATCTTCCTGGCATGTAGAAGGCCTGGCTGTGTCCTCACGTGGTCTTTCCCCAGTGAGTGCTCTTGGGCAGGCAGAGAAAAAAAAGTCAGCATATGCATTTTGAGGGACACAACGTTCAGTCCATAATAGTCCTTAACTGCCGTGGTCCCTTCAAGCTAGAGAAGGAAATGTGGGTGGGGAGGTTTGTCCTCTATCATCCAAACTTCACGATTACATGGACATTATTGAGAACAGCTTAGTAAATGTTAAAAATGCCAACTTGAAAAATAAAACCTGATTGCAGTCATTTATTCATCTTCAAATGCACAGCAAAGCCCTTAACATGTATCTGGATGAAAGAGACAGTGCTCTGTTTTAGGTCAGACACACATCCTCCCTGTGGAAGGAAACTGTCACAGGATATGAAGGGGAAAAGGGAAGCAGCCTACCTGGTCAGATGAATTCAATGCAGCTGATTTTCACCTTGACCCCCATTCTCCCCCTTCCTTCTCAGAGTCCTGGCACTGAAAGGCAGCTTAAATTAGCCACACACACACACACACACACACACACACACACACACACAAAGCAAATGTGCAGAAAACTGCAGCTCAGTGGCAAACTTGTAGCCAATGAGACTTGATATTCTGAGTCTGGGGGTGGAGGGGGGGTGCTCAGTGAGACCTACTTCAGTGCCATTCTGCTTGGGGTGTTAGCGGTGAGGTTCATTACCCACAGAAGCCTACACCTTCCTGGGCTCTGAGATCTGTCCTCCTCTGCCTTTGCAGCTGCCCTCGCCAAGCAGGAGGGAAGGAAGGCCAGGAGCTTGTAGGGACTGTGAAGGATGCCCCCAACCCCCCAGCAGGTGTGCTGTCCAACTGAGCTGTGCGCTGAGCCCAACTACCGGGACCCACCTCCAACTGTCGGCAGGGCTCGCCCAGCTGAGGTGCCCCTTCCGCCGCCACGATTGATTTGGTCATTCGGTAGGGATTCTCGAACATCTGTGATGCAGTAGGACTGGGCTGGCATTAGCTGAGTGCACAGAGCCTGTCACCAAGGGGTTGTGGTTTTGAGAGGGCAACATGTCCACAAGCAATTTAACAGAGTGCAGAGATAGACACAGCAGGAGCAAAGGGAAGGAAGGGGCAGCCAACCTAAGGGAAGACTTCCAGGAGGAGGCAACCCCTGATAGGAGTCTTCAGGGAGGGAAAGGCTTTCCAGAAGGAGCGAAGGGAGAGGGGTAAATAACATCATGGTGTACAACTTTGAGGCATCTTTTAAATGCAACAAAATGACTTGTTGAGAAGAACTGAACTCTGAGGAACAAGAACCATAACTAGTTTTCTATACAATGTGTGTGTGTGTGTGTGTGTGTGTGTGTGTGTGTGTGTACATAAGCACAAACTATGAAATGTCTCCCCCCAAGTCCTCCCTAATGCAAGGCTGTCCAGGAGAAGTCATCCAAACTGATGGGGTGCCCACAGCCATTCTGGTACTCTCTCTCCTCGTCACCTCCTGCCTCCTGGGGGCTTGACTCGCCCATGGTCTCTGTGCGGCCACTCACCTCGCTGGCCTGGGCATTGCATTCATACTGGGTCAGCCTGGAATTTGGTTCCTTCCCCGGGCTTCCTAGACTGACCGAGCTGCCGTGTACCCTGTGTGATGGCGCCCCCTGCAGGTGCACGGGGCAGGGCCCATTCCCCCCGGGGCTGCCCTATTTGTCAACATTCTTCCAATGTTACTGACAATCAAGTGCTCTGTGAATGGCCTTATGGAATCACAGCTACAAGGAAGAGAAGCATGCGGCTTCTCCAAGACAGGGAAGGAGCAGGAGGCCTTGGGCGCCCCGGCCCCCTCAGCCGCAACTGCTCTGTCTTCTCCGTTGAATACGACTCCAGACAATTCTCTCTCTCTTTAATATTTATTTATTTTTGAGAGAGAGAGTGCACGCACGTGTGCGCATGAGCAATCGGGGGAGGGGCAGAGAGAGAGGGAGACACCGAGTCCAAAGCAGGCTCTAGGCTCTGAGCTGTCAGCACAGAGCGGGAAGCGGGGCTTGAACCCACGAACCACGAGATCACAGCCTGAGCTGAAGTCCAATGCCTAACCCGCTGAGCCCCCCAGGCGCCCCCACGGACAATTTCCCCTGAAAATCACAGCTCTGCTGTGGAACTAGAAGGATTTTACAAACCTCCCTGATGCTAGCCAGAAGAATAAGCGCTTCTGAGCTGACAGCTGGCCGGAAGATTCACTCTCAGCTCTGTCCCTGTCCTTCTGGCCCGTACCTTTTCACCCTGTGCCCATGCTGCCCTCACTCCTGCCAGTCCCTTATTATCTACAAACACTGTATTCTAGGAATTTCAAATAGCCTTGTAGACTCACTACAGTGGCTGAAGTGGAAGACTGCTCATTCACCATTTCACTGTTGCCATGTAACCGCTTCATACCTGCGTCTGGGTGGTTTATATCAGTGGCTCTCAAACCGGAGTCCGCATCAGAACCATCTGGAGGGCTTGTTAAGACACAGATTGCTGGGCCCCACTCCTGGAGTTGCTGACTCACTGGGTCGCGGGTTGGGGCTCAGGAATTTTCATTTCTATCACGTTCCCTGGGTGATTCTGCTGCTGGTCCGGGGAACCACTCACAGAGACCCGCGAGTTTATAGGGATACCATCTAAACTTCGCACAAATCACTCCCGAGACGCGGAGAAGACAGACGAACTTAAAAACGCAAGGAAAGGGCGACGGTGAGTGGTGGATGATAACTGGGCTCAGCTGGAGGTGGGCCGAAGAAAATGAATGGGTGAGTACGAAGAGGGGGGCCAGTAGACATAGGGCCCGCCGGGGTGGGAGGCGAGATTAAAGAGTATATGTGACCTCACACAGGGAGGGCCTGCTCGGTGCCTTTCCCGTTGTGGGAACTCGGATTGTGTTAGGTCTCACACCCCTGTCCCGAAACCATTTAGCGCTAGAGGTGATTTTAAAACGCTATCATGTATGTTCCTTCACTTGTTCATAACGTGTCTGTGTCTAGCGGTCTCACAGCACCGGATGGGGCCACTGTGGATGCAAAGACAGACGTACCCGCCCTGCCTTTGACTTGTGCTTTCTGTAGTAGGTGAGCCAGGTGGATGAGCCAAGGCAGGGTGGTGTGGCAGAAGACGTGGTGGTGGTGATGCCTGTGGTATTGCTGGTGGCCGTAGCGGTAGGGTAGTGGTAACTCTCTCTACCAGGCCCTACCTGTGTTCCAGACATAGGCAGAAACACTTGTTTATGCAGAAGCACCTATTTACTCCCCAGCAACACTAAGAGACAGGTATTATTATCTGTCTTTTATGGATGGAGAACCCAACTCGTCCCCAGGTCCTCGGCTGAAAATTAAGTGGCAAAGCAAGGTTCACACCCAGGTCTGCCTGCAGACTCCCAGCCCTTCCATCCCGACTCTGTCAACGCCCGCCCGTGCCGCACCAGATGTTTGCTATGGGGACAGGGCCTCAGATTTTGTCTCGGGAAAACTTCATGGTTGGGTCAGGTCTCTCCCAGAGGATGTACTACTGCTTGAAAAACAGCCATGATGGACAAGGTGGAGGAAGACGGCCCTTCAAAAAAAAAAAAAAAGCAGCATTTAGAGTTTGACACTTCGGTCTACATAATGAAAGGTGCTCCTTCTAGAAAGTGAAAAGGCTAAGGAATGCAAACGTGGCTTGGCCCCCCAGCACAGGGGTCTTTGCAGAGTCCGCTTCAGCGCGTGCCGAGGGAGTTCCTGGTGGGGGGAGCGGGCGGTGGTGAGGAGCGTGAAGTTGGCCAAAGGCCAACTGTGCTCTCATGAAGAACAACCAGAGCATCCATCAACACGGATCCTGCAATCTTGGAAAAGTCCAGAATTCACAGTCATAGGAGAGTTGGTGGGGCATCAGCCAAAGAAAATCATGATTTGAAAGGACTCCAGACGGAAAAGCTGTTTCCAAAAGGTGGATTCCACAGATGGATTTGCTGAAGCACTTTCATATTCGCAAGTGGAAATTCTGTTACTATGGCCACCTGAGAAATCGCTCCAACCTGGTGACATAAAACCACTATTTATTACGCCCGCAGAGTCTGTGGGTCAGGAATTTGGACAAGGCATGGCAGAGACAGCTTGTCTGTATTTCCTGATGGCCTCAGCTGGATGACTCAAAGGCTAGGGCTTAAAATCACTTGAAAGTTCTTTCTTGTATGTGTCGGGGGGGGTGATGCTGGATGGGCGCCCCAGTTCCTCTTCACACGAGTATGTCCATGCGACCCTTGCTGCACTAGACTGGGCTTCCTCGCAGCAAGGGGCTGGGCTCCAACGGTGAGCCTTCTAAGAGGGAGCACCCAGTAGAAGCCATATTGCCTTGTCTGGTTTGGCCTTGGAGCTCCCATGGCGTCATGTCTGTTTGTCGAGCAGAAAGGCCAGCCCAGGTTCCAAGTTTACTTGGCACAAATGGTAAGATTCTGGAAAATATGCAGTGCTGGAACTACTGCTTTGGTGATTTTTGGAAAATGCAGTCGGTCACCATGCACAAAAGAAGTAGACCCCACACCAAAATTAATCTATAAACATGCTTTAGTCCTTCCTCTGACTCGGCCTAGCTGTGGGGTCATGATCTGGTATCCTGTAGACAATATATATATTCTGGCTCCTGCCCTCATGTTTTGTTTAGGCCGCATGAGAATCAAGATTGCAGGTTATCTTAAGAAATCAGAAGTTCTAGGGGCGCCTGGGTGGCTCAGTCGGTTAAGAGTCCGACTTCGGCTCAGGTCACGATCTCGCGGTCCGTGGGTTCGAGCCCCGCATCGGGCTCTGTGCTGACAGCTCAGAGCCTGGAGCCTGTTTCCGGTTCTGTGTCTCCCTCTCTCTGACCCTCCCTTGTTCATGCTCTGTCTCTCTCTGTCTCAAAAATAAATAAACGTTAAAAAAAAAAAAATTAAAAAAAAAAAAAAAAGAAATCAGAAGTTCTAGCAATATGAGCTGGATATTCTTGGATGTCAGCATTTGCCAGAGCAGAGTATCAGCTGCTCTTTTCAAACCGAGTATGTGCTCTCTCCTTCACTATAGACCCTATCACTTGGGTGTTTTCCATGCATTTCAGCCTATTTCATTAGGTAGCTGGTCCCCGCAGATACGGAGTTTGGGACCCTTGGCATAGAGGATTTGACTGCCCCTAGTCTAACCATCTTCTGGTGACTAGCAGAAGAGATCACATCTAAGAAGGTATAAAAATAGGTGAAATCATTCCATTTAGTACACAGTTACCATGTCAGCATGTCTGCTTGTGTTTGTCCTAAGTTTGCCTCCCTGAGAGCTTCTAATAAAAACATTAATTTGCTCTTAGCTCAAATTATCTTTGATTTGAACAAAGATCTAAGCAGGGTTTGGGGCCTGGGGTAGGCGACTAGGGTATTAAGACCTCTGTGTAGCCAGAGGTGAAGGAAACTCATTAGATGAGCCTAGAGTAAGGCTTTACTCACCTGGGATCAAGTCTGCGCCCCCCTGAAATTACAACTCATAACTGTATGTGTGT
This sequence comes from Panthera leo, assembly GCF_018350215.1. Taxonomy (NCBI): domain Eukaryota; kingdom Metazoa; phylum Chordata; class Mammalia; order Carnivora; family Felidae; genus Panthera; species Panthera leo. The sequence goes on along the minus strand of NC_056688.1, from coordinate 38,645,353 downwards.
GCGTCGTGCATATAGAGAGCATACATATTTTTATACAGGTTTCTCCAAGAGTCCCTGACCCCAAAAGGTTAAGAATCTCTGTAATGTCTTCCAAAACTTTCAGAGACAGAAGTTCAGGGTGGTGACAAAGGATTTCAAGGACTTTTGTTGCATGGGAAAGCCGAGAGTGAGGCCCAGGAAGAGAGCAGAGGCCAGAGTTGGCAAAGGGCCAGCACAGGGCCAATGTGGGCCCAGAAGTCAGAGCAAACTTCCCTGAAACTGCTCTTGTCAAGATCACCAGTAACTTCCATGTTGCTGAATCACTTGGCTGACCTCTCGGTCCCCACCATACTTGACCTGTCAGCCACCTGGCCCAAATGAACACTCCTCCTCCTTGAAACGCTTCCTTCCTTTGGTCTCCAGAACTCCGATTTTCCCTGGATTTGCCCTGCCTCGATGGCTACTCCTTAATCCCCTTTGCTGTGTCCTCATCTTTGCCCTGACTTCTAAACTTTGGAAGGTCCTAGGATTCCTCTTGCTTTCAAACATTTACTTCCTGGGTGATATTGTCCAGTCCCATGGATTCAAATAACGTCTATATCCTAAAGGTTTCCAAATTTATCTCTCTTTATAATATCTGACCTTAACTTGTTTTTCAGAACTCCTATTTTAACTGGCTATTTTAACTCCCTGTCCTATGTTTCCACTCGGATGATTTAAAAGGAGTTTTCCATTTTCCCAAGCTGAACTCTTGTTTCTTTCCCCTGACCTCCCCGCCCCCAACAAATTCCTTCCTCAGGCTTCCCCATCCCGGTGAAAGGGGAGAGCCCTTCCTTACCTCACGCGGCATCACATGCTTCCCTGAATCTTTCCTACTTTGGAATCAGGACAGCCATGATCAAATCGGGAAGCCTAAATGGAATCACCTGGCTAGTCCAGTGCCTCCCATGGGTATTAAAGGTAGACAGAAACCCCCCACCCCCGAGTTTCCTGCTGTTCCACAAAATGGACCCACCCAGTTGAAATGCGGCCAAGGACCAGCACATCTTACTAGAAACCTCGATCATGGCAGTCTCCCAGAGGAGGCTTTGAGGAATAGAAACTCAAGGGATGTGAGCCTTCAGATTGCATTTTTTTAGGAGAATCCTAGTCGGGGGCACGACCTTTACTTGGTCGTGAAGGTAGAATATGAACAAATGAAAAGAGCAACGCAATTTGTTTTTTTTTTTATTTTTATTTTTTAACATTTATTTACTTTTGAGACAGAGAGAGACAGAGCATGAACGGGGGAGGGTCAGAGAGAGGGAGACACAGAATCCGAAGCAAGCTCCAGGCCCTGAGCTGTCAGCACAGAGCCCGACGCGGGGCTCGAACTCACGGACTGCGAGATCATGACCTGAGCCGAAGTCGGATGCCCAACCGACTGAGCCACCCAGGCGCCCCAAGAGCAACGCAATTTGAAGCAAATTCAGGCTGAACAGGAGACAGGAAGCAATTCTCCTGAGGGACGGAGTCAGGCCGTTAATGGGGCACTGGCACCTCGTGCAATGATTCTGTTAATGACCGGCAACCAAAGAAAGAGAAAGGCCTTGACGTGCTTCTCCATGAGTCCCAACAAAACACTGAGATTGTTTACAAAATGCTTAAAAGGACCAGATGACAGGCTGGAAGCTATTATTGTTTCTGCTTCTCTGTGTAGTTCTGCCATGGGTATTTATAATACAATCTGAGAGGCAGCTGGTTTCTGAAAGCAGCCCGTCCCAGAAGACACACGTAGTAACACCCACCCCAGGCCGGGCTGTGGTTGACGATGAGTATGATGCCCAACATCCTTCCCTTTCCAGAGACTTGTGTCCGCACATTCTCAGGCCCGGTGGGTCTGGAGCTCGGCATTTAGAGGAACCAGGCGAAGGATCTATCTTTCCTGAACATCCTCTCTCACACCAAGCTGGAAGCACCATCTCTGTCTTTTCCACTCTCTTCGCACTTCATCCAGCCCTCTACTAAAATTCTTAGGGAGGGGGAGCCTGGGTGGCTCAGTCGGCTAAGGGACCGACTTCAGCTCAGGTCATGATCTCGCGGCTCGTGGGTTTGAGCCCCACGTCGGGCTCTGTGCTGACAGCCGGGAGCCTGGGGCCGGCTTCGGATTCTGTGTCTCCCTCTCTGGCTACCCCTCCCCTGCTTGTACTCTGTCTCTCAAAAATAAAAATAAATAAATGTTAAAAAAAAAATTAAAATCTCATGACTTTCTACCCTTCACGATACTTACGTTGTGTGTTCTCCTCTTAGAGTTTGGTCTTGTGGAGGACAAGAGCTGCGGCTGATTAATCTTTGATTCTCTGGCAGTCAACAGTGCCTGTGACATTCACAGATGCTCAACGACTGTTGAGCAAAGGAAAAAATTGAGGCAGAGACTACCTTCCACGGTGCTCATGTAAAAATAGCTACCATTTTGGGTGTTTGTGATGTGTTAGGCTTTGAGCTCACACCTTCATGTCTGATTCCAAAGCCAGACAGAATAGATGCCAGCCTACAGGAAATGGTATGAAGGGCTCCTTGAAGCTTTCTGCCAGTCTGTTTGAAATGCCTGCTATAAGTTTTCAAATAGGATCAATTGAAAGGCAAATTTTGAAGGCAAAAGTGGTAATGGGCGACGCATCATGTTACTATGTAAATTTTGACTGAGAACTTACTAATTTGTAATTAATTAGTTAATTGTTGACTTAGTTCATTTGGGCTGCTAAAACAAAATGCCAGAGGACGGGTAGCTGATAAACAACCGAAGTTTATTGCTCAACAGTTCTAGAGGCTGAAAGTCCAAGATCAGGGTGCCAGGTGTGGGCCCCCTTCAGGGCTGTGGAGCTCTTGTGTCCTTACAGGGCAGAAGGGAGCAGGGGAGCTCCCTGGGGTCTCTTTTATAAGGGCCCTAATGCTCTTCCTGAGGCTCCTCCTAAGTGACTAAACACTTCCCAAAAGCCCCACCTCCTACTACCATCACATCAAGGATAGATTTCAACACACAAATTCTGGAGGGGACGCCCATTCAGACGAGAGCAATTGCTAATTAACACTGCCGAAGAACTCATTTCCAAAGCTGTGTTCTAAGTGCTTTATATAGAGCATTTTTCTTTCTTTTTCTTAAGTAGGCTCCACGCCCAGCGCGGGGTCTGAACTCACAACCTTGAGATCAAGACCCGAGGTGAGATCAAGAGTTGTACGCTTAACTGACTGAGCCACCCAGGCGCCCCTGGCTGCCACATTTTTAGATGTCCCCATGCATTCATGCTGAGATCGTGCCCTCCCCAGGCTGTGCCCAGCCCGTGACTAGGCACAGAAGGAGACAACAGCCTGGCCGTCCCTGTCCGGCGCAGGCCCCTCGGGTGGGAAGTGGTTGCCCTGGAGCTCCCGATAGGCCTGACTGAGGTCCGAGGCTCCTCTTACCCAGTGCTCCTTCCTCCCCCCTCTCCTTCATAGGTGTCAGACCTGCGTCAGGGAGCGGGGCCCTCCCTACCCACTCCTGCTCCCTTGTCCCTTTAGCCTTCACAGATGTTCCCCCAGTACATCCCTTGCATGTCTAATACCGTCTTGGCCTTTGCTTCTCAGAGGACCCAAAGTGACCCACTGAGAAACATAAAAGAAGTAAGAAAAAACTTACCCTTGGTCTGCCTGGGGCGCCCTAACAAAATACCACGGACTGGCTTACACGACAAACATTTGCTTCTCACAGTTCCGGCAACTGGGAGACCAAGAGCAAGGTGCCGGCAGATTTGGTGCACGGGAAACCCCTTTCCTGGTTTGCAACAGCTACCTTGACCTAGACATCGTGTCTCATGTCTCTTATAAAGGCACTGATCCCATTCATGAGGGCTCCACTGACATGACCGAATCACCTCCCCAATGCCCCACCTTCAAATACCCTCGCACTGGGCCTTAGAGCCTCAACAGATGACTTTTGGAGGCATGTGAACATCCAGCCACATCATCCTCCTCCTCTTCGTCTGGCCGTAATCTACCAAAGGAGATTATACGGACAGACAAGAAATGGTCGAGAAACCATTCAAGGCATCCTATAAGTTCTGGAATGTATTTACAACCCCCCTTCTTTTTTTCCAGAAAGGTTATGCAGTGCTTACAAAGATACCTATCACCCAAAGGGAAAAAAGTAAAGTGTGGAAGGGATGGATCCAAGCAAAGGGAACACAGGTCTGGAGAGTGACTAGCAAAGGAAACGTGGAGCCAGGGAGAGGAAAGGCGTGCAGATCTGCCTCCGAACTCCCTGGGGACCAACCACAGAGGAGCTCCTGGCCTTCACGGGACTCACCAAGTCTGAGGTGAGACCAGCCCGGCTCCTCCAGAAGACTCACTGCTTCTCTAGTTGCCAAGACCCGGGTGCCATGAGGAATGCTTCCGCGGCTCCTGGCAAGGAGGCTCACTGTGATGAGCTTTGGGGGACCGTGCGAAACAGTTCCCTGTAAAAGCTGCCATCGGGTGTCACTGAGGGCTGCTTCTCATGGCGCTCTGCCCGGGGAATGGCCCATTCAGAGCAGCTGTTCGATGAAAGTGAGTCTACGGGGGTCAATAGCACAGCTATTGCACGATCTGGCCGATCCAGCGATAAAACCCATAACACGTCGATGTCGCTCGTCCATCCGTAACCACGGTTCTCATAAACCAGGCTCTCATAATGACTGGAATCAAGAGCTTGCGGGTTGTAGCCTTCGGGAGGACCAGGAGAGGGCAGGGTCCAATTTCTCCTTTGAAAATTAAGGGGCTGAATCAGGCCAAGAGCCACAAGTGGAACAAGGGGAGATAATCTCCAAATAAGAACTGAATTACGATTCCGGGGGATGTGAAGAAAAGAAAAAGGGAAGGGAGAAAACTTAAACCACCCCTGTCACCCACGGGCACTGATTCCGACCACCTTGGTCTCATGATTACCCTTCTGCTTTCACGGTGGCCCAGAGGCTGTGTGCCGCCCGTGGTCCCCCAGACATGACAGAGCAGACACAACTTCTGGCCAGTGTTCTTTCCACTGCGTTCATCTGAGTGATAAGCTTGGGCACCCACCCCTCTAGGTTATGCTGTGGGCTCACGTTTCAAGACTAGCTGAAGTCTCCACTAAAAATTTGGCTTAACCTGAGAAGAGCAAATTGAGCCTAGTGGAGAACTCAGGGAAGGAAAGCAGGGGCCTCCTGGGGCAACCGAGTCATTGCTGTATCTCCTGAAGCGTCTGACTCGTAATCATACCGATTCTATTTGCCTCTGAGGCCCCACTCCTCTGAACGGAGAGAATTCGAATGGAGGGTAGTTTTCATGGAACGTTATCTCCACACAAACCGTTACTGTCATTAATCTCTTTTCGTGTTTTAGCAGTGGAAAACTGACAGCTCCTTCTTTTCTATAAAGACTGAAGGAGACGCAAGCCGGAGTTTAAACGATTGCCCGGCTTTGCAGGACACATGCTTTCCCCTCTTTTCCAGAGCCAGAAACCTCAGGAGAGGAAACAGGCTTTGTAGAAGTGGCAGGTCCCCAGGGGCAGGGTGGGTCAGCAACCTCAGAGTCCTTTCTGAGCCCCATTAAGGGCACCAGGGGCAGCGGGCTAAGCCCACTCCTGCCCTTCTCGGAGCCCTGAGGGCTTCACAAGGAAGAAGACGTTATGATACCAGATACCTCTTCCATCGGCCTCTTCCATCGGCTCCACACTTGTGGAGCACTTTGCATCTGATGGGATTCGCACGCCATCCTGAGAGGGAGCTGTCGTCCCCCCCCCCCCCCCCCCCCCCCGTGTCACAGCTGAAGAGACTGAGCCCAGTCCCCACGGCCTATCCCCATGCTGAAGGTCGCCCTATTAGCATGTGCTGGGGCTAGAATTTGAACCCAAATACGCAAAATCGTGCTCCTCACTACTGGAGATGTTTTGGGGTTATCGCAAATGAGCAAGACAGAGACTTGGGGAGCTCAGACTGTGGTCAAACCTTGGCCCACAGTCAGTCATTACATAAGTCATACTTGCAAAGCTCTTTTCCGGTGGACCCGCAGTGTGGAGAGGCCGTGGGAGACAAACAGAAACTGCTTCAAGTGCATTTGGGTTTTGCTCACTTGTCTTCTTCTGTTCTTGTTTGTTTGTTTTGGTGGGGGAGAGGGTAACATGTAGTAACTTGCCTTATTCAAGCAATTAAAAATCAGGTATTAAGCGCACATTATTTTTTCTGAGGGTGGGAGGAAGCGAGAATAAATAGCACGAAGCCTCTGTGAGAGGGCAGAGGCCCCTATCTCTTATGGGAGAGTCATTCCCGTGAGATGTGAGATATCTCGTACACCTAGAAGGAAGACACTGCGGAAAGAGGAAGAAGGAAGTGCCGATTGCACCTGCGGGGATCCGGGAAGCTTTCTGGCGGACTGCAGCTGGCCCAGGAGGGATGGGCAGAAACTAGAAGGCCGGTGTGGGAGGGGGAGAAGCAGGGAGAGTGCTGGAACATTTGAGACACTACAGGCAGACCAGCATAGGGGCTGAGGTTGGCGGTGTTTATCATTATCTTGAACAACCAACTTCGCACCCTTACTTATGGAGTGCGACATTGCAAATGAGGTTTGGAATGGCCCCGAGTGACAACCACTGATGCCCTTAGGTGACTGTTTCTTTTTCTTTTTTCTTTTTTAAGTTTGCTTATTTATTTTGAGAGAGAGAGAGAGCACGTGTGCGTGCAGTGGCATGAGTGGGGGAGGGGCAGAGAGAGAGGAGAAAAGAGAGAATCCCGAGCAGGCTCCTTGCTGTCAGCACAGAGCCCGACGCGGGGACCCAAACTCACGAGCCGTGGGATCATGACCTGAGCCAAAATCAAGAGTCGGACACCTGACCGACTGAGCCACCCAGGCGCCCCTTGGTGACTGTTTCTAATAGAGCAGAGTTCTCAACATCAGAGCCTTCAGGGTTGGAAGCCAGGAGAGGGTGTCTCTCCCCCCTGCCAGCATGGGGCGCCTCAGCTCCCCTCCCGGAACTCGGGCTCTAGCTCACCACCACCACCCCCCCGCCGCTGCCCCCCGCAACCCCCCACTGCCCTCCACAGCTCTGCCAGCAGAACACGGTCCTCCCACCTGGCTGGAGCCTGTGTAGGTCCAGACCCATCGAGGCTCATTCCTCACCCACACAAGACCCTTCTGCATGGATGAAGACAGACTTCCCATCCCTCCTTGCCGAACACCAAACCTTCTCTTATCTGGACTAAATGTAGGGTTCTTTCAACAGTTCCCCCTCACCATTCTTGTTTCTCCTTGTTCGGTGCTGAATGTGGGCATTTATTTCCCCTAGAGCACAGCTGCGCACTCTGACACCCTGCCAATCCCCCGCCCTCCCTGCGTGCCAGTGTGCACCCCTCTGGGCAGTGAGGAAAATAGTTTGTTGATACGAGGGGTGGGAGAATGTGGGGGTGGGGGCAGGAGAGAACTAAGGTTTATTGATCGCTTGCTATGTGCCAGGCATCATGCCAAGAGCCTTACACATGTTATGTCTTATTCTTACAAAATGGGATCATTATCCCCATTTTGCAGATTGGCAAACTGAGGCTCAGGGAGACGAAATGACTCAAGCAAAGTCAAGTAAGTGGTCTCTGTCTGACCCCAGACTGGCAGACTCATATGTCAAAAGGTCAGCACTGTCGGGGCGCCTGGGTGGCGCAGTCGGTTAAGCGTCCGACTTCAGCCAGGTCACGATCTCGCGGTCTGTGAGTTCGAGCCCCGCGTCAGGCTCTGGGCTGATGGCTCGGAGCCTGGAGCCTGTTTCTGATTCTGTGTCTCCCTCTCTCTCTGCCCCTCCCCCGTTCATGCTCTGTCTCTCTCTGTCCCAAAAATAAATAAAAAACGTTGAAAAAAAAATTTAAAAAAATAAAAAAATAAAAAAAAATAATAAAAAAAAAGGTCAGCACTGTTTCCTGAGCATCTTTGACCCTTCCACACTTAAAACGGTGTCCTGCACCGGGGCCCCTGGGTGGCTCAGTCGGTTAAGCGTCCGGCTTCGGCTCAGGTCATGATCCCACGGTTCACGGGTTTGAGCCCTGGGTTGGGCTCTATGCTGACAGCTCAGAGCCTGGAGCCTACTTTGGATTCTATGTCTCCCTCTCTCTCTGTCCCTCCCCCGCTGTGCTCTGTCTCTCTCTCTCAAAAATAAATAAACATCAAAAAAAAATTTTTTTAAGAACAAAACAGTGCCTTGCACAGAGTAGGTGCTCAGTGTTAAGCACGTGTTTAGACCCACCCGCTAAAGGCACTGACTCACTATTATAAGCAAAACACATTCTAGCTTTATTTCTTCCAATTTCTTTTTTGGCTTCAAAAACCACAAACTTTTCCACATGAGCGATCTTTCATTTTTCCTGGTATGCTGCTGGACCGGGGTGCTCGGGCTTCTGACAGCCTATTAAATAATTATGTTCTGTCTTCACATGTTTTATGAGCTTTTTCCAGTGACCCCGCTCAGGAGATAATGGGAGGATGGATGTAGCAGTGTTCGTCCAGGGTTGATGGATGTGCCTGCTTTGGGCAATTTTCCAGTGGAAGAGAAGAAACTCAAGGAAACATTTTTTTTTCTCTGACTTGGATGCTTTCAGCTAAATTGCGTCCTCTGCCTCAGCCTGGCCAGGGGTCTAAGGCGACTAAGCAGGTCTGGTGAGCCCTGGACTAGACCCGCCCTCGTGGCTGGTGACAGCAAAGCCAGAGTGAGCCTGGGCTGCCCCTTCTTCGGCACCCACCTCATCTCGTTTCTCATTAAATCGTGGTCAATAAAAAAGTGGTAAAACGTCAACTCCGAGTGTCCCTTTCCTCTGGAGGCTCCCATGCTTGCTTTCTCTGTCTAAAGAACATTTTCCTTCTTCCTTTCTTTCTTTTTTAAGTTTATTTATTTATTTTGAGAGAGAGAGAGAGAGAGAGAACAAGCTGGGGAGGGGCAGAGAGAGAAGGAGACAGAGGATCCGAAGCAGGCTCTGTGCTGTGGGGCTTGAACACACGGACCATGAGATCATGACCCGAGTGGAAGTCAGACGCCTAACCAACTGAGCCACTCCGGTGCCCTTAGAGAACACTCCTACCTTACGTGCAAGCGCGTTCCCTTTGGCAACTGTGTGAACATTCCTTTTTCATCGAGGCTGCTCTTCCTCCAGAAAAGAGAGAAGGAAGGACAGGGAACTGGTATGGCTTGACACCCAGGCTTTCCACATGCACCTTGTTTAAACGCCACAGAGAGGAATGGCTCTGGGAGAAGTGGCAGCCGGCCAAAGTCGTGGTGTGGGCAGAAGGCAGGGAAGGAAGAGAAGGGGCTTTGCGCTGGAGATGTTTGTTGAACGTGAGGTGCTGGGGGGGTGGGGGCACGGGTGGAGATGCTCAGCAGACACAGAAACATCTAGGAGCTGGGGCCGGAGACAGAGTCCGGAGATCAGCAACATTAAGCAACCATTGCTTTCTGAAAGAGTGAGCGAAACCAGCTCTTTCCCGCCTCTACCCGGTCTCCACACTACCCGCCATCCACAAGTTCCTTAGGGAGCAAAACCCAAGGGACTGTGCCTTTGTTACTCTATGTGGGTCTGCCTCAGAATGTAAAGGCTAGAGGAGGCGGCTAAGGACAACAGGCAGGAAGGGTGTAAGTAGAGGAGTCTATGAAATGGAGGCCAGGATGAGAGTCAACACCACGGAAGAGCCTCAGAGGAAGTGTCCACATAGGGCGTTCTTGAAAACGGAGCCGGCAAGGGAACAGTGAGGCAGCTGCAGTTGGGGTGCGATGCCCGACACCCCCCCCCCCCCCCGCTACCCTGTCCAGCCAGAACTCAACGACTGTGGGCCAGCTGCCCCAACCTGTTCAGCACCACTCAAGTCCTCGGAGTTTATTATAACATGGTTCACAATGGGGGGAACAGAAAACAAATAGAAGAGAGAAATAATATGAACAGCCAGTCAAAAGGTGATCATACTCGTATCAGTTATTGTGAACTTTCACCAGAAGGCCCTGATTGATACCATTTGCCGGTTTCTGTGGTATAAATTCTCCCACGATGGACAATTTCAAGCTACTTATGACTTACAACTAGCCTACAAAATTTCTGGATATTGAAATACTAGCTCTTAGGCGAGTACTAAATCCGAGATGGTTCCAGAACACCACTAAACCTTGCCCATCTCCATTAAGAAGAACGATTTAGAATTATACTAGTTATCTTGGAAATATTTCTATGCAGTTTTGCTGAGTAAGAATAACAGAGGCAGGGAATTAGATCATATGATCCCATATACGTAAAACGAGTAAGTGTTTGTGTGCAAGCGTGCGTGTGATCATAGGAGCGAAGGAGAGGAACATGGACGATACACATTAGGCTGTTGATATGGGTTCTCTCGTGGGCGCTAACATGGAAGGAGCAGGGAAAGAGAGAAAAAGGAAAGCAAGAAACAAAGTAAAAGAACACTGAGTCTTTTTATCTTAGTTTTTCAAAAGCACACACGGGGCACCTGGGTGGTTCAGTCCGTTAAGTGTCCGACTCTTAGTTTCGGCTCAGGTCATGATCTCATGGTTCATGAGTTCAAGCTCTGCGTCAGGCTCTGTGCTGGCAGCATGGATTCTCTCTCTCTCTCTCTCTCTCTCTCTCTCCCTCTCTCTATGCCCCTTCCACTTACTCTGTCTCTGTCTCTCTCAGCATAAACTGTCACAAATTTTTTAAAAAAGTAAAAAGCACACATAATATATGAAATAAAATGAAATTCATGTTACGTGAAATTACATATACGTATCAAAAATTGTTAAGAACGGTGGCAAAGTGAGGCAAAAGCAATGTAAACGTGGTCAGTGGTGAACAGTATATATTAACTGACATATGCTGAAACTTTATATGATAATTATTGAAAAGGAAGAATAACTAAATTATGAATTAATAAAATAGTACCTTAAATTAACTTTTTTTTCTCATTAGGTAAAAATGTGTATTCCGCTTTGGGAAATAAGGGGACGGTAAGCAGGGAAGTAGGGAGTGGACAACTCTGTCATCTGATGGATGTTGACCTTGTGTTCACAGTGGACCACCAGGTGGGGACAGGATACAGACACAGACGGTTGCTCTCCTGGAGAAGCAGTGAGACAAACGCTGACTTCCTCTGCCCCAACGGTGGCCAAAGAGAGGAGGGGTCCTACCACCCAGGCTAGCCAACTTGCCAGGAAATAACTTGTACACTGTGAAATGCACCAGAACATTATGTAAACATACATTTGTGGATATGAAAAATCAATCCATGTAGTCAGAGAATCATGAAATTCAAGAGCCAAACTTCTTGGAATTTAGATTTCTTAATTACAGTCTGAGCGAGAGAGCACAGCAGCAGTTGTTTTCCCCTGGCATTAGAACAGTCTCCCAAGGTCAGAAGCATAGAACTCCCAACACCTTGGGGCTTCTCGGTGAATCTAGAATTCCGGCACCAGACGTAGTTAGCTTAGCTCTGGCCAGCCTACACGGGGGTTAACCCATGAAACGGCTTGAAGAACGCTTCAGTGTGGATTAAAAATATGACCAGAACCTGTACGTTTTACTAACATGATGGGGCACCTCATTCTCACCGTTCTGAAAATAGGCTATAAATACCAGAGGCGCCTGAACTGGGGGAAGGAAAGGCAGAGAGCTGCGTTTGGTTTTAGACTCGCCAAGGGCAACCTCATCCTCTGTCCTGGGATCTGGCGGGTCCCTTCTCCCTGCCCTTTCTTAGGGAGCCGTTAGCGCGGACATGACGTGTGCAAACCGGATCACAGAGAGGCAGCTGGGATGGTGACAGCTTCGTGCACGGTGGAAATTTGGAACAGGTGGAGGAAAAAAGATGATGTGTGCCTGCGTGTGCAGACATGTCTGTGAGGGTGTGTGCACACACAGGTGTGTGTGAGAGAGAGCAAGTGTTTGTGTGCGCTTGGCTGTAAAACATTTTATATCTAGTTTGTCCATTAACACCTGCCCTGATATCTAGACAGAAACACACAGACTTCAGCTCAGAGGAAATGACTGTGTAATGTACCATGCTGGGAACTTGACATGCATGATGTGCAGTTCTCCTTTCCAGAGGGAAAAATACAGTCTGCTGGAAGGATCAGACAAAGGCACAAATAAACTTTTATAAAAGACAGAATATATGTGTTAATAAATGTGCTGTATCTGAACGAGTGACATGTCACTGCTAAGCATAACGGAAGCTAAGAGGAAGAACAAAATGGCGGTGCCCCTATTTCATTTTGACATTGAATAATTTATTCAATGAGGTGCCTCAGTTTAAAAATAATGACCAAGCACTTTTCTCTCCTCTCCCAAATAAACAACTTAAGAAAGAGTCAAAAGATATTGCATATATAAACCCAGGTCTGAAATAAAATTGCATCGCCTAAGATTAAATTTCTTCTATCTGTGAGGATAGGGGCTGGAAGTAGAAATTAAATCAAATTAAATCGAATTAAAACAATATGTATTTATGCATATCTGAGTCTGTAGCCTGAGAATTATATCTGCTCTATATAGGGCAGGAATTAAGTTAAATAGATAGTGTATCTACCTATCTAGCTAGCTAGTACATATACATGTAGTATATACAGAATATTAGATATTAATAATGTTAAAGAATACCCAATATTAATATAATATTGAAGAAAAAGATACTGCGGGTATATGCAGTGGTTCTCAAACTAGGATAACGATTGCTATCAATTGGAGAGCTTTAGAAAATACGGATGTCCCAAAGATTCTGATTTAATTGGTTGGGATATGGCCTGGGCATCGATGTTTTTAAGAGGTTCCAGGTAATTCTAATGTGCAGCCAAGGTTGAAAACTACTGGGAGCAGGAGAGAGGTTAGGAGAATAAAAAAGAGATTGGAAAATGTTAAATATGATTGCCAAAATTACACAAAAATTCAGCAAAATAATTGAAATGAAAGGGGGCAAAATTCTCTAGAAAGTAGAACAAAAAGAGAAATATGAAGAAAAAAAAAGATGGAAGGGTAATCTACCAATCCACTGGTGTTCTGAACAGAGACTAGAGGAAAGAGAGGGGAGAAATTTTTTTACCAGAATTCAAGGCTGGGAATCACCATCAAAGGACTCACTGAGAATCAAACAAAATACAATGGTAATAGACTCACAGCTGGTATATCATTATGAACTTGTAAACCAGCCAGAGAGAGAGACGGAGAAAGAGAGAGAACATGCCAAAAAGATCGCAGGCATTAAAAACAAAATATTAGGACATATATAAAGGAATATAAAGGAGATTGATAACAAAAGTTTTCAGAAGCAATAGTGACATTTATTGAACATTGTTTTAAATCTTTATTTATTCATTTTGAGAGAGAGAGAGGCAGAGACAGGAAGAGAGAATCCCAAGCGGGCTCCCTACCGTCAGCGCAGAGCCCCACGTGGGGCTCGATCTCACAGTTCGTGAGATCACAACTTGAGCTGAAATCGGGAGTCCAACACTTACCTGACCGAGCCACCCAGGCACCCCAGCAATCCTGGAATTTAGAAAAAAATGAAGCAAACCTTTTAAATTTTAAGAGACATTTATTTTAAACCCACACTCAGGAAAACTCTCAATGGTGTGTGTGGGGTGGCGGTTGAGGGGGCAGGTGGGGGTGAGTCAGCGGGTGGGGGCGGATAGACTAAAGCTAGATGTAGACATACAAGGACCCAGACGTGCTACCTCTCATTCATCCTTCCCTAGGAAGTTACTGCAGGGCGTATTCTGAGAGACGAACAAATCGAGGAGAAAGACACGGGACCCTGAAAATGGGAGATTCCATGTGGGAGAACATTAAAGGCTGAGAGTATTCACCTAGAAGGGTATAGAGAGAACTTGCCTACTAATCTCATATAATGAAATAACTTTTAAAAATAAAGATAAATAAAGACATTAACGAAAAAGAGAAAGGTAATCAGAAACTCTCAGAAAATAAAAAAGCTGTGTCAGCCAAGGAATTGAATCACAATATTGGTATTTTAAACTCATTGATCTACAAAATCTTCTCATAGAATCAATTTATCTGTTTTCTTTTTCTTTTGTTATTTTCTGCTTTTGCTATCATGCTCCGAAAGGCCACCCCAGCTCAGGATTAAACACGCATTTACCTATATGTTTCTCTAGTATATTTATTTGTTCTTTTCCTTTAAATCTTCAAGGAGAGGAAATGTCCCCCAGAGGACTTCTGAGGGAACAGCTCTGTGCGGGCAGCCAGACCTCACAGGCACCTGCACCGGCCCCCTGCGCAGGAGCTGAGCGCAGCTGATGCGAATCCTGGCAGGACGCCTTGGGATCTTTCTGGACTGGGGAAAACGGGAGATTTGCCAGGAGCAAATCGCTGTCTCCTAAGGATTCCGTCAGGGACAGCTTCCCATGGCCTTCTGGTACTGATGTGGTTTGCGGCTTTCTACCTCCCTTGGGGTACAGCAGAAAGCTATGCAAATTAGCTGCAGCCTTGGGGCGCCTGGGTGGCTCAGTCAGTTGAGCGTCTGACTTCGGAACCACAAGATCAGGACTCGATCTCAGAACCACAAGATCAGGACCTGAGCCGAAACCAAGAGTCGGACACTCAACCGACTGAACCACCCAGGTGCCCCAGATGGCCTCTCCTTTCTTGACTGGCCAAATCAATGAGTCTTACACTGCCCTTGTGCTCAACGGTAGCAATGTATTTTCTACCACATTGTTGGGAAACTTTCCTGACACCATTTACTGAATCGTTTACACTTTCCCCATAGATTTTCTTTTTTCCTGCTTCTTTACCTTTAAAAATTTTTCTTATGTGTAAAAATTTTTCACGTACTTGCATTTGTTTCTGAACTTTTCACTATGTTCCGTTTGTACAAATTTATGTTCATAGACAAGTGTTCAACAATTTGGTCAAGACATTCGTTAAAAATAAAATCCCAACTTGCATGTCCACAGTGTTTCAATTAAAAATGAGTAAATGATAATGAGATAAACCTAAAAATCCCAGCCTCCTGGAATTTTATCATTTCTTTTGGGTGGAGGGCTGGTATCTTCCCACCGTTGAGCCTTCCCATCCAGATATAGGTTATTTCTCCCCACGTATTAACCTTTTCTAACGCCCCACAGTAGAGTGTTAGAGTTTTCTTCAAAGAAGTCCTGCACGTTGCTTACGTGTGTGCCTTAGATTTTGTGTAGCTCCCATGAATGGGATTGTTTTCCATTTTATTTCTTAAATGGTGATGGTTTGTTGAAGGGGGTAAGTAGGGAAGTGACCTGGTAGCCAGTGACTCTTTGGGGGACGGGAGAGGGGTGCCTGGTGGGGCTGGGCCTGTGACTCTGTGGGGCCACTGCCCAAGCATTGCTGCGGGCCTTGTCTCAGTTCTTCTCCTCATCCCTAGCCTTTTGTGCCCTAGTGGTCTCCTGGAAGTACACGCTCTCTGAGAGTGACTAAGTCCCAGCACTTACTTAACTCACCTTCTGGAAATAGGCCTCTGGGACCAGGAGTTAGAGTTTCTTTTTGTGTTGTTGTTTCATTTTTTTTTTTTAAGTTTATTTATTTATGTTGAGGGAGAGACATAGACAGCGAGCAGGGGAGGGGCAGAGAGAGAGGGAGACAGTATCTCAGCACCATCGGCAGGGAGCCCGATGCAGAACTCGAACCCACAAACCTGAATCGAGATCAAGAGTTGGACACTTAACCGACTGAGCCACTCAGGCGCCCCAAGGAGTTAGACTTTCAAGGACAGGTGTGTGTTGAGGAAATCCCAGGATGCATTAGAACACTTCTTCTGAAGTCAAAAGGTTATTGAAGCACCTGCTCCTCTTACCTTCTTCCCCGGACTCTGGCACATACAGAGATGGCTGAGCTCTGGGAGGGCTGCTTCCAAGTAGTCTGGGGCCTTTAAAAGCTATTTCTTTGCCTCTTTCTCAAAAGAGAGGCGGCTCAAAAGTATGGTTAGATGAAAAGATCACCCTGGAGAGAGAACAGGGCAGATGCCTCTCTTGGGAGAGTGAACATGACAGATTTCTCCCTCCCCTTCCTCCCCCTCCTCATGTGCCTCTGACAGCTAGGCCAGGCGAGAGCCCGACATTCTCAAACGAAGAAAAACACCTAAAACAGTTTTGATATAGAAAGATCCCTATGGCTAAGATGTAGCAGGGGCCTCTACGGGAGTGTGATTTAGAGAAGGGGTGAGAGCCACCTCCCCACAATACCACAAACAAAATGGCACCCAACATTCATCGAAGGGGGAGCCCAAGGCCGGTCCTGTCTTCCATGTTCCACAGACTTTGCCCCGTGAAGGGGGGTTGGGTTAACACGTGGGTCATCAGAAAGGCCGGCTGACCTCCTCTCCCTTGCTCCACCCCCTCCTCCTCAGAGTGGTATCATCTAAGGAGTCCTCCTAAGTAGCCGTCTCAGAGACAGGGCACACCCCACCCCACTCCCGCTCCCTGGTGCTGGTGCTTCCAGTCTCCAGGGGACACGGACCCAGGAGGGCCTGATCCTGTGAAGCCAGGAGCATGAATGAACGGCCTCTAGTATTTTGGTGCAGAAATTTAGTCTTGCTAAGGAAGTGGGGCACATGAATTGACAGAGGTAGAGTCAGAGCTGAGCAGAGGAGGTGCCTTTTCAGTATTCTTTTTTTTTTTTTTTTTAATGTTTACCTATTTTTGAGAGACAGACAGAGAGAGAGAGAGAGAGCAGGGAAGGGGCAGAGGGAGGGAAGGAGACACAGAATCCGAAGCAGGCTCCAGGCTCTGAGCCATCAGCACAGAGCCCGACGCGGGGCTTGAACTCATGAATGGTGAGATCATGACCTGAGCCAATGTCAGACGCTTGACCGACTGGGCTACCCAGGTGTCCTTAAGTATTCTTAAGATAAGCCTCTATTCCACTGGAGTGTCTGTCACTAGGTTTCTGATCCTAGCAACCAAGCAAAAGCAATTACCGTATCTCTTGCCCAACCCAAGCTCTGATGAGTTAGGGAGTCTCTTAATTCAAAGTGAGACCATGAATAGAACAATAGGCTTTCTATGTTTTAGCGACCCCTGCTGTATGCCAGCATAGAGAACATGTAAGACATCCCTACTATGTACCTGCCAGATACCTACACCTCAGAACATCACTCAGTTCCCACCAAACTCCCTTATGACTGTCTCACTGCTATTGTTTCGTAGGTGAGGAAAGTCGGGACTAATTAACATGAAGAGACAGTCGAGCCTAGTAATTAAGAGGATGGGCTTTAAGAATAAAGACCGTTCTAGGTTGGCATCTCGCCCCTACCCCCTTAAAGGTTTAGGACTTTGCTTTTAAACTTCTCTTATAAACTTCAATTTCCTTGTCTATAAAACAGGGAAAATAATGCCTACCTTTCACAGGGAGCGGTGTCTATTAAATGAACGCAGTACAAGCAACCTTCGTGAATACCATGTCAAAGCCTGAAGTGACAGACCCGGGCTTCACGTCTAGGTCCATCTGGCTTCAAAGCCCTGGTCCGCACTCAGCATGGGCCCTCAGAGGGATAAAAGGTCCCTCAATGTTTTCCAAGATTGCAAGGCATCAGAACTAAGAAAACTGTTCCCTGCTCTGTAAATCTGAGAGCTGACACCGAAACATTAGGTTTCTTGCATCCGACTCAGGTTACACAACCTGTTTTATGCTGGGAAACTATAGTCAAAAGGGGAATGAAGACATCGAAATGACGTTTACTCCGATTCTTCCTGAACCAAACAGGGAATCTGAAGTCAGCACAGGCTGTGGTAAGGGTGCACCTACATCAGCCCCAGTGCGGGATCCGCCTTTCAGATGCTAAAAAATTAAAGCTTTTTATGATTCAGTGCCCCCCACCTCTTTTCCTTCACTTTGCCCAGAGTCCCAAGACTAGTTTTGGGAATCTAAGGTCTTTCACATCACATCTAAAAGCACATTTTCATGTAGTTTGAAGGCATTCATACCTGTATTACCTTTGATGCAGTCATTTGGCCTAAGTTTCATCTTCATTTGGAAGCCCCCGGGACTTCCTTCGTATGTAACAGTGGTGCTATTTAGAAACTTGAAAATGAATGTAAAGGCACTTTGTAAATTGTAAAGCTGGAGATATTTTAAAAATAGGGCTTTAAATATTAATAAAGGGTTTAAAAAACCCCACTAATTGAAGCATTCAAAATTTTGTGTAAATAGATCAACTGGAAAAAAATGCACAGCATGAATGTGGAAACCTGGGCCCCATTTCCAGCTTTACTCCTGGCTCAGGCTACATACAACCCGTGTCCAAGTTTCCACTGGGGAAATGCTGGAGTAGTGAAAATGCTCTCAAAGGGTTGGAACAGTCAGTGATAAAAGCATGTTATTTTTGCTTTCTAAGTTTTATCTTTAACCTTATCGAGCTATCAGTTACAACTGAAGAATCTTAGGACGGAGTCTCTGTAAATGGCTCCATTTCTGATCCCAATTTTTCCACCAAAGTGACACCCTTAAATCAGAGCCCAGGCTTAGGGAAACTTAACTTCCCAGCTGTGTAGAGACGTTCCCACTTCCCATGTACATATCCTCGAAGGTAACAAACAAACAAAATCCTATTTCCAAAGGTTTTATTTCGTGTACTGTTTGCTGTTTAGAACTTTCCTATGCTCTGCATCCTAAAGTCGATCAGTGTGCAAACTCTATCTCATTCAAAAGAGACATGGCCGTTGAGTATCCAGGAAAACACAGGTGAGTGCCACATGCTCACTGGGCATGCTTAAGGAGCTGTTTTGGGCCAAGAGAAAAAGAAAGGAGTGCTTGCAGAAGCGAAAGATACCCCATGCACCCTCAGACACACACTCAGGGAGCTTAGAGGTTGAGGACACTCTTCTATACCAACATGTGGGCCAAAACAGAATTCTTTTCATCTTCCATCACACTTTTAAAAAAGCAGAGAAGACATTACACATTAACTGACCTTAAATCAATGTCAAAGAAATGAGGAGAAAAAATTAATGCACAAAGAATACAATTCACAAAACAAAATATGCAATGTTTTAAAAGCTGCATACATTTCAACAAAAAAGATGGGGACACAGATTTGGTTATATAGATTTTTCAAAATATTTATTATAAGAAGGCTCCCTTTCCCATATTAAAAGGAAAACATATGACTGGAAATATTCCAAGAATGGAAACTAGGTTAAACCAATTCCCAAGTCCTTATCAAATAATGGATCCATAAAGGAGAGTATATTTTGGAACTTAAAATTAGGGAAGCCTATGCTTAATGTAGATGGGGAAAGAGAAAACAGAACAAAGTCAGAATGATCGTTTACATTTTACAGTCTTTAATTAAGCACATAAAACTGTACTATTTAATATATTTCTCCATGAACTTTTTGTGAAATTCAGATCGCAGTGTATCATTTACAAATCTTTTGTCTTTCTTCTGATCATCTACACCTTTTGCACAGTTCTTGAAAACAACATCATCATCCCACCTAAAGGAAAAAAGCAAACAGAACACTTACATGTCTGTATCAGGAGACATGAAAAAAGTGAGTTGCAAAGCTTAGTCATTACCCAGAAATATGCTCAACATATACATCATCTGATGCAGCAATTACACCCAAAAGAATAAAGTAATTCTTAATAGGTTGTAATTTTGCTTTATTACAGCAGGAAAGGCAATTCCTATTTAGAGCATACATTCTTATGACTTCTCCTGTATGAGAAACTCTGAGTTAAAAAGCAGAAATACACCGGCTTAATTGCATAAATATTTAATGTTTTCAGGTCTGAAACAAAGAGGCAGCACTGGTATTACCCCTGGTTACTGTAGATGGTTCTAGATGATAATAACTGGTCAATTTACTATAGTTCGGATTACCAGATTTTATGCTCTTTGATCAGTTACCACTTAGTAATCATCCACTATAGTATGTGCATTTTATGGCAACAAAAGAAGAAACTACTGGGGTATAACCAGTAAGGCTCATGTGCTGGCCCATGTCCACCTGTCACTGCTAGAGTAAAGAATATTCTGGGTGACCCTCAGAAGAGGGACAGAGCATGGGGAAGTGTGCACATGGATTCCTCCTGTAGCTTTCCCCCTTATGACCTGGCTGTGGCTCTGTTAGTCATGAGGACAACTACATGCAGAGTCCTCTGTGTCCTTCTGGCGAGTCTCTGAATGTGAAGGGTGAGCTTGGGACTCTTCCCACACAGATCTAAAATGTAACTTCTGTAGGGCCAATGGCTCAATGCACTGCTCCATCCCTAGCGCTTGGAACAGTACCTGGGGGCACCTGGGTGGCTCAGTCGGTTAAGCAGCCGACTTCAGCTCAGGTCATGATCTCACGGCTCGTGAGTTCAAGTCCTGCAGCGGGCTCGGTGCTGACACCTCAGAGCCTAGAGCCTGCTTTGAATTCTGTGTCTCCCTTTCTCTCTGCCCCTCCCCAGCTTGCACTCTCTCTCAAAAATAAACAAGCACTAAAAAAATTAAAAAACAACAGTATTTGGTGCACAGCTAGTTATCAGAAATATCTACTGAAAGTAAGTACATGTTCATTCCTTCTCCTTCTATCATTCTAATATCTGACGGAGAAGATGACCAGTGAAAAAGGGGTTTTTAGAGGCTTCACATAATATAGCTTGGTATAAAACTCCCAATCTGCAATATATATCCAACTCGTTAGTGTAAAGTACCTTCTTTTAACTTTGAAGTTGGCCTGAGGCTGGGATGGGCCAGTGAGATTAAGGAGAGGGTTTCCACTCAATATGTTTTCCATACGTATTCTTTCTTCTTCAGCTTTTTGTTCTTGTTCCTGTCAATGACAGAGGAGGGCTCATTTACTTACATTAATTCTGGGATCAATCTTCTTGCATAACTCCTATTTTAAAAGACTGTTAGGATTTTTATGAGGGAGCTGGAGTAAGAATCAAGGTAGCCTTTTTTTTTTTTTTTTTAAAGATGTAAGATATACCAGAAAAGTCTCACTTAATCCAAACAATTTGGCTTTTTTACTATAAGTATTTCATGCTTGTCATCATACATTCATTAGTCCGACTCTGAAATTCTAGAATGCATATTTAAACCTATTTTCTTTCTTGAAGTACATACAAAATTCATCGCTCATTCTAAGAGAATACATCAATAAATATATTCTAATAATTTCAGAATATATTAAACATCAAAAAGACACATTTAGCAAAACTATTACCCTTATTTTTAAAGATGGGCTATATATAACCACAATTAAAAAATAATTTTATTTTGAACTATTAACAATGTAAACTTGCAGCTCCAGGATTAGTGACAAGTTATTATTAACCAAGAAGTAGCTCCTAAAATAAAACAATCATGTAAAATCTTATATTCAGTTAACATGCATTTCTACTAATTCACCGCAGGTTTTTCCACTTTGTTCTTATCATTTATTGTTACTAACTCTCTTACACCTCTCATTCTTCATCAGCTACAAGCTCGTCCTTCTTCACTTTTAATTTAGCATTAACCTCTTTAAACCCAAATCACCCTGTTTCATTCTTAAAAATATAAAATGCCTAGAATTCTTAGCCATAGTAACTGCTGATCTATCTGTTCAGGCTATTTTAAACCAAAGATAAATCCTACTTTATTGGATTTTGGGGATGACAAAAATTAATCAAGGAAAAAGAGACTTTCAATTTAAAGTGAACCTAATAGTGTTTTATATCACTTTAAAAAATAACCTAATTTTTCATACAGGCTAATGATTATTTCATTTTAATATCCAAGTGTGAACAACAGATTTCATTTTTAAGAGGCCAAATAACTGGGAAGTGACAAGATGCAACTTTCAGGGAAATAAACAGGGAAATTACTTTAGGTCACTTTCAGACCTTAAGCAAACAAAATTAAGAGCATCCATCATAGATTAAGAGCAGACAGCTTTCTAAAAACTATGTATTTTTAACAAATTATATTGATGCTGAAAGTGAAAAGATATTTCTCTGAGATGCTATAAAAAAAAGAGCTCAAATATACAATGTATCCAACTTATAATAATAATGTATGTGATATGATAAAGTTCTGGCCATTTTATATCTGCATTATTTTTTCTTTCAGAGTCCTGGCTGATTGCCAAACACAGCACTGGAACAAAGGTGCCCACCCTTTCCATACTCAAGTACCAGGCACATTATGGTTCCCAAACATAGGCTAATAATGAGTAAAAGCCTGCATATCGAATCCAAACTGCTCCGTTTTTATAAATAAAATGTTATTGGAACATGGATAGTCAACCTCATTCATTTTGGTATTGTTTGCAGTGGCTTCTGTGCTACAGAGAGCACTAGAGACTGCATGGTCTGCAAGCCTGAAATGTCCTGAAATATTTACCATCGGGCCCTTTACAGAAAGCTTCCTAGCCCCTGACATAGGGTGACTGGTTTGAAAATGTTATTTTGGGACACCTCAAAAACCAGCCACTAGAAAACCAGACAGGCAAACAGGAAAAAAAGAAATAACTGTCATTCAATCCCAAGAAACATCAATACATTTTTGTACAAAGACAGTAGATGAGCCCCACAAAATTCCAAGATCTTTGTCTAAAATGTTTATTCTTGGGGCGCCTGGGTGGTTCAGTTGGTTAAGCGTCCGACTTCAGCTCAGGTCATGATCTCACAGCTCGTGAGTTCGAGCCCTGTGTGGGGCTCTGTGCTGACAGCTCGGAGCCTGGAGCCTGCTTCGGATTCTGTGTCTCCCTCCCTCTCTGCCCCTCCCCTAGCTCGCATTCTGTTTCTGTCTCTCTCTCAAAATAAACAAACGTTAAAAAAATAAATGAAATGAAATACAATTATCTTTCCTAACGGTCAACCAACTATGTCTCTTTACATATCTAGAGCTGTTAGGCAAGCTGAAAGATTCCGGAATAGAACAACTGCCCTCTAGTGGTGTGCAAGTGGTATCAGGAAAGTTGTTATAATTCTTTGATTTTTAAAAATTAGATACAATTATAGGCTATTATGGGAATTATGCCAAACTTTGATGAGAACTATCCTTAAAATATTCTTCTTCCAATTTGAAATCCAGCAATGTTCTACTTCCCTAGACTCCTCACATGAACCCATGTCAGTCTTTTTCCCCCCTTTAAACAGAACAAATTCTTGGTTCAAGCTTGGTTCAAGCTTGCACAGAGAGAGGCTCATTAAAAAAAGCTGAGTTGTTTTGTTTGAAAGTGGAGGCAGATATCTTCATCTGAATGTCTCATAATGAATCAAATTCAACCTGTTCCAGAGTTCATCATCTCTTTTCTCTCCGTCTAAACACGCTCATCCTTCTGCCATCCCCTGTATTAGTGACTGGCAGCAACATCTCCCCAGAAACTGGGGGGTCATCGTGGCTGCCACATCTAATCAGCCACTTTATCTGGTCAATTTTACTTCCTCGACAGCTCTATCAGCATCTACTTGCATCTCTCAATTCCAATTCCTATTATGCAAAATTATCATAATTGCATGTGAGGATTACTGGAACAGCCTCCTCAATCAGTTCTCTCAATACAACCTCCATACCTCTGCCAGAGTAATCTTTCCAAACTGCGTATCCAATAATTTTATTATTCATGTTTCCCGGTGTTACTGAAATATTTCATAATAAAATAAACAAAAAAATAAAATGCATATCCAACCTTATCAATCTCCTGCTGAAATCAACTAGCTCCTCATGGCCTTCAAAACCCGAGTCCAAACTCCTCTAGCGCTGGCTTGTGAACCACTAAAGCTGTGACCTGTTCGAGCTCACCTGTTTCTTGTCTTATTTTTATTACTATGGCCAATTCATCCAAAGTTTACAAGTATGTACTATGGGGGCACCTGGGTGGCTCAGTCCGTTAAGCAACAGACTTCGGCTCAGGTAATGATCTCACGGTTCGTAGGTTCGAGCCCCACATCAGGCTCTGTGCTGACAGCTTGGAGTCTGGAGCCTGCTTCGGATTCTGTGTCTCCCTCTCTCTCTGCCCCTCCCCCCGCTCGTGCTCTGTCTCTCTCTCTCTCTCAAAAATAAATAAAATGTAAAAAAAAAATTAAAAAAAAAAGTATGTACTATGGATCCTATGTAATCCTTGTAACTCTCACTGAGACATTCTTTTCTTTCACTGTATAAATGGAGAGAATATGGGGACCCAGAAGTTAGGTAAATTGCCCTAAGTTATATAAAAACTATTGACAGACTATATCAACATATGCCTGGAAAGAAGGCTGCAAAGAGGAGACAAAGATAGCCTCATTATATCCATGGGTTCTCGGTAGGCCATGATTATATATCGTATTCAACTTTGATTCCTCTGACACTTACTGGACAATGACTCAATGTCTGCTGAACATATGAACAAGTATGTGAACGAAGAGCAGACTGGTAGTATTATTAGGCATGTCTGAGCTATTTGGAAAGAATTTTTTTTTTTTTTTTTATTATTTTATTTTTGAGACAGAGAAAGAGAATGAGCAGGGAAGGGGCAGAGAGAGGGGGAGACACAGAATCGGAAGCAGGCTCCAGGCTCTCAGCCATCAGCACAGAGCCCGATGCGGGGCTCAAACTCATAGACTGTGAGATCATGACCTGAGCCGAAGTCAGATGCTCAACCGACTGAGCCACCCAGGCGCCCCTGGAAAGAATTTTTAACACAACCAAGGAAGTTAGGATGTCACAAAAATAATAGGACTTGTAGACCTACAAGTGCTGTAATATCTAGACATGGCATGATTTCTAATACAAGATGATATTACTTACATCAAAAAATATTTCTAGTTCAGCACAGAACATGGAGAAAGATGTAAATACTTAGTATTTCCATTTTACCTTCCTGGCCTGCTCTTCAGCTCTTTCTTTTTTAATTTTTTCTAGCTCTGCAAGAAGAGCTGCAGTATCATCATCATCACTCTCCTCTTCAAAATCTTCATCTTCATCTTCCTCCTGAAAAAGAATGACAACGGCCCAGGAGATTGGAAAGAAAATGCACATTATTCATTTATTTTTCCATAAAAATCACACTTATCAAATCTCTGGGGCAGCGGTCAGTTTCCTGTTGGGGAAGATAAATGTACTTAAATATAATTAAAATCAACAAGCAACCAAAAAATAAAATAAAACCCCACAAACAAGCTTACAGAATACTTACTAAAACGTCCCTCATATGTTTGAGATTGTAACTTCAAATAGGGTAACAAGATATCTTTCAAATTTACAGGGTCAAAAGAGATTTTACATATGAAAATAGTTCTAAAATCAGAGAAGAAATACTACACTGATATACGCAGTACATATGTACACGGTGTATCACCCTGAGAGTCAAATAATTTTACTAGCTCAAAACAACTTTTAAGCTAGGAAGTAAGGACAATCAAAAGTACAAAAAAGGGCGCTACATTCTCAGAATAATTTCAAACGAACAGTTATTAAATCCCATTTAAAATTGGGTTCCCTTTATTTAATTACTGAGTTCACTACTGAATTCAGTCTGTCAGGTCTGGAATTAATTGTTGACATATACATTTAGTTTGATGCTCCCCACGAAAGGCCACTCATGTTTTCCCACTGTATGTAGAAAATTGCAAGTTAATTACAGACTATAGGGCCCCAATGAATTTTAATGTTAACTGAAGCACTAATTCTGAAAACCTTCCACTTAGATCGCTTCCCTTCCTAAGCAGAGGAAGCCATTAAGTTGAAGTGCACATCTAGAGAGGGCACCTTTGGTATCTAATGTGGAAAGGCCCCTGGGTTCAACTCTTGGGGGTGCTGACAGACACCCTAGGATGAGGAATGCCCTCTGGGGGTACAGAAAACATGGTCAACCTCCAGGATTTAGTACAGAGAATTCTTTTTTAGGGAAGCTTATTCTTTAATAGAGCACTTCCTTATGTGGTTCTCTGGAGATCAAACTTGCCCTTGAAGTTTGATTACTCTTTTTTTTTTTTTCTATTTTTTTTTTCTTTTTCTTTTTTTTTTTTATATAATTTTTTTTTTTTTTTTTTAACGTTTATTCATCTTTGAGACAGAGAGAGACAGAGCATGAATAGGGGAGGGGCAGAGAGAGAGGGAGACACAGAATCTGAAACAGGCTCCAGGCTCCGAGCTGTCAGCACAGAGCCTGACGCGGGGCTCGAACTCACGGACCGTGAGATCATGACCTGAGCCGAAGTCGTATGCTTAACCGACCAAGCCACCCAGGCGCCCCGAAGTTTGATTACTCTTGTGATTAATACTTTTTGTTTAAGAATCAACCATGGGGCGCCTGGGTGGATCAATCGGTTAAGTGTCCAACTCCTGATTTTGGCTCAGGTCATGATCTCACGGTTCGTGAGACCAAGCCCCGTGTCCAGCTCTGCGCGGAGCCTGCTTGGGATTCTCCCTCTCTCTTTCTGCCTCTCCCCTGCTCATGCTCTCACTCTCTCAAAATAAATAAATAAACTTAAAAATCAACCATAAAGCTTAACACTGATGTCAGGGCTACATGTGAATAACAGGAAGTAAATAAATACAGGTCACTTCTCAAAGTCAAAAAACAAAAAAAGCATTTCAGAAAACACAATAAAAAAATTATCACATGGAGATCAATGGAGGAAATAAAACATACATCTGTTAGAGGATCATCTGCATCAAGGTTGGCAGCAGGAATCTGGTCTAACCGAGGTTTCTTTGACACTGATGAGGAGGTTGTATGTTCTGGGGGAAAACAAACATCATTTAGCTTACTAAAATAAACACTGCATTTCTTGTAACATTTTAGGGACGTGTGGGCACAAAGAGCTTACAGGAACCACAGTGCCTGGAATGTGCCCTTGGTTAAGTATTTGTTGAATGAATTAATGAAAGTATTGATCTGAATAGGAGAACTATATAGCCTCTCTCGGGAAATTGAGGAAATAGTTTACATATACAGAAAATATAAAAAAGCTACTGTAACTGATGCCTGTAAATGCCTGCCAAAAACTAGCGATAAAACTAAGAGACCCTCATAGACAGAAACTTATGGGGCTCAATGAGTGTGGCTATTCTCAACAGTAAAAACCTTTATGTGAGGGGCGCCTGGGTGGCTCAGTCGGTTAAGCGTCTGACTTCGGCTCAGGTCACGATCTCGCAGTTTCTGAGTTCGAGCCCTGCATCGGGCTCTGTGCTGACAGCTCGTAGACTGGAGCCTGCTTCAGATTCTGTGTCTCCCTCTCTCCCTGGCCCTTCCCCTCTCGAGCTCTGTCTCTCTCTCAAAAAATAAATAAACATTTAAAAAAAAGATTAAAAAAAAAAAACAAAACACCTTTATGTGAACTGAAACAACAGCTACTAGATATCCCCAGGTCATCCTGTTCCTTCTACCACAGAAGCACAGATGGAATTAGAACCCAACCTCATCAGTGCTAATCTAATCGCTTAAGAAAGTGTTACTGATGTCTTAAAGCAAACAATATTTTAAACTGTTCACACCAATATTTTAAAGGCAAACAAAATACTGATCAGTTCCAATTAGAACATGAAATAAAAACCGTTATTGACCTAATTTCAGGAAACAAATGTCTGGCGGTAGTGTTAGTACCTCGCGTTGGACGATCTCTATTTTTTTCTCTGGCGGCAGCTCGCTCTCTCTCCTCCAGCTCTCTCCTGAAGTCACGGTTGCGAACCTCTTCAGGGGCATCCTGAGTGGTTTGTCTAAAGGAGAAACAAATGAGGGCAAAAATGTTACTTAGGCAACATGGATACAAGTTACATCCTTGTGATGTTTCCAATATTTCAAAAAGCACAAAGTGAGTCACACACATTATTTTCCCATAAGGCTGCAGATGAATTAAAATGTCTTTACTTTTTGTTAGCCATGTCATCTCAGGGCTCATTACTGTGACACTTTTAATCTCATAATGATTGGTGCAGACCGTGCACAGGCCCTCTGAGGTAACTATTACTGTGCCACCTACATATGGAAATTCCCAGTTAACAGCAATTTCTGCATCAGTAATATACAGTAGTGCATTATAATCAGAGCATAATTTTAATGTCAAATACTCTATTGCATTCTACGCCTATGAAAATAGATGACTTAAGCGATCAATCCTCAAACATGTTACAGTCTCATGACCACGCCATTTAACATTTTTAGTCTTGTTTTCTGAACAAGAAAATGAAAAGTCTTCGTTACCTATATTTTATCTTTGTATGAGAAGGTAGGTCTCTACTTGAATACTGCTTTGAGAGTTGGCTCAAATCACCTTCTCCTTTTCCTCTCCCCCCTCTCGCAGGTTCAAAAGTTGGCCTAGCTGCTGTTGTCATCTTTTATGCTTTAAAGAAAAACAGTATCCAGTTAATTCCAATATGATAAACTCTCATTGCATAAAGTATTCATAAATATCCATCCTTGTGAAATAATTTCCAAAACTCATTCTCCAAAATTTACCTAAAGAATCTCAAACAAAAGTTTTGAAGAAAACAAATTATGAAGCTCAGGGTGTATAAGGAATACGGCTTCTTAGGCGGCTCTTAGTGCAAAAAAGTCTCTCATGAAGATCTGAGTTTGTGTTCCTGTTCTCCTGTCTCTGTGACCTTGGGCAAGTCACCGGGCTTAAGTTTCTGTGAAATGGGCTAGATATCCCTCAAAGGATTATTATATGAGAATTGAAATGTCAAAGTCTTGTAAAATTTAGCACTGCCACGATTAACTTTTAAAAATTCTCAACTCAACATTACTCCACCAGACACCCTAACTAAACCTCGTACAACAGAAAATAGGCTAGTGACGACAAGAACAAAAATTACTTTAAAATCACTGACAAAGTTAATGAGTGTCCTGGAGAAACGTGTGCTAAAGTTTAATGACGGTTACGTGGGCAAAATTCTCCGACAACCCTTTGTTGATCCAATTTTCTCCTACAGCCACCGTTATAAGTCAGATCTTTTGTAGGTTACAAAGCTCAAGACAGGACACTCCCCCCCAAAGGATTCTGATAAGCAAAACTCCGGGACCCATTCCTTGCGTTACTTTTGGTTTTGAGCTGCCAAGAGTGGTGCCTGGCAGATGTGGCTCCTAAAACCCCGTTAAGGGTCCGAAAAGCATGAGTGTGGGGACGCTGGGGGAACCGGTATACTGTTCCAGATTTTCAAAAAGGGAAAAGGGGTGTATGCAAAGGGAGAAACTGGGTTGTCTGCCGCTGGGGGCGCCGCCGCCTCCCACACACCCCCGGATCATCGTCGCTCCCACCTCCCGGGGGTTCGCCTTCAGGCTGTTACCAGAAACTCGCTGACTCTCCACCCAAGGCCCGATTCGCAGGGGGTTGGGGGGTTGGAGGGGCGTGGACCCTATTTAACGCCGTCTGCAAAGCTGCCTTCACGCTGCGCGCTCCGCGGCCGGCCTGGGATTCGCCGGGCTCTACCACCGCCCGCTGCTCCGCGGCCTCCTCCGCCCGCGCCCGGTTCTCTACTGCCGACTCCGGCCGCAACCACCCTTTCCCGCCCCTCTCGGACAACAGAGACGACCTGCTACCCTCCTGCCGCTCACGTCGGCCGGGGTCTAATGCTGCAGCCTCCGGAAATCATACAGGCACCATTACGACTCGTACCTCCCAGGAGCCTCTGCGCCCAAAGCCAGGGGCCAAGACCCGGAAGCAAACCCTAAGCTCTTTAGTCGCAGTTTAGAGGCGGAGGCAGAGACCAATCCGCAGCAGGCAAGGTGGAAGTCGGCGTGACGACAGAAAGGGGCGGGGCCGAAACGGCCCAGGGGGCGGGCGTTTGAAATCAGTGCTTTAGGGTAGACCCTAAACATCATTTTATACCTTCGAGAACCAATTACTTAATGTCTCTTCCGTCTTTCCCTTCCCCGACCCCCTCCCAGACTCCTTCATTCCGGTGCTGCGTGGACGGAAAGCCCCGGGTAGCCAACACCACGTCCCCGGCTAGCGAGAGAGAGCGTAGAGAAGGATTACACCAAACTGTTTAAATCCAACGGCTCCAGCTTCCTCTCTCCTGAGCTAGACCCAACAAGCCTAGAGAGTTGGGCTACGGAAAAACTAGTGTTTTCATTTAATTGGATATGAAGAAAGAACAAATATGTACGGGGGCAACCACGATCTTTATAAAGGTACCATTCCTGCAAAAATATTAGTCTGCAAAAGCAAAGGTTGTATTCGTATTGTTTGTTAAAATTTCTATTTTTTAGAAAAGTCTAAGTTCTAGTGGGAGGGGAGATGTCACTATTCGAGATTCATTTATGAACCCGATTACGAGCGTTTAGAACGGTGGGCCCAACTGCCAGAAGCACGAGATGCAGTTATAAGATGGCTACTCAAGCGTTAGGTGAACTTTTAATGAGACAACGAACGAGGCGGGGGGGTGGGGGGGGACCTCAGCAGTCGTCTTTCCTCCCTTTCCCAAGAAGCACTCTGGGAGCAGGGCTCTCGTTTGCTTAGCCCATATTGGTATCTCCTCACTTAGTTTTTGGCCACAGCAGATACTCAATATTTATTAAACAAATGAAAATTCAGCTCCTCCAACTTGGTTTCAAATGTAAAGAGCTCATTAAATTGAACATTAAAAAGCTTTATTTTCGGAACTCTTTCTTTGAAACTTATAAATGAAAAAAAGTAAAAAAAAAAAAAAAAAAGCCCCTTATAAAGTTCAAGATGAAGATCTTAGTTCTTAATGGAGGTGTTTCTCCCCTAGTTTTGCACATCTCCGTAAAGGACGCTACCATGTATGAGTTATTAAACCCAAATCTTGAGGATCCTAATTGAATTCCTTTTTCTAAACCCTTCACATTTAGTTTATTTGCAAGACTTGCCAATTTTACTTCCAAAATGATACCCCACATTTCATTCCACTGCCACTACCCTAAGTCTAAGACACTATTTTTCACCGGCATTTGCAATTGCTCCCTAATGCGTCTTCTTGCTTCCACTTTTGTCCAACGTACAGTTAATTTTGCATGTAGCAGTGAGAGTGACCTTTGAAAATTACAAAGCAGGTAGTTAAGTTACTCTCCTGCAGAAAAATCCACTGCACTTAGAGTAAAAGTCAAATTCCTTAATGCGACTTGAGACCTCGTGGAGTCTGGTTCCTGCCTAGCTCCTTGACTTCAGTTATAATCAGACACTTCTTACATATTAAACTTTAGCCACAGCCAACAGGGCGTTTCTGTTTCAGAAACGAGGGTAAGGTTCCTTTGTACTAGGTTTTCTCTGTTGCCTGTGCCCCAAGACGACTGTTAACATCCTTCAAGTCTCTGCTCAAATGTTACTGTGTCAGTGAGGCTTTTCCCTGACATCATCTTTGTCACCCCCAAGCCCCAAACATGCAAATACCGTCACATCGCCCTACTTTTTTTTTTTTGTAGTACCAAATGCTGCCAAATTTATTCTGCCATTGTTTTTTCGCCTTGTTTTTTGTCTGAGAGGCAGTATAGCAGAGTCGTTAAGAGATAAGGGATCTATAGCCTGTCTTGGTGCTAAATTCCAGGTGTGCCTTTGACTAGCTGTTTAGCCTTGCCCTAAAGGGAAAGTTATTTTCCCTTTTTGTGCCCTCAGTTTCCATTATATAAAATGGGGATAATTCTAGTCTTGACCTCCTATTGTTATGATAAGGATTAAATGAAGTAATACTTGTAAAGTGCTTAAAACAGTCTCAGCAAACAGTACTTGCTAAATTAATGTTAGCTATTATTATTATTAATATTATTTTTATTATTATTGTCTATCTTCCTATATTAGAACGTAAGTTCCAGGAAAGCAGGAACCTTGTCTCTCTTGTTCACTGGTGTATCCTCTGCATGTAGAACAGTGCCTGGCACATAATAGGTGCTGAGTAAGTATTTGTTGAATGAATGAATGATTGATGCACTATGAAGTGGAGGAAAGAAGTAACAATGACAGGGTGGTGACACAATTATAGATAATACCCCTGGTTTCTATATCCCAGCTGCCCTTATCAGCCCTGAGTCAATCACCCTGATTCCTTTTGCTCTTAGCCCACCACCATGGGCTAATCTTTGGATCACCATGATTAAATAACCACCCCTGTAATTCCATTAACACCCACATACAATATCATCAGTCCATGAAGTTAAAAGCTTTGACCTAAATGGTCTGAAAGTAGTAATTAGAAAACACTAAAAAAGTGTTTGCTTAAGTGATTTTAAAGTACTGATAAATGAAACCAAAAGCTTTTGACTTAAGTGGTTTGAAAGTATTAGAAAAAAAAACCTAAAAGCAAGTTTACTAAAAACTTAAAATATACCTTATCAGTTACCTTTGCTGGCAAAAGTCATATATAACCTCCCAGGAGTTCTCATTTTAAGCCCATGACCACAGAAATCCAGTTGTGCCTCGAATTCTGCCTGCCAAACCTCTTATGCTCCTCTAATTGCTTATTTTTCCACTCTGCAATGATATGATTTCCTACAGTCCCCTCTTTCTTCAAATCTACACACCCTTTCCACCCTCTTTTCCCTTCTCATCCTCTTTCCCAGGAGTGGATGATCTTCTGACTTCTTGCGAAAACAAAAGCTCTTAAACAAGGATTTCTCACGTGCCCTCCAGCAGATCTACCAAACTGCCCATGACTGTGCCCATTACCCTCAGCTCTCTATGGGTTAGTAGACATGAGATGACCTAAGCCCCCTCCTTTGTGGTCTGGATCCTAATCCCTCCAACCTTCTTTGTAACTGACATCCTGCTGTATTTCTTATCTCTCATAATCTATGAATCAATCCATTCCTTGTAGATCATTCTTAGCAGGTTTTGGATACATGTAGTAGATCTTAACCTTTAACAATGCTCCTTCATTTTAATATGACAAAGGCAGTATTTTAATTCAATGTGTAAGGGATATTTTACATAATAACTATGACTGTAAAACCGACTCTTGTGGCAGGATGTAATGTGGAGTTCTAGCTTCAGAATTTACACAAATAGTATGTCCTATTGAATTGAATATCCAAAAGGAAAAAAGAAACCATAAATATCTAAGAAGAAACCTTAAGAGACTATTTCCACAACCTAGGGTTTGTAAAGACCTTTTGAGCAAGGCAGAACACCTAAGAGCTGTGCAAAGAGTAAATGTAAAACTTTATCTATATAAAATTTTTATTTTATTAAAGAAGGTGCTTAAAACAAAGTCAAAGATAAATGCTAGATTAACAGGTGAATTTTGTAATACCTATAACGTAAAAGGTTACTACTACTATACATAACAAGATACAAACAACCCAATTAAAAAAATGGGCAAAGAATATAAACAGGCCATTCAGAGATAGCAATTCCAAAGAAACAATAAACATAAAAGACACACAACCTCCCTATTAGGAAGATGAAAGGAAACTAATAATTACCACATTATAGTATCAGATTGGCAATAATTTTGACAAATTAACAAGACAATTGGATGGGATTGGGAGAAAAGGGGATCCAGCTAGACAATAGGCATTGGCTCCTGATTTCTCTCACAGTGAAAATAAAAGGTGCTCACGGTGACCTACAAGACTCTCCCCTACATGACTGATTTCCTCTCTTGCTCATGTCTCTCTAGGCTACATCCCTTCCTGGTGTTATGTGATCATATCTCCTGCCTTAGGGTCCTTGCAGTAGCTATTTCCTTGGCCAAGAACACTCTCACTTGTCTTATTCAGGTGTAGGTTTAAATGAGGTCACCCAAACATGACAGTCCTATTGAAAGTTGCAACCCTCCTCCCCGTTGGTCCCCCAGCATTCTGTTCTCCTTATCTCCCTTATCCTGCTGTCCTTTTCTTTTTTACATAGCATATGTCCTCTTCCATGATCCTATATAATTTAGATATGTTTATTATTTCTTTCTCTACTTATTCCATGCAGTATATAAATTCTACAAGGGCAGAATCTTTGTTCATCCCAATGATGTAAGCCAAGCACCTAGAACAGTGCCTGGCACCAAGAGATGCCCACAATTTTTTTACAAATGAATTAATGAATGAATGGATGGATGGATGAATGAATGAGTGATTGAGTGAGTGAGTTCACAGGGAAAGAAATCACATTTTGGTATAAAAAGCTATTGCCTTAATCTCTTTTATATTTTAAAGGAGAGAAAAGTAATTTAACATTCTGCTAGTCTGGAAATAGATTTGAAATGAAGATACACCAAGACCCAAAAAGATTTCTTTTCAGGAAAGAATCACTAAATGAAAAATCCTGTGACTCTCAGGCTCTATAGGCACCATCAAAATTCTAATTCAGTCAGCCCCACCCCCATCCAGTCACAGCTCTAATTTAATCCAACCTTCTTTCAATTCCTCCAATTCTAGTAAACCCTCTCATTTTTACAAAGTTACAAAATGTGAAAATTTTGCTTGAAAATGTTTCTTTGAAGCTTTGAATAAGAAAATGAAGAAAAACCCCCAGTGGTCACAAGTCAGAAATCACGTTAAAACAAACAAACAAACATAAACAATGGCATCTGTTTAAACTGTTTAACTTGAAAATGCCCAATTTTCTAAGATAAAAAAAACAAACTGGTCCTTTGTTTTGACAAGACTAGATGCCCTGAAGCCCAGAGAGATGATTTTCTGGAGACAACTTCAGAATGCAATTTGTGATGGTTCAGGCTAGATTACTGGATAATAGTGTAATTTTAACACCTTTTACTTAATATGAGCACATGGCTACCTCATCAGCTGGCCAGCCCGTAATTACCAAGACAATTAAAAACAAACATATTAAAAAAAAAAAACAGTTAAAACTAAACAACTGATGTGGGGAAAATAAAGAGACAGACATACTGGGCAAATTCTAAGCAATGCCAACAAAAGAACTGTAGCAACATTATCAAAAGTATTTTGGGGGTACTTGGGTGGCTCAGCTGATTAGGCATCTGACTCTTGATTTTGGCTGAAATCATGATCTTGCAGTTCACGAGATCAAGCTGTGCATCAGGCTCAGTGCTGACAGCTGGAGACTACTTGGGATTCTCTCTCTCTCCCTCTCTCTCTACCCCTCCCTCACGTGTGTTCTCTCTCTCTCTCCTTCCCTCCCTCCTCAAAAAATAAATATTTAATAAAAAAAAGTATTCTTTAAATAGAATAGCGTTAAGAAGGACATGAATAGGGCCATCCTATCATATCATAAAGAAAAATACTCTAAGGAAAATATTTCCAATCATGAATATGCAACTAACTACGTAGTCGGGAAAAATATAAAGCAAAAATAAAGAATTAAAAGGAAAAACTGACATCCATAATTACAATGGGAATTTTTTTTAACGTCAGTTTTCTCAGATTAATAGATCAAGCAGACAAATTAACAACATTGAAGCATTGAGTACATAGATACATATGCTCATTGCATTTATATATGCATGTGTATTTATATATTATGTTTATATGTGTATAAAATCCTTGAAAACGAGAATACACATCATTTTTAATAAACATTGAACATTTACAAATTTTAATCAAATATAAAGCCCTCAAATTTCAATAAATGCTTATGTATTTCTAAATGATAATATTTAGTCTTGCCAATTTTTGAGCTTTATATAATGTTAAAAATGTTATATAAATGAATCATATGTGTTCATTGTGTTTTGCTTTTTTCCTTCGACTTAATGTATATTTTGTGTAGCTGTAGTATACTATGTGGAATTCCATCGTGTAAAAATACGCAATATGTGTTATTCTAATAACTGTGCTTTCTGATGTGGGTGTCACAAATAATGCCACTATGAACACTCTTATAAATGTGCAGAGGTGTATGTGTGTACATTTTATTTATATATATCCTGTCAGCAGGGTGAGGGTTTTAGTTCCATACTTTCACCACACTTGATATTGTCCAACTTTTCAATTTTAACTCACCTGATAGATGATAGTAGTATCTTATTGAGGTCTGAATTTGCATTCTTTTGATTACTAAACAACATACATATGTTTAATGTCCATTTGGACTTCTTTTGTGAGGAATTGAGGTCTTTTTTTCTATTGATTCCTCTGAGTTTTTAGTACTTAGGTACCAGCTCTGTTGCTTATTTATGCTACATGTGTATTTTCCATTTCTTGACTCCTCCTTTTGGTATATTTTGATATACAAAAAGTCTTAGTATTTGGGTAGTTCAGCTGATCAGTCTTTTCCTTTCTGCTTTGTGCATGGTATTTATTGATTGAGAAATTCTTCCCTACTTGAAGTTATAAGAAATTCCTGGATATTACCCAAAAGTTTTATAGTTACAGCTTTCACAGTTCCACTAGGAATTCATTTTTGTGCATGCTGTGATAGAGAGGTCTTGAAATCTGGTAAAGCAAGCCATCTTATCTTGACCCTCTTTTATGAGTGCTGTACTATTCTTGGCCCTTTGTGCTTCAATATAAAATGTGAAATGTTATATTCTACAAAAATACTTTTGGGATTTTGATTAGAATAACATTGAATCTATAGATCAATATAAGAAGAATTGACAATTCTACACTATTGAATCTTTAAATCTATGAACAGTTATGTCTTTCCATTTATTTAGGTCTACTTCAATTGCCTCTAAGTAAATTTATATTATTTTCTTTTTAGAAAACTTGCAAGATTTTGTTATCTTTGGCCTTATGTGCCACTTAATTTTTAATACTATTGTAAATGGCATCTTTCTTAAATTTTGATTTCCTAGTTGTTGCTGATATATATGTTTTTTTGTATATTGCTATTTGAAATTCAGAGACCTTGCTAAACCTTCTTATTAATTAAAGTAGCTTATTTATAAATCTTTTGGATTTTTCATATGTGCAGTGATATCTGTGAATAATGACGGCTTTGTTTCTTCCTTTCCAATCTTTCCCCTCTCTCTCTCTTTTTCCTTGCTACCTTATGTTGGATAGGACATCCTGGGCAGTGTTTAATAAAGAAATCACAGGCATCCTTATCTTTTTCCTGATCAGAAAGGGAAAGCATTCAACTTTTACTAGTAAAGTGAAGGTTTTAGGTAGATGCACTTTACTCAATAAAATTTCCTTAAAATTTTTAGTTTGCTAAATGGGTGGTGGATTTTATCAAACACTTCTACATCTAGTGGGGTTCTCTTTTAGTTTGTTAATGTGTTCCTGTATGTATTTATTTAACTATCAACCTTTCATTCTTAGAATAAACCCACCTTGATCCTGATGAATATATTGCAGGAATCAATTTACTCAAATTCTATTTAGGACTTTTGCATCTATGTTCATAAGTGAAATTAGCTTGTTATGTTCCTTTCTCATAGTGTCCTCATTAGAGATTTGTGTAATAAAATGTGTTGGAAAATATTCTTTTTTCTGTTCTCTGAAAATTTGTCTAAGGTTGACATTGTTTCTTCTTTGAATGTTTGGTAAAATTTGATGGTTAGACCATCTGGACTTAGAATTTTATTTGTGAAGAGAGTTTTGAACTACTGTTTCGGTTTTCTTGATGTTTATAGATATACTCAGTGCTCTATTTCTTCATGTGTCAATTTTGCTATTATGTTTTTCTAAGAATTTGTTTCATCTGAATTTTAAAATATATTGGCTTAAAGTTATTTATTCTGTCTTTACTTATTTTTTAAATATCTGCAGCAGTTACAGTGATGATCTTTTAATCTTTCCTGATATTGGTCACTTGTGCCTTCTATTTTTGGTCTTTGCTATTTTCATCAGAGGCTTTCGATTTTATTTGACTTTTCAAAAAAACAACCTTTGATTTTGTTCATCCTCTCTATTTTATATTGGTTTTCTATTTCATCCATTTCTGGTTGTATTTTTATTATTTTATTTTTTCTACTTTCCTTGCTTTTTTCCTAAATTTCTGAAATGGATGCTTAGCTCATTTAATTTTTCAGACTTCTTTCTTTTCCTTTCTTAGATATTTATTTAAATATATAAATCTTCTTTTTAATACCTTTTATTACATCCCACAAGATTTGAAATGTAGAATACCCCCCTCTAATTTAAAGTATTTCCTAATTTCCATTTTTCTTTCTGATTAAAAGTTTGTTTAGAAATTTATTTTTAATTTTATAAAATTTGGGATTTGGGATTTGGGTGTCTTTTTAATATTGATTTCTAACTTTGTTGTTTATAATTATGGCCTGCCTGCTTTTAGCCCTTTAACATTTGTTAAAACTTGTTTTCTGGCCACAGGTTTATGGTCAATTTTGTAAGGTTTCCATAGGACTTGAAAAAAAATTCTATTCTGTATTTTTGGGAGTACAAAGTTCAGTATATGACCATTAGGTCAATTTTTAGATTTCATTGCTCAAGTATTCTATATTTCTTTACAAATACTTGATCAATTAGTAGAGTCCTGGTCCTATTTTTCTTGATTCCCTGTCACTCTCAAAAGTGTGTCAGATTGGTGTTAAATGATATGATGTAACTTAAAGTTTAGAACCACTCTTATTAAATTCTGAAATGAATGTAGAATTTCTACTAATCAGTCAACATTCAGTATTTTACTGGAGATCATATCTAATTATATAAGACTTCCATTCCTGCCCAGCTTCCAAAAAAAAAAAAAAAAAAAAAAAAAAGAAAAGAAAAGAAAAAAAAAGAAGCAATGACTACTGGAAAAGAAGAGATATGAGTTTTGTATTTTTTTCAGAAAATATCTATATGGAAAAGTCTAGAATCAATGGTCAGGCTGGTTTAACTAATAGGAAAAAGAGGTGTAAAGTTTGAAAAGAGATGTAGATCAATAAATAATGAAAATTAATAGAAAAATGTCTATCATAATACACTCAAAAAATTAAGAAGTTCCTAAGAATATATCTAAGGCAACATATACATTATCTTTATGGATAAAATTTTGAAGCTTTATTGAAATACATATAAGATCTGAATAAATGGAGGAATACCAGTTAGTGAATGGGAATGCCCAGTATGGGAGGTATGTCCACTTCAAGTTTTTCTTTAACTCATGCAATTTCAGTTCAAATCAATAATATTTTTGTGGAACTTGAAAAATTTATCCTAAAATTAATACTGAAGTTTAACTCTACTAATCTACCCAAATTAATTCTGAAAAAGATGAATAAGCACATAGGGACTTGACTTACCAATTACCAATACTAAGCATAAAGCTATTATAATTAAATAGTATAGATTCAGCACAGAAATGGACAAATAAATGGACTTGAATGTAGAGTTTAGAAAGAGATCCATGTTTATATTGGAACTTGGCATGTGAGACTGGAAGATTCCAACTCAGTGGGAAAATGGGGATAGACAGATTTCTACAAACAACAGCAACAACCACCAAAACGACAATATAGATCCCTACTTCCCAACAGCATTCTAAATGGATGAAACAAAGAAAACAAAAGAAAATAAAATCTTTGTGACTTAAAGGAACAGTATGTTACGTAAACAGGACATAAGGGAACAGATCATAATGGAAAAGATAAGTTTGATTACATTTAATTTTCAAAATAGCTAAAAAAGACACCATGAACAAATTTAAATGGAGGTGATGGGGTGAAGTGAGCTATTTACACACTGTGACAGACATAGAATTAGCATCACAGACATTTAAAGAACTCTTACAAATCAGTAGAAAAAGAAAAACTTAATTGAAAAAGCAAAGGGTATAACTGGTAATTCATAAATTGAAACCCACATAAAGGCAATAATCAATGAAAAAACCTGCACCTCATCAGGAAACAAGCCACACAATCATATAAAAGGAAATAAATAATTTTGCCAATCAAATAGTTAACTAAAAATTTGACATTCTCAAGTGCATCTAGGGGTATGGAGAAAGAAACTTCTATTCAGTGCATGTGTTAATTAGGAAAATCACTAGGTAAAGCAACTTGACCTTGCATAATAAAATGCAAAATACAGTTTCTGTATCACCTAAAAATAACTACCCTAGGTAAATTCTCACATATAATTACCAGAACACACATAAAAGTTTTTAGTGTAGCATCGTTCATAAAAAACAAAACAAAACAAAAAACACTTAAGTAATCTAAATACCCACTAATAGAGAAATGCATTGAATAAAGTATATTCTTATAAGAGACTATATATGTATATTTTTGTGTATTATGAGTTGAGACAGTGTTGAATTCAAAAACTGACAAAAATTAGCATATTATGAAATCATTTATATAAAATAAAAGTAGTAGATACACAAAACAATAGTCCATATTTTTAGTGGATACACAACACATAACACACATACAAATGAAAAGACATCCACCAATCAAAAAATGCACCAAATTCATAATAATTGTTTATGAGGCTGGGAAAGAAAAGGAGATTAGGATTTGCAGTTTACATCTAAAAGGGACTTCCACTTCATCTGAAATATTTATTTCTTCTATTTAAAAGTACCTGAAACGGGAACAAGATCCTTCAGGATGTCTGTTCTCACTACTTCTACTCAATATTACACCGAAGATTCTAATCAGGGTAGTTAGGCAAGGAAAAAAAAAAGAACAGCATCCAAATTGGAAAGGAGGGACTAAAACTGTCTTTATTGACCGACAGAGGGCATGATTTTATGTAGAGAAAATCTTAAGGAACCACTAAAGGACTACTAGAACTAGGTAAGTTTGGCAAGATTTTAGAATATAAGACCAGTATACAAAAATCAGTTGATTTCTGTACACTAGCAATGAGCAATGTGAATTAAAAATGAAGTTAAGAAATCAGTTCCATTCTCAATAGCATCAAAAAGAATAAACTGTTTAAGAATAAACTTAACAAAAGAAGTGGAAACTACATTGGAAACTACAAAATGTTGTTAAAGAAGAGCTAAATAAATGCAAAAGCATTCCATATTCATGGATCAGAAGACTTAATTTTGTTAAGATGGCCATACACCCCAAATTGATCTATGGATTCAGTGCAATTCTATTTAATTACTTCCGGCTCAACACCCCCCCCCCCCCCCCCCAGAAAATAAAACTTTATGCTGAAGTTGATATATAAATACAAAGGACCTGGAATACCAAAACAATCTTAAAGAACAAAAAATTTGGAGGACTCACACTTCCTGATTTTAAAACTTACAGCAAAGCTGTAATAATTAAGACACTGGTATCAGGATAGCTATATAATTAACTGGAATATAATTGAGAGCCTGAAATAAACCCTTAGCCAGTTGATTTCAACAAAAGTTTCAAGAAAATTCAACAGTTAAAGAATAGTTTTTTTTTTTTTTAACATGCTGCTGGAACAGTGGATATCCACAAACAAAAGAATGAATTTGGATCCCTACCTCACACCATATACAAAAATTAAGTCAAAATTGACCATGGACCTAAATGTAAGCAAATACTGTAAATGTCTTAGAAGAAAACAGGAATATATCTGCATGACCTTGGGCTAGGCAATAATTTCTTAACTACAACAGCAAAAGCACAAGCAATAAAAGAATTGATCAGTTGCACTTAATTAAAATTGAAAATTTGTACACTTCCAAAGACATAATTAAGAAAGTGAAATGGTAATGCACAGACTGGCAGAAAATATTTGCAAATGATATACTCAACAAGGGACTTATCACCAGGACATATAAAGACCTCTTGCAACTCCATAATGAGAAGACAAATAACTCAAAAAATGAATAAAGAATTTGAATAGAAATTTCTTCAGAAAAGATATGGGCAATGAGCATAGGAAAAATAATGCTCAACATCAAATTAGTCATTAAGGAAAGACAAACCAAAACTGCAAGATAATTCACACCAACTAGTAGAAATACTATTTTAAAAAAAGGCAATAATAAGTATTGGTGAGAATGTTGAAACATAAGGATGCTCCTATATTGCTGGTGGAAATTTAAAATTTTGCAGGCACTTCAGAAAATCAGTGTAGCAGTTTCTCTGAACATTAAACATAAGAGTTACCATATGATCCAGCAATTCCACTCCTAGGTATCTACACAAAAATAAAAACACATGTCCCCACATAGACTTGTACATGAATATTCATAATAGCCAAAGGATGAAGACAACCTAAATGTTATCAATGGATGAATGGACAACTAAAATGTGGTATATTCATAACAATGGAATATTATTTGACCATAAAAGGAAGCAAAATACTGATACTACAACAGGGACGAACCCCAAAAACATGCTGAGTGAAACAAGCCAGACACACAAAAAACTCATTATATGATCCTATTTATATGAAATTTCCAGACGAGGCAATAGATTAGTGGTTTCTTGGAGCTGAGGGTGGAAATGGGTTGTGACTGAAAATGGGCATGAAGTTTCTTTTTGGAGTGATGGAAATGTTCTAAAACTAGATTATGGTGATGGTTGCACAGCTTTGTAAATATACCAAAAATTATTGAATTGTACATTTAAAATGGGTGAAATTTTTGTTATGTAAATTATATCTCAATAAAGCTGTTTTTTTAAAAAAAACACTTGAAGCAAATATGAAAAAATGCTAAGAATGTCAAGTCTGGCTGTTTGGAATGCAGGTTTTTGTTATATATGCAATTTTCTCTATTATTTAATGTTTCTAAAAAACAGAAAATTAAGACACCATAAATTCCTGAGCCCCAATTTCAAATGAAATAGATACACAAATCTAAAGCCTTTTCTTTTTTTTTTTTTTTCAATGTTTACTTATTATTTTTGAGAGAGAGAAAGAGACAGAGCATGAGCGGGGGAGGGACAGAGAGAGGGAGACACACAGAATTGGAAGCAGGCTCCAGGCTCAGAGCTGTCAGCATAGAGCCTGACATGGGGCTCGAACCCATGAACTGTGAGATCATGACCTGAGCCAAAGTCAGACACTTAACCAACTGAACCACCCAGGCACCCCTAAAGTCTTTTCGTTATACTCTCACCCGCAGGTACTGACAGTTGCCCTCAGCCCCAAAGGAAATGACTGGATACTTGTCAGAGCACTCTCAATGAAACTTACCAGTCATACATAGCAAACAAAACTCTTCAGTGCCTGGCTCTTAAACATAAGCCAAGAATAATAGATATATGAGGAAAGCACTTAACATGAAGGACAGAAACCAAAGCGTCCTGGAAGAGTGAATTCAGGGGAAACAGACACAATGTAGAAAGCAAATGGAAACTTAAAAAAATCCCCAGAATTAATACTTCTAGAGAGAGAAAAAAATCTGAAGCCATGGAAAATATCAGAAATCCATAATGAAAGGAATATTCAGAAAGCAAAAAAGAATTTATGGAAATTAAAAATAATTGCTAAAAGATTTGGAAAATAAAGTGTAACAAAAGAACAAAAAGATGGAAAATAGGAGAGCAAAGATAAGAAAATTAGAGGGTAAGTCCAAGAGGTTTCATAACCAACTAATTGTATTTCTAGAAAGAGAGAACTGAAAATATAGTGGGAAGGAATATATTAAAGAAATGATATCAGCCTCACAGCAACGAAGAACATGAGTTTATATCAGAAGGTCTAGCTCAATAGTTGACAAAAAAGACTTACGGATCATGTCCTAATGAAATCTGTGAAAATCAGGACCAAAGGAATATCCTAAAAGTGTCAAGAGAGTAAAAACAGGATGCACAAAAAGGATCACAAAACACATTGGTTTTGGATTTCTGGAAGCTAGAATTCAATGGAATAATGTCTTCACGGTCCTGAAAGAAAAACGTAAAGGTAGAACAAAGACATTTTCAAACATGCAAACTTTGGTAGTTAATATACTTATGACCAACTTTGAATTTCCTTTTTAATATTTAGGAAAATTCCCATATTAGGTCTCCTGCCTTGCCAAGGTTGAAGCCAGAATTCAATCATCCAGCATCTGTTTTAGCAAAGACATAGACATATGACTTAGGCTCTTCCCATCAGACACTTGATTGGAACACCTCAATTTGAAGAAATGTGAGGAAGTTGGTTTTGTACAGGATTTGTTCCTGGAGGAGGTGGTGAAGGACAGCTTTCAGAGGCAGCAGTGGCATAGACTCTAGTTGGTAATGTCTGTTGCCC
The DNA here is from genome assembly GCF_018350215.1 of Panthera leo. NCBI lineage: Eukaryota > Metazoa > Chordata > Mammalia > Carnivora > Felidae > Panthera > Panthera leo. Next base: position 38,601,507 of record NC_056688.1, on the reverse strand, counting down.
ATGGTCTTTAGTACCTTGGACAAAAGAAGGTATAGGAATACTTTAATATAGATTGTTCGATAATTTGGGTGTTGTTCCTAGATGCACAGTCTAAAAACCTATTCTCTGGTCCTTCCAAAGATTCTGTAAACTACTTAATAATCTATAATGTAACCTCCAAGGATGCGCCTGGTGGACATGCTCCATCAACACAAGGGAGTAAACCAGGAAAGAAGACTGAGGTGGGAGGAATCAGGGATCTAACATAATAGAGAAAGGGAATCTCTAGGATTATGATAAGTAGAAACTCTAGCCTGCAGGCTATGCAGCACCCTAAAGACTAACCAGTCCAGATTCAAGAAAGCATATGGAGGGCTCCAGGAAGGATATTTCTGAAGAGAGAAATCTGATTTGGTACCTGATGTGTTTTATGTATCTACAAGATATTTACACTACTGGAAATGAATTTGGGAATGAATTAGTATGTATAAAACCAAGCAAATGAAACAATGAGACAATTATTAACTACCTGATAAATAAAATTTTGTATGTGGAAATGCAGTCATGGTGTACTACGTGACTCAGCTGTAACGAGTTTTGCATGGTAAAAATATAGACTTGGTTTAACCAAAAAATTTGATACAGCTATAGGAGAGGATGGAGTAGGGGAAGTCTGTGTTGGGATGAAGCATAAGAGAACTAAATCTGTATCTTTTATAGTATGACTGTCCACAATATCTAAAACTGAAAAGTCTAGAAATGTTGGAAAAAGCGAACACAAGAAACAGCTAAAATACCTAAGAGTGATTATTTTTGAGGAGTGGAAATGAGGGAGAGGAAGTGTATTAGTTATTGGCCAGGGTTTTTTAGCTGCATATTATAGAATTTACTCTAGAATTCACTGTAGTCTAAGGCAAAGGAGTTTTGTGTTTGTTTGTTTGTTTGTTTGTTTGTTTGTTTGTTTGTTTTTAGCATTAAGTAGTTTAGAATCTCTGGAAAAGTCCAAGAACCAGACTTACATGCTACTCAAGAACTGTATTGGCAATTCAAAGAAGCACATGTTAGAAGTTGCCTCAATTCAATAGAGTGGCTGTGTCTTGTAGATAATGGAGTTCAAAAAAGACTTCTGGCTCTTGCCTCTCTCTGCTGCTAGATACCACCGTGACTGCCACAGTATCCATGTAACAAAGGAAAGTAAATAGAGAAAACTCTAATGAGGTTAATATTCCCATGCTCAGTTTATTATATGTCACAACAAAATCATAATGTGACATTTGAATTGCTGATTTAAAGGCCAAGTCCTCCCTGCAAAACAAAGTAAAACCAAATGAAGGCCAAGTCCCAATCTTTGTTACAATTTAATCTATGCTGTTCATGCCCAACACTAACCACCAAACTCTTGGATGTTCCTAAAAAAGAAACTGACACCAAACATTGGCATTTGAGGCACAAAGTGTACAAGAAAAAAATCACTTTTTTATCTTCTCTTTTCCATGCAGCTAATAAAGAAGAGTATGTTGAAATTTGTGGGGCAGAAACATGCAGATATCTTGGGGAGAGAAGCAAGCACATCTCATGGAAGGGATTTATAGCTTTAGACAAGTACCCATTAGAGGTGAAAGCTAACTGTCAAGTAAAACATTCTGGATAGCTCCCACTTCAACAGTTTCTGCTAAGTACCAAATACGTGGCCCAGACAAATAGTTGGCAGGGAGGCCTAGGGTTGGTGGGGAAGAGTCTCGAGGAGGTTGGTCTGGAAGGTAGGGGTTATAACTTAGAGAAGTGAGAGAGGAAGATTATAGAGTCAGGGACAATGACAAAGAATTTGGAGCCCAAGGTTTGGGTTAGGTACTGTTGAGAGATATATTTGAGGAAACAAGATATAAAGATGGTGGTTTAAGTACAATCGCTTACTTTGTTTCCTCCAAAACTCCACTCAAGTAACAATAATAGGATTTTTGGCTTACAAAAAAACAGGTAGACAAGTAGAAACTGATTTACCAAACCCTGTAAAGTTGAATCCTAAATTGGCAATGAGGAAAGCCAAGAAGCAGTGCAATTGTCTCTACAGAACCCAAAGACTTAGGCTTTCATGGCACTAGATACCTCTGAACGTGGCAGTTAAAAGGAGGCTAAGGAGGATTTCTTGAAAATCTAAGAAGCAGTCAGAGCCTAAGATCCCCTCCCTTCCTAAACTTCTCTGTTGCCCTGATGGAAGACTAAATCTAAGAATCAGTTAGAGCCTCAGATCCCCTCCCTTTCTAAACTCCTCTTTTGCCCTGATGGAAGACTAAGCTTCATTTTCTAGAGTAGGTGAAAAAGATGGCCTCTGGACTGGGAATTTCCAGCACCTCTTGAGAGAGTGGCTGTCATAGGGAAAACAAACTGGCTTAGTGAACTTTACAAGTTGGATATTAGAAATTTCAGGGCCCCTTTTCCATATATTAGGGAAGTCAGGCCTGTCCCCTCCAGGAGGAAGACTAGAAGATCCGTCACTATTGAATATGACCAGCCCCAGAGATACATCAGAGGCTCACCCAAGAAACAGCCCAGACAGATCATCATTTAGGGAAACATAATCACCATACACCCTGAGCTTCTAAACAGTTTTTTGTGTTATAGTCCTATATGAACCAACTACTAAGGATCACCAGACATTTGAGGAAAGCCTTAAAGCTGAAAGATAGAAACTGAAACAAAAAATTAATAAAAGGAAATTTCAAAGAAACAGACCATACAGGTGGAAAAGAACCTTCAAAAGCCATTGACATGTTAATATTTTCAGAGAGATAGAAGAAATGTACCCATGAAACAAGAACAGGACAATAAGACACGGGGTGGGAGACAAGGAAGCTACATACACACAAAAAAGCTAAGGGATCAAAAATGCCTTGGAAATTAAAATTTTGAGAAAGATGGAAAAGACAACTGAAGGAGTTTGGGAAGGTAAAGATGAGGACGTTTTTCTAGAAGAGCATAGTGATAAAAGGATAGAAAACTGGGAGAAGAAAAGTTACAAAAGTTAAAGGCCCAATCCATGAGGCCTGATATCCAAATAACAGGAGTTAATAAACAGAGGAAAAAAGTAGAGGAAGTCATCAAAGAAGTAAAAAGTTTTTCCTTAAACTAAAGAACCTGAATTTTGAGACTGAAAAAAAAATTTAAGAACACTGGGATAAAGAAAATCTATAAACTTGAGAGGAAGAGAGAAAACACACAACAAACAGGACATATTTAAAGGACCAGGCATTAGATTTACATCTTCCTTTTTCCTCACATCATCCCCACAAAACAATAAAACAAGTTAACTTAAAAAAAAAAAAAAAAAAGAATTAAAGGTACAATTAACATATAAAAGGGAAAAAAGTAAGATACTACTTAACCTGCCTCTGAAGGGGAAGTAAACTTTTTAAACAGATGTGAAAGACATTACAAAGCAAAAGACTCACCTTAAAACACTGAAATATGTGTCAACATTTTAGATTAAATAAAATCAAGGAACTATAAAGAAGCGGGAAACTGGGAAAAACCTATGAACATATCTAATAAAGGGCTTAATACGTAAAATTTTCATATGGGCAATATGTAAAATGTTCATATAAGTACATGAGAAAAAGCACTAGGACCCTAAAATGGTCCTAGGAAAATGGGCAAAGGTTATGAACCAATACATATGATGAAATGCAAATAGCTCATATTCATGAAAGGAAAAAAAAAAAAAAAGCCTTATTGGTACTCCAAGAAATGTAAATTAAAACTTGAGCTCCACTTTTTTGCTTACCAAACAAGTAGTTTGTTTTTCCTTTCCCCTCACCCCCCAAAGTAAAGTTACTTAATGGTGAGGATGTGAAACATTCTTTCTGAAGAGTTTTGGAAATAACAGGTTAAGGACCTTAAGATATTTAAATCCTACAGTGCAATCATTCCATTGCCACATATCTAAGGAACTTTGTTAATTTCACCAATATTTTACTGTGCATACTGTTCAAGGTACTGAAATTAGGATACATATTTATAAGTAATAACTGTCCAATAGTACAAAGTTCAGTCACTTGTATCATAAACAGAATTTATTCAACCATCAAATCCATGGTTATAAATTATTTTCAATGAGTGGTAAGTAGAATTTGTAATTCAGGAGGGAATCTTTTATTAAACACAGAATTTAGATACTTCCAGCAGAAACAGTGGCTAATGTCTGAGGCGGACAGTGACTAGGGTAGCTGTATTATCATTTGTAGAAATAAAGACATCTAAAGGAGGAAATTAATTTTAGGAGAAAGATGATCAATTTGTACTAAAAAAGTTGATTTTCAGGGGCTCAGTGGGCTGTCCAAGATGAAGAAAAATGTTAGGAGCAAGTCGGTATGATAGAAAATTATGACAATAAATAATATCTTTGAAGAGTGAGAGTGCAATGCTAAAGAAAGCCATGAACATAAATGGGGAATTTAAAGAAAGAAAGAAAGAAAGAAAGAAAGAAAGACACTTAAGAGAGTGGAGCTTCGAGGTTAGTTTGCTTGCGTGTGGTAGGAAGAGGAAGTGGAAACAGGGAGATAAAGAAGAAGAACCAGAGTTAAGAGGAATTAGCAGTGCCTAGAGGTCAGGGTTTTAGGATGAAGAAGGGGGTGCTCCGTGAATCAGTGATGTGGAGAGATAAAGTATAACCCCTGGAATAGCATTTGGGAGGAAGCAATTCGATGATTTACGGAGATCAATTCCAGTGGAGAAGTGGGGGCAGAACCAGAAGATGAGAGAGAGGAGGAAGTGGGTTTGTGAACAAAGACTGTTTCTGTTTGTGCTTTTGACATGTTAGGTACTGAAAGGAAAGTGAGAGAAAGGACAATAACTTAAATTAAGAGACAGTTCACTGAGATTTAACAAAGGCAAAGGTGATAGTGATTATGTAATTGACCATCCTGGAACAGTGGGAGGTATTGATTGAAGGGGTTTAAAGGGAGAGATTAGCCAGAGAGGAGTATGTCCTCTTGAGAAAGAAGAGCAGGAAGAAAGCATGTGACCAAGAGGAGAGAGGCTGCAGGTGTATACCAAATAGCCTCACTTAATTATTTCTTGAATAAATTTTTGGAGTGCACAATATAGAAATTACAAGATCCCTTGGAAACTATAATAAAGAACAGGACACAGACCATGCTTTCAAAATACTTTTATATGGAAGACAAGTACAAAAATAGCTCTGGAGATTGAGACCACAAGTTCTTGGGTTAAATATGAATTTTTCTCCTCCATAAATTGGGGACAATGATGGCACCAACTTCATACATGACCAGTTGTGAGGTTTGAATGAGACTCTATTTAGGAAGTGTTTAATAAAAGGCCTGGCAAAATGACATACTAAATAAAGGTAACTCTTGCTGTTCATAGTATATCAAGTATGAAGGATAAGTGCTAAGAGAGAACAATAGGAGATGAGAGAAAAGATGGTGTTTTTTTGGGGGGGTGGGCATAAAGGAAGAAAAGGGGTCAAGTTCATGTACTTGAGAAGGGGTGGAATTTAAGGACTGAGAAGGAAGGAAGGGAAATTTGGGTGAGATAATGTGGGTAGAGGCAGACAGTTTGAAATTTCATAGCATAAAGTAAAAAGGATTTCAAGACATCAATAAAATGGACACTCGGTTAAAAAATACCTAAGTTAAAAAAAAAAAAAAGTCCATTTCAAGCATCCCCATTCTCTTTCCAGCTTACATTTCCTAGTGTTCTAACAAGATTGTTTGACCCACTGGAGAAACTGAAGCCACAAGTCAAATACTATTTCATTCTCCATCACCACCCTCATGTTTTCATTTCTTTTTTTAGCCAGGATAGATTTAATGGCCGATGATTATAATCACTCCATCTACCTAATCTAATCCATCAGTGTCCCCCTTTGCATGAGACATACTTGCCTGGAAAAACCTAACCCTGATGGAACCTTACTATTTGCTTTCTTCCCATCTTTTGAATGCCCCTTGTTCATGGGGAAATTTTTTGTCCCGCTGGATAGTCCTTGTGGGGGCTGCCACCAGTTTTTCAAGGCCTGGGGATAAATACTTCAAAGTTACACAGTATGAGTTAAGGAAACACATCAAGTCCAAGGTGCACACAGTCCCCCTTTTTCTTTAGCATTTCCACAGAGAGGCATCTCATGTTCAGGAGGCAGGCTGGATATGACTTTCGTTTTGTTCTTGTGGAGGGGCTCCTTCCCCTGTTCTTCCTTCTTACAGGGCTCCAATGGCAGCAACTTTATCAGGAACAGTACATACAGACTGCTGGGGAAATCAGTCTAGATGTCATACCAGCTATTTGGGGCCTGCCCTTTAGGAGGCAGCTGGGGACCTTGGGTCCATTTAGATGGTACAGTTCTCTAGCCACGGGAAGCAAGCCATTATTCCCGTGGGAAGCTGTACATAACCACTTCCCATCAGCTAGGGGAAGGAGTTTGGACTACCCTATTGTTGAGGCATTCTAGGGTAAACATCTAGGGTCATTTTTGGACACTGCTTCATAACCATCTATCCCCAAGACTCTTGAGTGCTCTCAGTTATATCTGGAATAAGAAGAGAGAGATGTTATTTGACATCCACCCAGAATTTAGAGTCTAAATTAATTGTATTTGTCATGTTCCCTTAAGGACGAGCCAGATTGTTATCTGGTCCCCTCATCCACATTTATTAGCAATAAGTTCTGTAAAGACCGAGAGGTTATTTTACCAGCTATAACCTTCCTTTCGTCCTTGGACACTAAAGTTGGAAAAGGAGAGGAGTGTACTGACCCTCCTTATCCCACCTCTGCAGATTCTTTAGTGCCTTAGGGTCCATCTAAAGCAGAGGTGCCAAGAGCTACCACCGCTTACTCAAAGTGCCTCTGCCATTGGCATTTGAGTCTGCAGCATCTGTTTGTTTGGGTACTTTTACAGTAGCCACCAGGTCACAGAAAGCAAACCCTTCCTTGGCTATTTTGGCTTCAGATCCCAGACCCAAAGGAAAAAGAGTTTATGTTTAATAAAGAAGCCAAACTATGGTGACCTTGTTGGGGAATGGGATGGCATTGGATTGGGCATGCGTCCTAGCTTCCTCTTGTCTGGATGGACCTCGAATAAGGTGGAAGAACCTAGGGTGCCAAGATTCTTGGGAACCACAGGAGATGTGAGGAGTTTCTATTATTTTGAGGTGATCTGGTGTAGTCTTATTGGGGAGACTGTAGGGTGAGATAAAATGCCTCAATCTCTAACCATAATGTGGTTGACTCTTCCCCAGGAGCTCCTCCTCACCACACTTCTTTGGCAAGGTTGTCTTTTCTTCCCTATAGTTTTTGGGCAGACCCAAATGCTAATATGTTTTGTTCCCTAACAACTGTGCTATCTTTCCTATACTATTTTCTTCCCGTCCTGTCAGTGTTCCCAAGGAAATCTTTCTGTTCCTAGGAGGGTTCTACAATTTATATAACCTTCAGATCCCACGAAATGTGCTTGTGCTCTTGGTTTCTGGCAAACTTCCAGGCAATTTGTCCAGAAAAAGTCAGAAATTTCCAATAATTTTCTAAGGTGACTCCAAGTGGAATCAGAATCTCCAGGAGGTCCGCTCTGATTTCAAACACCAACTTAAGATAGCAGTAAGCTAGGGGCACCTGGGTGGCTCAGTTGGTTAAGCGCCTGACTCGATTTCAGCTTAGGTCATGATCTGACACTCGTGAAGTTGAGCCCCGCATGGGGCTCCACACTGAGTGTGGATCTTGCCTGGGATTCTCTCTCTCCCTCTCTCTCTGCCCCTCCCCAACTCATGCGCCAATGCTTGTGCTCACGTTTTCTCTCTCTCTCTCTCTCTCTCTCTCTCTCTCTCTCTCTCTCTCTCTCTCTCAATAGAAATAAATAAATAAACAGTAAAAAAAAAAAAAAAAGATAGGAGTAGGCTTACTTGTCCCCCCCATAGGTACATCTAGGTAGTTTACCTGGAAAGCCCAGCATTAACTGCTCTATATCATCTTCCAGCCATTCCTCCTTACTCAGTCCTTGGCAGTTTCAACAGTCACAGTAGCTCTGGCTGTGGAGAAAGCTGTTTGAGCTTACAAATTGTTTTTATTTTTATTTTTAAACACAATTTCAGATTTGTTGAGGGTTGGCCGTCATTTCCCGTCTTTATTTTCTTGTAAGAAGTCTCCAAGAAAAAAATTCAGGCAAAACACGCATGCTTTGTAGCTGGTAACATTGAAAATGAGGGTGTTTACTAAAACAAAGAACATTGTGAGTTCAGTTGGAAGAGGTGGTTGGATAGCTAATTGGATTCAGTGGTGATTGGACTAGGGATGATGGACTTGGGGTGGGGCCAATGTGATTAGAATTTTGAAAAGACATATAAGTTCATGTTTCGTTGGGAGTTGTTTTCTTGAGAGACTGTTTTCTTGAGAGAAAACCATCTCTAATTTTATCCAAAACAAGGCAATCAGAGAAGGTGATATTTGAACTGAAACTCAAGGGAGGTAAGAGAATTGCTTGTCTGCAAAGACCATCAGGTAGGCGTACTCCAGGCTTTTCTGAGACACAGCCCGGGATGTGGTTGGAAGTGAGAGAGCAAGAGGTAGGTAGAGTAGAAAGCAGTGATACTGAGCATCAAGAGGTAGTGGGGTACCAGATCATGTAGGGACTCTTAGGACATTTGAAGGATTCTAAGTGAATGGAGTAGGCATGCCCAAATTTGAAGACAGGGAAGATAAAATAGAATATTTGGAGAGCAGATAAACAGAAATTAGGAGAGTATAAAAGGATTAGCAAACAGTATTAAGGGACCTCTTGAGATAATGTCAATGAAGTAGTTAGCATCTTTTTCTCCTTAAGAATGTTTCTTTTATTTCACTGCTAAGAATGATACTTGCTGTTCATTTTTTACATTGAAACCCTTCATCTTACTATAGAAATATTTTTTAATGGTTTACAAGTAAAGAATTTAAAAATCATGAATAAGTGTTGAATTTCATCAAATAGTTTTTTGGTACCTACAAGATGATGATAGTTTTCATTTTCTTTGTTAGTATTCTGAATTACTTCATTAGATTTTCAGATACTGAATCATCCTTATATTCCTGGAATACATTCTATTTGGTCATGAGATATTATTCTTTTAATATGTTTCTTGATTTGGTTGGATAACATTCTGTTTAAGCTTTCATCTATGTTTATAACTTAAAGATGGCCTATAGCATAATTTTCTGTTGTTTTAATTTTCTGTTGTTTTCTTATTTTGCTATCAGACATTGTAGCCTCATCTGAGTGGCTTTCTAACTTTTTCTCTGAAAGAATTTGCATTAATAAGAGCTAACTTTCTTAAAAATTTGCTAGATTCACCTATATTATGATGTATCTCTTGGGCTTTTAGGGGTCATACTTGGAACCAGATTCTTATGCTTCTGTGTTCATGCTTCCTAGTTTTTCTTGGGTCCATTTTGGATATTTTTTCTCTGTAGAAAATTGATCTCTTTTGAAAATTTTGCTAGCAAGATGCTGATACGATTCTCTTAAATTTTTTCTACTGTATTATTAGATTTGTGTTCTGTTAATTCCTATTACTGCTTGTTGTCTTCTCTCTTTTCTTATGATCAATTATACTCATGGTTTGTTGCTTTTATTAATCTCTTCAAAGAACATTTTTGGTCTTCATACCGGTTGTGTATGTATTATCTTTCATTAATTTCATCTTTATTCCTTGTCATTTCTTTAATCCTCTTCCTTTTGTCTCTATTTTCTAGCCCCTTTAATTAATTCAGTGTTCATTTATTTCTGTTAATGTAATGAAATATGTCTCATAGTCTTTAATGCTAGCTTAATGCCTAAACTCAATCTTTATTTTATTTTAATTTTTTCATTGAGGTATAATTAACATACAATGTTATATTAGATTCAGGTATACAATATAATTTGGCAATTCTATATATTACCCAGTGCTCATCATGATAATGTGTAGAAATTGTTGAATCACTATATTGTACATGTGAAACTAATACAACACTGTATGTTAACTATACTAGAATTAAAATAAATTTTAAAAATTAAAAAAAAATTTTAAAGAGTGCTTTGTCTCTTTTGTTTGTTCATTTGTTTTGTTTCTTCAATTTCACATTTGAGTGAAATCATGGTGTTTGTCTTTCTCTGACTCATTTCACTTTATATCCTCTAGGTCCATCCACATTGTTACAAATGGCAAGATCTCATTCTTTTTATGGCTAAGTAATATTCTATGTCTTCTTTATCCATTTCATTTATTGATGGACACGGGTTACTTCCATATCTTAGATATTATAAATAATACTTCAATAAACATTGGGGTGCATATGTCTTTGCAAGTAAGTTTTTTCATATTCTTTGGGTAAGTACCCAGCAGTGGAATGACTGGATAATATGGTAGTTCTATTTTTAATCTTAGAGGAATCTTCACACTGTTTCCTACAGTGGTTGCACCAATTTGCATGCTTACCAACAATGCGCAAAGGGTTCCTTTTTCTCCACATCTTTGCCCATGCTTTTTGATTGTAGCCATTCTGACATAAGTAAAGAGTTATCTCATTGTGGTTTTGATTTTCATTTCCCTGATGATTAGTGATATTGAGAATATTTTCATATGTCGTTGGCCATCTGTATGTTGTCTTTGGAAAAATGTCTATTCAGGTCTTTGTCCATTTTTTAATCAGATTGTTTTTTTTTTCAGTTTTTGTTTTTGTTTTAGGTGTTGGGTTTTATAAGTTCTCTATGTATTTTGGATATTACCCCCTTATTGCATGTATCATTTACAAATATTTTCTCCCATTTATAGGCTGCCTTTTTATTTTGTCAGTGGTTTCCTTGACTGTGTAAAAGCTTTTTATTTTGATGTAGTCCCAATAGTTTATTTTTGCTTTTGTGTCCCTTGCCTGTGGAGACAGATATAGAAAAATGTTTATATGACTGATGTCAAAGAAACTACTGTCTATGCTTTCTTCTAAGAATTTATGGTTTCAGGTCTCCCCATTTAGGTCCTTAATTCATTCTGAGTTTATTTTGTGTATGGTATAAAAGAGTAGTTCAGTTTCATTCTTTTTTTTATAGCTATCCAGTTTTCCCAACACCTTTTGTTGAAGAGACTTTTTCCCATTGCATATTCTTGCCTATTTTGTTATAGATTAATTGACCATAGAAACATGGGTTTATTTATGTGATCTCTTTTCTGTTCCATTGATCTATGTGTCTACTTTTGTGCTCATAACATGCTATTTTGATTACTATAGCTTTGGTAGTATATCTTGAAATCTGGGATTGTGATACCTCCAGCTTTGTTTTTCTTTCTCAATATGGCTTTAGATATTCAGTCTCTTGTGGTTCCATACAAATTTGAGGATTATTTGTTTTAGTTCTGTGAAGAATGTTGTTGGTATTTTGATGAGGATTGTATTAAATCTGTAGATTGCTTTGGGTGATGTGCACATTTTAACAACATTGGTTCTTTCAGTCCATGAGCATGGAATATCCTTTCATTTGTGACTTCAATTTGTTTTTTTTTATTTTAAACTTATTTATTTATTTTTGAGAGAGAAAGAGAGAGAGAGTGAGCATGATCAGGGGAGGGGCAGAGAGAGGGGGAGAGAGAGAATCCCAAGTGGGTATCGTGCTGCCAGCATGGATCCCAGTGTAAGACTCAGTCCCACAAACCATTAGATCACACCTTGAGCCGAAATTGAGAGTTGCATGCTTAACTGACTGAGCTACCCAGGTGCCCCAGCTCTTCTTTAAATGCTTTGTAGAAAATGAACAAATCAGGAGACTATAGATGCTGGAGAGGATGTGGAGAAACGGGAACCCTCTTGCACTGTTGGTGGGAATGCAAATTGGTGCAGCCACTCTGGAAAACAGTGGGGGTTCCTTAAAAAATTAAAAATAGACTTACCCTATGATCCAGCAGTAGCACTGCTAGGAATTTACCCAAGGGATACAGGAGTACTGATGCATAGGGGCACTTGTACCCCAATGTTTATAGCAGCACTCTCAACAATAGCCAAATTTTGGAAAAAAACCTAAATGTCCATCAACTGATGAATGGATAAAGAAATTGTGGTTTATATACACAATGGAGTACTACGTGGCAATGAGAAAGAATGAAATATGGCCCTTTGTAGCAACGTGGATGGAACTGGAGAGTGTGATGCTAAGTGAAATAAGCCATACAGAGAAAGACAGATGCCATATGGTTTCACTCTTATGTGGATCCTGAGAAACTTAACAGAAGCCCATGGGGGAGGGGAAGGAAAAAAAAATGAGGTTAGAGTGGGAGAAAGCCAAAGCATAAGAGACTGTTAAAAACTGAGAACAAAATGAGGGTTGATGGGGGGGGGGGGGAGGGAGGGAAGAGTAGGTGATGGGCATTGAAGAGGGCATCTTTTGGGATGAGCACTGGGTGTTGTATGGAAACCAATTTGACAATAAATTTCATATATTAAAAAAAAATAAATGCTTGGTAGAATCTACCTATAAAGCCATCTGGTTCTGGACTTTTGTCTTTTGGAAGTTTTTTGATTACTGATTTAATTTCATTGCTATTAATTGGTGTGTTCCAATTTTCTATTTCTTTCTGATTCAGTTTTGGAAGATTATATATTTCTAAGAATTTATCCATTTTCTTCTAGGTTGTCCAGTTTGTTGGCATATAGTTTTTCATACTATTGTCTTATAATACTTTTCACTTCTGGGGTGTCAGTTGTTATTTCACCTCCTTTATTTCTGATTTTAATTATTGGAGTCCTCTCTTTTTTCTTGATGAGTCTGGCTAAAGGTTTATCAATTTTGTTTATCTTATCCTGGTTTCATTGTGCTATTCAGTTTATTTTTTTAGTCTCTGTTTCATTTATTTCTGCTCTAATCTTTACTATTTCCTTTTTTCCATTGGCTTTGGGCTTTGTTTGTTTTTCTTTTTCTAGCTTCTTTAGGTCTAAGGTTAGGTTGTTTGTTTGAGATTTTTCTTGTTTCTTTAGGTAGGCCTGTATTGCTATAAACTTCCCTCTTAGGACAGCTTTTGCTGAATCCTAAAAATTTGGGGTCATTGTGTTTTCATTATTTGTCTCCATGTAGTTTTTCATTTTTTATTTTTTACTTTTTTAATGTTTATTTTTGAGAGAAAGAGAGAGTGAGAGAGCAAGTGAGGGGCAGAGAGAGACAGAGACAGAATACAAAGCAGGCTCCAGGCTCCGAGCTGTCAGTACAGAGCCCGATGCGGGGCTTGAACTCACAAACTGTGAGATCATGACCTGAACTGAAGTCAGACACTTAACCAACTGAGCCACTCAGGATCCCCTGTCTCCATGTATTTTTTGATATCCTCTTTGATTTCTTGGTTGACCCATTTATTGTTTAATAGTATGTTATTTAACCTTCATGTATTTTAATTCTTTCCAGATTTTCTTGATTTCTAGTTTCATACTGTTGTGGTCAGAAAAGATGCATGATATGATTACAACTTTTTTAAATTTATTGAGACTTGTTTTGTGGCCTAATGTGATCTCTTCTGGAGAATTTCCATATGCACTTGAAAAGAATGTGTATTCCACTGTTTCAGGATAGAATGCTCTGAATATATCTGTTAGATGTATCTGGCCCAATGTGTCATTCAAAGCCACTCTTTCCTTGTTGATTTTCTGTGTGGATGATCCATCCATTGATATAAGTGGGTATTAAAGTCCCCTACTATTATTGTATTAGTGTCAATTTCTTCCTTTATGTCAATCAATAGTTGTTTTATGTACTTAGTTGCTCCCATATTGGGTGTATATTTACAGTCGTTATAGCTTCTTGTTGGATTGTTCCTTTTGTCATTATGTAGTATCCTTCTTTGTCTCTTATTATAGACTTTGTTTTAAAGTATATTTTGTCCAATGTAAATATTGCTACCACAGCTTTCTTTCCACTTCCATTTGCATGGTAAATGTTTTTCCATCCCTTCACTTTCAATCTGCATGTGTCTAGATCTGAAGTGAGTCTCTTGTAGCAGCATATAGATGGGTCTTGCTTTTTTATCCATTTAGTTACCCTATGTTTTTTAATTAGAGCATTCAGTTCATTTACATTTAAAGTAATTATGATAGTTATGTACTTATTGCCATTTTGCTACTTATTTTACATTTGTTTTTGTAGTTCTTCTCTGTTCCTTCTTTCCTTGTTCTGTTCCCTTGTGGTTTGATGGCTTGATGTGATTGGTTTCCTTTCTCTTTATTTTTTATGTATCTATTACAGGTTTTGATTTTTGGTTACCATTAGGTTCAGATGTAACATCTTATGCATATAGCAGTCTATATCAGGTCATTTATGTTTGAACTCATTATAAAATTTTTATTCCCCCACCCCATGTTTTATGTATAAGATGTCATACTTTATATCCTTTTATTTTGTGAATCCCTTGACTGATTTTTATGGATTTTGTTGATTTTACTGCTTTTGTGGTTTAGCCTCCATTATGGTTTTATAAATGATTAATCTACTACTTTATTATATGTTTGCATTTGCCTATGAAAATTTTTCCTTTCATAATTTTCTTATTCCTGATTATGGCATTTTCTTTCCACTCAAAGAATTCCCTTTAATGTTTCTCATAAGGCTGCTTTAGTGGTGATGAGCCCTCTAACTTTTGTTTGTCTGGGAAACTCTTTGTCTCTCCTTTTATTCTGAATGATAATAAAGCTGAGTAGAGTATTCTTAGTTGCAGGTTTCTTTCTTTCAGTACTTTGAATATATCTTGCCACTCTCTTCTGGCCTGCAAAGTTTCTGCTGAAAAATTAGCTGATAGCCTTACGGGGTTTTCCTTGTATGTAACTCTTTTCTCTGGCTGCTTTTAAAATTCTCTCTTTATCACTACATTTTGCCATTTTAATTATTATGTGTCTTGGTGTGGACCTCTTTGGGTTAATTTTGTTGGGGACTCTCCGTGCTTCCTGGATCTACATGTCTGTTCCCTTCCCCAGATTAGGGATGTTTTCATTTATTCAAATTAATTTTCTGCCCCATTCTCTCTCTCTCTTTTTCTGAGATCCCCATAATGCAAATGCTATTACCTTTGAGGATGTCACCAAGTTTCCTTAACTGATTCTCATGTTTTATTATGCTTGTTTTCTTTTTTCTATTCAACTTGATTGCTTACCATTACCCTGTCTTCCAAGTGCTAGTCTGTTCTTCCACCTCCTCTAATCTGCTATCGATTTCTTCCAGTGTATTTTTTATTTCAGTTATTGAGTTCTTTATCTCAGATTGGTTCTTTTTTATATTTTCTCTCTTTGTTTAAGGTTTTACTGAGTCCATAAGTATGTTTATGACCATTACTTTGAATTTTTATCAGGCATATTGCTTATCTCAGTTTCATTTAGTTCTCTTGCTATGGTTTTGTCCTGTTCTCTTTTTGAACATATTCCTCTGTCTTCTTATTTTGTCAAGCTCTCAGTGTCTGTTTCTATGTATTAGGAAAGTCAGCTATGTCTCCTGATCTTGGAAAGTTGAGGCTCTATAAAGAAGAGGTCCTTAGGTGCCTTACAGCACAGTGCCCCCTGTTCACCAGAACCAAGCACTTCAGAGATGTATACTATGTGGGCTGCATGCACCCCCCATTATGGCTGAGCTGCACTTAAAGTCTATTTTTTGATAAACATATGGAAATTTGTGAAAATCATCATAGCTTGATGAATTATCACAATTAGCTCTTCTGATAGCTGTGTAACCAGCCCTAGGTTAAGAACAAGAGTATTAATATTTCTTCAGAGGCTTCCTTATGCCCCACTCACAATCTCTCTTTTTCTCAAAGGTAACTACTACTCTGACATCTAATATAGCTAACTTTGCCTCATTTTTATCTTTTCTTTAAGTTTTTTTATTTGTTTTGAGAAAGAAAGAGAGAGAGCAAGTGGGGGAGGGCCAGAGAGAGAGGGAGAAAGAGAATCGCAAGCAGGCTCCACACTGACAGCACAGAGTCTGATGTGGGGCTCAAACTCATGAACTGTGAGATCATGACCTGAGCTGAAACCAAGAGTTGGATGGTTAACCGGCTGAGCCACTCAGGTGCCCCGCATTTTTATCTTTATAAAAATGGAATCATGGATTATGTTGCTCAGTATGATGTTTATAAAATTATTTTTTATGTTTCTATGTGGTTTTGTTTATCGTCATTCTATATTATATTCGATTGTATGAATATACCATAATGTTCATCCATTCAATAGTTGATGGGTATTTAGGTTGTTTCCAGTATTTGGCTACTAGAAGTAATTTTGTTATGAACATTCTCAGAGGTACCTTTTAGTGCAGAGTCATGCATGTTACCTAGGCATGTTTCCTCATGTATGCACATGTATGCGTTCAATTTTACACATGCACATGCTCAGTTTTATTAGTACATACTATCCAAATAGTTTTCCAAGGTGAGTGTAATGATTTCCATTATCTTTATTAGAGTATGAAATTCCCATTGTTCCACATCCACACGACCTCTTGTTTTATCATCTTATAAAATTTTAGCCTTTTATGTGGTATATATGTAAAATGGAATACTACTCAGCAACAAAAAAGAATGAAATCTTGCCATTTGCAACAACATGGATGGAACTGGAGTGCATTATGCTAAGTGAAATAAGTCAGTCAGAGAAAGACAGATATATGTTTTCACTCATATGTGGAAGTTGAGAAACTTAACAGAAGACTGGGGGAAGGGAAAGAAAAAATATATATAGTTATGAAGAGGGAGGAAAACCATAAGAGACTTTTAAATACAGAAAATAAACAGGGTGAAAGGGGGTGGGGGTGGGGGTATGGGAAAAATGGGTGATGGGCATTGAGGAGAGCACTCATTGGGATGAGCACTGGGTGTTTTATGTAAGTGATGAATCATGGGAATCTACTCCCAAGAGCACACCATATGCACTGTATGTCAGCTAACTTGACAATAAGTTATATAAAAAAATATAAATAAATAAATAAAAATAAAATAAAATTTTAGCCCTTTGGGTGCCTGGGTGGCTCAGTTGGTTAAGCATCTGACTCTTGATTTCAGCTCAGGTCATGATCTCACAGTCAGTTCATGGGATCAAGCCCCGTGTCTGGCTCTGCTCGGACAGAGTGGAGCCTGCTTGGGATTCTCTCTCTCTCCCTCTCTCTTTGCCCCTCCCACTCCCCCCGTCAAAATAAATAAATAAACTTAAAAAAATTTTTAGCCATTTTTTGAGCGTTCAATAATGTTCCATGGTGGTATTTTATCTGTAACTCTCTAATACTTTTCCTACATTAACTTTCAAAATTTTTGTATTTTTTTCTTTTAGGCTTTGTCTAAACACTGCCCTGAAGACACTACCTTTAGGATACCCACTGAAGACTGAGTGATTCAACAAACCTCAAGAGGACCGAACCAGGTGCCAACAGAGGAGCATCACAGAATTGCAGGCACAGCCACCCTCATTTCTGGGCGAATATTCCACCACGAGTGCTGTTCCCTGATGAATCAGCAAGCCTAACAAACATTATCCTTTAATTTGCATAGTAATAGTAGTCCACTGGTGTTTCCAGCTGACACAGACACTCAAATTCATTTTTGAAAAAGTAGCATTTTCCAGCATCCTCAAATATCCAGAAGATATCTAAAAAGTTTGGGCTTTGGTGCTTATTAATGAAAGCCATGAAGTCTAAGGCCAACTTTGCTCAGAACCCAAATTGTACCATAATGATATTTCATCCAACCAAAGAAGAATTTAATGACTTTGATAAATACATTGCATACATGGAATCCGAAGGCGCACACCGCGCAGGCCTGGCCAAGGTGATTCCCCCCAAGGAATGGCAAGCCAGGCAGACCTATGACGATATCAGTGACATCTTAATAGCAACTCCCCTCCAGCAGGTGGTCTCCGGGCGGGCAGGTGTGTTTACTCAATACCATAAAAAGAAGAAAGCCATGACAGTGGCGGAGTATCGCCAATTGGCCAACAGCGGAAAGTATCGGACTCCGCCACACTCGGATTTTGAGGATTTGGAGCGAAAGTATTGGAAAACCCGCCTGTACGATTCTCCGATTTATGGCGCTGACATCAGCGGCTCCTTGTTTGCGGAAAACACTCAACAGTGGAACCTTGGCCACCTGGGAACCATCCAGGACCTGCTGGAGCAGGAGTGCGGCGTGGTCATCGAGGGCGTCAACACGCCCTACCTGTACTTTGGCATGTGGAAGACCACCTTCGCCTGGCACACGGAGGACATGGACCTTTACAGCATCAACTACCTGCACTTCGGGGAGCCCAAAACCTGGTACGCGGTGCCCCCGGAGCACGGCCGGCGCCTGGAGCGCCTGGCCACCGAGCTGTTCCCGGGCAGTGCCCGCGCCTGTGACGCCTTCCTGCGGCACAAGGTGGCTCTCATCTCGCCCACGGTCCTCAAGGACAACGGGATCCCCTTCAATCGGATCACCCAGGAGGCTGGCGAGTTCATGGTGACGTTTCCCTATGGCTACCACTCTGGCTTCAACCACGGCTTCAACTGCGCAGAAGCCATCAACTTCGCCACCCCGCGATGGATCGATTATGGCAAAGTGGCGTCTCAGTGCAGCTGCGGGGAGGCCAGGGTCACCTTCTCCATGGACGCCTTCGTGCGCATCCTGCAGCCTGAGCGCTATGAGCTGTGGAAGCGCGGGCAGGACCGGGCTGTTGTGGACCACACGGAGCCCACCTCGCCAGACAAGGGGGAGCTCAGCGCCTGGAGGGAGGCCCAAGCTCCCCGGAGAGCCCTGCTGGGCCTGAGGCACCTCCCACCCCGCCGGGCCACGCGCACCCCTCGGCCTGTGGCCGCTAGTGGTGGGACTGGCCGTCGCACCCCGATGTGCCTGGCCTCCCCACGCTCCTCGCCGGCCCAGACTTCTTCCTCTGATGCCCAGTCTGGGCTTGTCCCCGCCTGCACTTCCCAGGAGGCTGGCGCCACCCGACCACCGACCCCGATTCCCTCTGCCCGAGATGTTCATCCCTCAATGGGCAGATGTGGTCCTGGTCGTCGTCCTCGGGAACAAGGGGCCCGGGGGCCCAGCATCCAGGCCCGGGCCAAGAGGCGTCTCTCGGTGGGAACAACGCACACAGCCCAGTACCCTGAGGCTCTGCCCGGTCCTGTGGATGAACCCTCAGTGGACAACCCTGTAGCACTGAGCCCTGGACTCCAGCAACCTGCGGAGGCTTCTGGGTACAGTTGTGCCCTTTTCCCCTAAGCCCAGGGGATAATGTTGTAACCTACTGCTCTTGTGTGTGGAGGCTCCTTGAGACCCACCACATTTACATCAGAGCTTTGGGCCAGCCTGCAGGTTACTGGTCTTCAGAGGCCAGTGATGTTGCCACTGATGCGTTGAGTCCATGTTCTTTATCATGTTCGCCATAGTTTGTTCTTCCTGCCAGACTCTGGAGTGTCTTTGGACACTGCTAATTCCTGTGTTGCCAACTGAGGTTTCATCCACTAGACACTCTTGTGTCTCTGTAAGCTAGGTCCTGCTGAGGTCATGAGAGCATAATCTTCCCCAGACTCCTCTGGGCCAATGCTTCTGGGTTTTGATTCTCCTCCAATCTCCCTGACTTTTCTCCAACCCTACCCCTTCCCCCCTTTCTTGCAAAACAAGGCCGTTTTGACCAAATGGGTCAGTAGAGACTCAGAACATAATTTATGATCTTTCTGAGTCTTGGATGTATTCAAAATGTGTTATGGCCAGTATTTGTTCACAAATGTATTAAAGGTAACCACAATGTTAAAATCTAAAATTCGTTTCTAATAAATATTGTGCATTCAAATAATTGAGGGGTTGAGGTTATTCTTTTCTGCACTTTTCTTGATAATTATATCAGAACATTTCAAGCAAGGCTGATTTTTGTTGGCTGGCTGCATTGCGTGATGTTGATGAGGAAGCAGTTTGGCAGATGGTTATTGGGATGAGCTGGGTGGGTGAGGGGATTGGGCTTGCAGCCCTATCTTAAGGGTGACTTGGTGGAAGTCACCTGGTACTTTTCTGGGCAGTAGGACCCCAGCTGCTGGGAGGTGAGCATGCAGGGGACCAAAGTGCCCCATCCCAAGACCTTCTCCCCAAGTCTGCACTGCGTTTTCAATACTTTGCATGGCCCATTCATTGACTCATCCCAGGAGACATGTGCACGAAGAAATGGACAAGGGAATTCTACTTGTTAACATGTGCTATGAAGACAGGAAAGGGGTGGGATGCTGGAACACACTGGGCAGGGCTGGCCTAGGTTGGAGGAATCACGGAGAGTTTCATTGAGCAGGAGACCTCTGCCAAGACCCAACTAACAAAAAGGAAGCTGCATCCAGAGCTGATTTCCACTTAGAGGAAACAGTAAGTGGAATAGACCCAACATGGAACTTCTGTTTTCTCAGGAATAGAGAGGAAGCTCATTTGTGTCTGGGCATAGAGAGGAAGAAAGAGAGAGGCAAGGTGTAGGATATGAGGCCTTGTAGCTCTTGTAAAGTATCAGGGTTTTTTTCACCTTGACAGGAGAAGGCATTGGAAGTTTGACACCGCCCTTGACATGCTGGGATTTATGGATTTAAGCAGCGAACTGAGTTGTGGTGTGACGATGTGGGGGCAGGAGTAGTTAGAAAGCCCAAACAATAGTGGTGAGAGTCAATGGTTATTTCGATGTCAGAATTGAAAATACACACAAGTGGAAAAACTCAGAATCAGTCTTGGAAATTGCAAGTGAGGGTTGGGTACAGAAGGAAACATTTCAGAGAAGCAAAGCGCCTCTCCACTCCCTCCAGCTCTCCCCTAAGAACATCACGAAAGCTCTGGCATTGGAAGCCCCACGTATCCCCGAAGGCAAGAGTAATGAAAACATAGTGTTGGGTGGGAATTCTGATGCAGGAATGTGTGTCTCATTCTACACCATGCAGCTGGGCACCTTGGTCTTTCCTAATGTGACAGGAGATGGAAGTAGACTCTGGAATGCTGGGCTTGGGAAGCTGAGCTCAGGGACACCTGGTACAGCGGGTGACGGGGGGGTGGGGGTGGAAGACCCGGATGGAAGTGGACTGGAAGCATCTGGAAGAGAGCAGCCCTAGAGAGCAACTGGACCCACAGCATATCTTACATAAGCAACGAAGACACTTCGGTGTAACGCGTTACTGAGAGCTTGAGGGGTTTTTTTTGGTCCTTCAATTGAGATCAGTTGTGGATACAGCAGTGTAGGGGAATGCAAGAATTCTGAAAATTTCAAGGGCAATCCCTGGCTCATGTTCCTATTTTAAATGTTAGGAATTGAGATTCTCATTATGTTTCAGGAATCTTACAAACTCTTCTCTGGCAGATAGATGTCCCAGGCAGCTTAGCATAAGCTCAAAAAAGGGTTGGGTCTTAAAGGGGAAGAAACAAAGCTGATTTCCAGAAAATATCGTTCCCATTGGCATTCCTCTGTTTTCAGCCAGTTATTTTCACATATTTGTTTTAATTTGCCTTGCTCAATAAGGACAAGAAATATTAAGAATGTTGTTCAGCGTACTCAAACTTTTCTAAGCTTTTTAATGTTTGTTTGTTTGTTTGTTTGTTTGAGAGACAGAGCAAGAGAAGAGAAGGGGCAGAGAGTGAGAGAGAGAATCTCAAACAGGGTCAAAGCTGTTGGTGCAGAGCGGACACAGGACTCGATCTTATGAACCATGAGATCATGACCTGAGCCAAAATAAACAGACTGACGCTCAACTGACCGAACCACCCAAGTGCCCCTAAACTAGTCTTCTTGAAAGGACTGGGAGCCGAGGGTGGTATTGAAGGGGCTTCTGCAAGCAGTTTTATTCACAATCCTATTTCATTCGTGGTGACACCCTCAGTGTAGACACTCAGTGTTGACTACTCTTCTCAGTAAAAGACACCCATCTCCAGCTGTCTGTCATGTCCACTAAGGTTTTCCTATGCTCAATCTTGGTAAAGCAAGGGGCATTTATCATAACAATTATATAAATTGCCACTTTTGTTCTCACTGCCATGATCTCTTCTAGACATTTTTAACCTGTGAGAGAGAACAATGGTGAATTCAGTGTATATTCAAGTTTATAGACAAAAGTATATGCAGCCACAGGTAATATGGTGTGCGTGGTCTTATCAACTTATCCCATTACGTTTTATTTTTTATTTTTTTAATGTTTATTCATTTTTGAGAGACAGAGGCAGAGCATGAGCGGGCGAGGGGCAGAGAGAGAGGGAGACATGGAATTCAAAGCAGGCTCCAGGCTCTGAGCTGTCAGCACAGAGCCCGATGTGGGGCTCAAACCCACAGACTGCAAGATCATGACCTGAGCTGAAGTCAGATGTTTAACCCACTGAGCCACCCAGGCACCCCCCGTTAGGTTTTAAAAATTCAATATTACATTTACAAGCTCTGAAGACATTGCTTTATATAGGTCTTAGTCCAACAAATTAAATGAGATCTGTTGTCAATTTTTATCTTATTCACTCCCCTTCTGATGGACAACAGGATTATTTCTAAATCTTTGTGAATTCAAACGCTTTCCTGAACAGCTTTGTATAAAGAAATAGAAATACTATGTTGTATTTAATGATCATTTTCAACTTTCCTAGAACAGTCAGATTGGCTTCCAATTTATATCTCCACTAGCAGTGAGGGAGTTCTAGCTTCTCTATATTTTGGCCCATTCTTAAAAATCACATGCTTTTATGCCTCCTAATATAAATGAGTAAAAACTAGAATCTCATTGTGTTTGCCTGATTGCTAGGAAATCTGCACATATTTTCATATTAGCCATTTGGATATAATTTGTTAATATTGCCTAATCTGAAGTTTTGCCCTCTTTTGGGGGCTAGGGGATTGTTTTGTTTTGTTTTTTGTAGTTTTTTGTTTGTTTGTTTTTTGCCTTTGTAGAGGTTTTGTGATATTCAGGATACTAATTCATTGTGGGTTTGGTGGTTTGTTTGTTTGTTTGTTTTTTTTGGCATGATGAAAATCTCCTAGAGTGTAATTTTTAATTATTTTTATATCATTGAATTAGGGTTCTAAAGGTAAACTGAACCAATAGAATATATAGAGATACATATAAGAGGAGCTCTTATTATAGGAATTGGTTCACATGGTTGCAGAGGCCAAGAAATCCAGTGATTTTCTAGATTAATGTTCTGCAAGCCTGACAACCAGAAATATGGTGATATAACTCAGCATGAGTCCAATGGCCTGAGAATCTGGGAGCCAATGGTAGAAGTCTGAGTCTGGGTCCCATCACACTTAAAAGTTAAAAAAAAAAACAGTAAGGGCCTCTGGGTGGCTCATTTGGTTAAGCATCTAACTCCTGACTTCTGCTCAGGTCGTGATCTCGCTGTGCTGAGAAGGAGCCCTATGTCTGGCTCTTCGCCGACAGCATGGAGCCTGCTGGGAATTCTCTCTTTCTCTCTCTCTCTCTCTCTGTTCCCTCTGTTCATGCTCACTCTTATCTCAAAACAAATTAAAAAATGTTAAAAAATTAAAAAAAATTTACCAGCAAAAGATGGGTTTATTCTGGAAAAGGAGAATCACAGGGTGAGACAAAAAAGCTGGGGCAAAACTGTACACGAGTCCGGGGAACAACGGACAGATATGCTTTTTTAAGGAGACCAGGGGTAAGTTAGGAAGGCTCTTTTAAATTAAATGTTCACTGCAGTGAAGTGGGAGTTTCAAATGTGCTGGTTTTTCATTGGCTGAGCTGTTGCCCGAGATGAGGAAAGCACCTCTTTCTCCAGCTATTATCCAGTAATAGCCACCTGCAAGATCAAGTCCACGTAAGGTTGAGTCTGCCTCTTCCTGTTGGGTCCGAAATTGACATGAGAGCTCCCCCTGCCAAAAGCTCCCAGCTCCACTTTGGTGAGGTTCTCCACTACCAATTTTCACAGGCCAAACACCTGGGAACCAGAGGCCCTACGTCTGATGTCGCAGGACAAGCAAAGACGCTGTGTCAGCTCAGACCGAGAGGCTGCATTGACCTTTCTTCTTCTTTCATTCCGTTCCAGCACTTGATGACTTGGATCAGCTCACCTGTATGGCTGAAAGTGATCTTTACTCGGTTTACTGATGCAAATGCTAATCTCTTCCTGAGACACCCACGCAGACACACCCAGGAATAATTTCTTTAGCAGCTACTGTGGGCAGCTCTGAGCCCAAT
This sequence comes from Panthera leo, assembly GCF_018350215.1. Taxonomy (NCBI): domain Eukaryota; kingdom Metazoa; phylum Chordata; class Mammalia; order Carnivora; family Felidae; genus Panthera; species Panthera leo. Next base: position 38,577,371 of record NC_056688.1, on the reverse strand, counting down.
CAAGTCCATGCATAAAACTAACTATCAGAGTCATTACATTGGAATGAGTTAAGTATATCAGACATTGCCACCATGGTGCTTTTGGTTCTTTAAGGCCTTTTTTTCCACCCTGAGTTCAAAAAGACAAATTCTTCAGTATGTTTTCTGTTAGTCGTCAAGCTCTGTTTTGAATCTTCAGCCTGCAATCCACCTCAAATTTATGTAAGTGGTGTGAGGTAGAGCTCTACTATTTTTTTTTTTTTTCTCTCAAAAATAGTCCAGGGGCGCCTGGGTGGCTCAGTCGGTTGAGTGTCTGACTTCGGCTCAGGTCACGATCTCGCGGTCCGTGAGTTCGAGCCCCGCATCGGGCTCTGGGCTGATGGCTCAGAGCCTGGAGCCTACTTCCAATTCTGTGTCTCCCTCTCTCTCTGCCCCTCCCCCGTTCATGCTCTGTCTCTCTCTGTCTCAAAAATAAATAAACATTAAAAAAAAATTAAAAAAAAAAATAGTCCATTCTCCCCCACCCCCAGTTTGGTGTTCCGTCCCCATTATATAGAGATTCCCAGTTACACAGTATGCGTGTCTGGCCTCATCTATCTCGTCTACAGATGTGTTTGTTCGTTGCAACTCAACTATCACAGCCTCATAGTGGAGAAGTCAGCCTTCTTTGTCCTCCTTTCAAGGAATAATCTCGGAGATTCTTTGAATATCTGACTCTACCACTTGCTAGATCTGTAACCTTAAGAAGTTTGCCTAATGTCTCCTTGACTCAGTTTCCTCACCCGGCCAACATGAGGATAAGGAGGAGGACTTCCCTGGAAGGGTCGTTATGAAAATTAAACCAATAATTCTAGGAGCGCCTGGGTGGCTCAGTCAGTTAAGCTTCTGACTGGCTTATGTCATGATCTCACGGTTTGTGGGTTTGAGCCCCGCGTCAGGCTCTGTGCTGACAGCTCAGAGCCTGGAACCTGCTTCAGATTCTGTGTCTCCTCCTCCCCTACTCGTGCTCTGTCTCTCTCTGTATTTCAAAAATAAATAAATGTTAAAAAAATGAATTATTCTATGCAGACTATTTTGAACATGTCTGGTATTGGTACTCTCCCTATGCATTAGCTAGCTACTTTTTAATAATATATGTCCTATTAGTTGTAAAGAGGGACTTCTCTTCATCAAAAGATATGAAAGAGAGTGTGAAAAGGCAAATCAGGGAGAGGAAACAGATACTATATTACTCATATCCAATGCAGAGAGAATATCCAGAATATATAAAGAACTACTTCAAAGAAAGACTGACAACCCAGCAGAAAAATGGAGAAAATGCTTGATTAGGCACTTAACCAAAGAGCATATCCAATTGGACAATATACTAAAGAAAAAATCTCTCACCCTCTTTAGTGATCCCCTGGGAAACGCAAATCATAATGGGATACTCCTGCACGGCCATCTGATTAGCTAAAATAAGAAGGCTGATAAATCATCGAAGGTTTGCAAAAGTGAGGAACCACAAGCACCCTCATATGCAGCTAGTGAGTGTGTAAATTGGTAAAAACTCTCCAAAAACAGTTTGGCAGGACAAAGTTTGAATTTACGTTCTGTGACCAAGAAAGTGAGTTTTAGGTATGAATGCACGTGTGTGCTCCAATGAACGTGTGTGAGAGTTTTCAGAGCAACACTGTAAGAGGTCAAGGGTGGAGGCGACCCAGAGGCCCCTCGACAGTTTAAACGTTTATATGGCTGAACCCATGACTGCCCTGAAACAGAACAGAGTCCAGCGATGGGCGACAACATCAAAATGATCAAAAAAATACACAGAAGGGTACATTAAGGCACACAAAGTAGGATTGTATCGATATGAATAAGGTTAAATAAAGTTTTCAAAAATGGGCACAATTTTAATTTTATGTTGTTTACCAAAATTGCTACGCCCAGCGTCAGGATAGGATTAGTGTCAAAGGCAGTTGGGGCTGTAATACCAGAGGGGACGGACAAGTCACGTTCCTGGGTGTCTGGTGAGGTTTTATTTTCTTGACCTGGGTGGTGCTTGCTCTATAGTTATTTGTTAACAGAACATATAAGCTTTATACATTTCTGTAAGCACATAGTTCATGGTTTTAAAACGTTAAAAGGAAAACCCCCCTGCTTCCTGTTCTAAAACTATTAAGACCTATAGTGATTCATGAAATCATTTGATTTGTGTTGTGTTTTGTAGACTGTTTGAAAAATCTAGATTATATTTCTAATATTTTTCATTTGAATATCACTTATTGGTGTCTTCTCTTGTTTATGTTATTTTATTATACTTAGTAATACTTTCCTTTTTTAGAACAGTTTTAGATTTCTGAAAACTCGAGCAGGTAGTTCAAAGAGTTCCCATTCCTCCCAACCCCTCCCACTCCCATTTCCCCCTAGTATTAATGGCTTCATTTCGATGACACATTAGTTCAATGAATGAGTGAATACCAATGTTATTTACTAGAACTTCCTTGTTTTTCACAAAAATGCTTATATAGAACCTTGACAATTTTGGGGAGTAGCAGTCAGTTATATTGCAGGTTGCCCCTCTGTTGGAATTTGTCTTTATTTATGATTACCCTTGGAGGAAGATTACAGAGTTACAGTGCCATTTTTGTCACACCATATCAAGGGCAGATACTATCAACATAAGTTATGACTCTCGGTGTTGACTTGGCTGAAACCATGTTCATTTCACGATCTCCATTGTAAAATGACTACCCCCACCCCACTTGCCACTCTGTACTCCTGAAGGCAGTCAGTATTCACAGCCTGCACTCAGGCAGCAGAGTGTTATCCTCACCTCCTTTAGAGTGGAGTATATGCAATGTATCTGGAATCTTCTGCAGGACAGATTTATTGGTCCTTCTCAATTTGTTAATCATTTATATCAGTGTGGACTCACAGATATTCATCTTATACTTTGAGTTGTCATTGAATAGCACTTTCATTATTTTGTTGGCCAGATTGTTTGAGTTCTGGCCATTAGGAGCTCTTTCCTGTGGTTCCTGTGCCCCTTTGCGGTGACTCTCAATGTCTTTATTGGTGTAATGGGTCCTTAATTTCAAGATTTGAAGAAGCTCCAGGCTCAGGTCATCCGTTTCCTGTCCCAGTCCTAGTAACTTCTTTTCCTTCATCAGATTTGCCACTTTTTTTTTTTAATTTTTCCCTAAAAGTATCTGTTTTCTGGGACACCTGGGTGGCTCAGTGAGCTGTGTCCTACCCTTGATTTTGGCTCAGGTCGTGATCTCATTGTTCCCGAAATCCAGCCCCTTTTGAGGCTCTGTGCTGACAACATGAGCCTGCTTGGAATTCTCTCTCTGCCCCTCTCCACTCACACTTCCTTTCTCTTCTCTTTCTCAAAATAAATAAATAAACATCTTAAAAGTATCAGTTTTCTGTTTTATTAATCATCTCTATTTTTGCAGGTGTTCGTTTTCACCTTCGTTTATTTATCATGGTATCATTATTCTGATTTTTTTCCCCTTTTCTCTTGCATAATACCGCTTTGTTTTTCACTGAGTTGAACATACAAATCAATAGCATTTTATATGGATATTATTGTAGGCGTTATGTGGCTTCTAATTTTCAAATAAATATAGTTGTGTTCAGTTTTTTATTGCTGACTTTCAATTTTCTTTCACTGTGGTCAAGATTATGCTCAATATGTTGGTTCCATGGAAATGTTATTGCTATTTATTTTGTGGTCTTATATCAGTAATATTTTAAAAGTTTCATTATTTTTGAGGCAAAGAGAGAGAGGCAGAGAGAGAGAGGGAGAGAGAGAGAATCCCAAACAGGCTCCTTGCTGTCAACACAAAGCCCACCAGTGGGGCTCACATTCACAAAACCGTCAGATCATGACCTGAGCCAAAATCAAGAGTGGGTGCTTAACTGACTAAGCCGCCCAGGTAACCCTTATATCAGTAAATTTTTATAAGTATTTTATATGTATTCAAAAGCATTTTCCATTGTTATTCTTTGTATGTGTGCTTTACTTCCCAGTGCTGTGTGGTTAGGCACATAAAGTACATCACTGTTACATTTTCCTAGTGAGTGTTTCTCTTTGATAACTCTAAACTTTCTTGTATCCTATAAATATATTTGATGTTAATTACAGGTATCTTTTGTTTAATGTTTGCATAGTTTGACTTTCCCACTCTCCATTTTCAGCCTCTTAGTTTGCTTTGTTTAAAGATTGGTTTAAAAAAAACCAACCAAACAAGAGATTACACAAAGTCGGATGATTACTTACGACCCCAGCCCCAGGATTCCGTTAGATGGGCACTGATACAATTAAAATCAGCTACTGGCCGGGTATAAAGCCAGAGCCATCAGGACGCGAGCTGCATTTGGACGTGAGCTGCTAAGAGTACGAGGTCTCTCCAGGCCCTGGAGTACCTTCAGCTGGAATCAGGATTTTGTTGGTGGAAGGTAGGTCGCTTTATTTGTGCTATTTGCTCTTGTGAGCAAGAGTTATTTTTCTGTTACAAGTTTAAGTTGCTGACTGTAGTTTTATATATGTTTACATTTGAGAAATACACACTGGGACCTCATTTCCTTGGGTTAAAAGAAGGCAGTAAAAACAATTTTATTTTTAGGGGTTCTTGGGTAGCTTAGTGGGTTAAGCGTCTGACTCTTGGTTTCAGCTCAAGTCACAACCTCAAGGTTCATGAGATTCAGACCTGCGTCGGGCTCTGCACTGATGGCTTGGGATTCTCTTTCTTTCTCTTTCTCTCAAAATGAATAAATAAACTTAAAAAAAAAAACAGTTTTACTTTTAAACTGTGTTTTCAGACTTGTGGAGTTAATATTCTTCTTAATAACTTCTTGGTAAAAATCATAGATTTTCAGGAAAAAGCCCTGCATTCAGCAGGCTGGTATCCAGTAGAATTAAGACGGCTTCTAGAACTGGCTACTGGTTTCTAGAATTGGACTACTACCCCTGCATTAACTAGTTGCAGAATGCTATAGATATTTCTCTATGCTAACCTGTGTCCGGAAACTTTGTTGAACCCATCAGTTTTAATAATTCGTCTTTTAATGCAACATGATTAGGTTTTAATTAGACTGCTTCAAGTGTTTACCCATTAAGGTTGAGAACATCCGGTGTAAACTTAACATGAGCATTTATGTTCTGTATTTTGTTGTTTACATAAATCTTTGCTTCTATCATGGCACTTCTTTCCCTTTTTAAAAAAAATATGCATTAAAATAATAAAATAGGTGTTGAGTTATTTCAAATATTTTTCTGCATGCCATCAGATGATAATTGTTCCATTTGATTTGTGAAGGTATTCAGTAATGCTGGTAGAGTTTTTAAACCATCCTTGCAATACTTTATCATGATGTGAGTGTTTTGTTTTTTTTTTTTTTAATGCCATTTCTGGTAAAAATGGGATAAAATTTTATTGGAGACTTTTGCAACTTTTACCCTCAATAATGTTGGCCCTAAAGAGCACTTATCCATCGTCAGTCCCTCTAGGTTTAGCTCCCAGGTTATGCTGGTAGCCTCACAAACAAACTGAATATCATAGTCTAGAAAATTTGTACGAGGCAAGAGTTAGAATCCACTTGTAAGATGGCGTATTAGGTTTTTATGGGTCATACTTAAACAACTTGTTTTATTTTTATTAAGTTTATTAGTATATATAAGTATTCTAGTTTTTTCTTGCACCCATCTAGGATATTTGCACTTTTGAGAAAATTGTCCATTTTTAGTTTTCAAAGTTAGTAGTGCCAAGTTATTTATAAAATTCAATTATAATTTAAAAAATTCTCTACTAGATGTTCTGCTGTATGTCCTCTTATCAAAATGTGGGCTATTTGTATTTTTCATGCTCACGTCTTTTCACTTCTAATTGTCTTTATTAGAATCAGGTTTTGGTTTTGGTGACCACTTCTACTTAAGTTTATTTGTTTATTTTGAGAGGCAGAGAGACAGAGAGAATCCCAGGTAGGCTCCAAGCTGTCGGTGTGGAGCCCGATGCAGAGCTCGGTCTCATGAATCACGGAATCATAACCTGAGCAGAAACAGCATAGGATGCCTAACCCACCAAGACCTTGGTGATCATTTCTATTGGGTAAAATGTTTCATTCGAAATTGTTTGAGCTCATATCTTTGTTTTCCATTCTTTAATTTACCTTTGAGGTTAATTCACCCAGGGCTTCACTCATTTATTTACAAACTTGCTCCATTATTCTTGGTTCAGTTAGATGTTTCTCTTTTTTCTGTCTCATGCTTTGCCCTCAATTCCTTTTTTTTTAATCTTAACTTTACTGAGGTATAATTGACATTAAGAGTTGTGAAATACTGAAAGTGAACATTGTGGTGATTTGATGTATGTACACACATTGTAAGAGGATTTGCCCGTCGAGATGATTAATACAACAATCAGATCACATATTTACTTTTTTTTAATGTATTTTTTGGTGAGAACGTTTAAGTTCTATTCTCATAAAATTTCAATTCTACAGCACAGTTTTATGAACTAGAGTCACCATGGTTTACATTAGATCCTCAGAACTTAGTCATCTTATACCTGAAATTTTGTAGCTTTTTACCAGCCTCCCCCTATTTTTCTCACCCCCAACCCCCCGGGAACCGCTATTACATTCTGTTTCTGTAAGTTTCACTCTTTTTTTTTTTTTTTTAATTTGTTGATTCCACACATAAGTGATACCATGCAGTATTTGTCTTTCTCTATCTGGTTTATTTCACTTAGCATAATGCCTTGAGGTCTATGTTGTCCCCAAAGCCAGATTTGCATCTTTCTCAGGACTGAATGGTATACCCTTGTGTGTGTGTGTTTGTGTGTGTGTGTGTGTGTGTATCACATCACATCTTCTTTTTTTTAATAGGGAGGTAGAGAGTTATTTTTTATTAAAGATTAATGAACATATAGTATTATACTGGTTTCAGATGTACATTATAATGACTGAACAATCCTTTTTTAAAATAAGTTTATTGTCAAATTGGCTTACATACAGCACCCAGTCCTCATCCCAACAAGTGCCCTCCTCAATGCCCATCACCACTTGCCCCTCTTCCCCACCCCCCATCAACCCTCAGTTTGTTCTCTGTATTTAAGAATCTCTTACGGTTTGCCTCCTTCCCTCTCTGTAACTTCTTTCCCCCCTACCCTTCCCCCATACGTTATGTTTCTCAAGATCCACATATGAGTGAAAACATATGATATCTGTGTTTCTCTGACTGACTTATTTAATTTAGCATAATACCCTCCAGTTCCATTCACATTGCTGCAAATGGCATGATTTTATTCTTTCTCATTGCCAAGTAGTATTCCATTGTGTATATAAACCACGATTTCTTTATCCATTCGTCAGCTGATGGACATTTAGGCTCTTTCCATAATTTGGCTATTGTTGAAAGTGCTGCTATAAACATTGGGGTACAAGTGCCCCTCTGCATCAGCACTCCTGTATCCCTCGGGTAAATTCCTAGCAGTGCTGTTGCTGGGTCATAGGCTAGTTCTATTTTTAATTTTTTGAGGAACCTCCACACTGTTTTCCAGAGTGGCTGCACCAGTTCGCTTTCCCGCCAAGAGTGCAAGAGGGTTCCTGTTTTTCCACATCCTCATCAGCATCTAGAGTCTCCTGATTTGCTTATTTTAGCCAATGACTCAACAATTCTATGCATTACTTAGTGCTCATCATGGTAAGTGTGCTCTTTAATCCCCATCACCTATTTCACCCATCTCCCTACTCACCTCCCTTCTGGAGGCCACCAGTTTGTTCTCTGTATTTAGGAGTCTGGTTTTTTGTATATCTCTTTTTCCTTTGCTTGTTTATGTGTTTTGTTTCTTAAATTCCACATGTGAGTGACATCATATGGTATCTGTCTTTGACTTATTTCATTTTACCACAGTTCACTCACTAGGTCCAAACACATTGTTGGAAATGGCAGGATCTCCTTCTTTCTTATGGCTGAGTAATATTCCGTTGTATATATACCACTTCTTCCTTATCCATTCATTAATGGATATGGACTGGGGTGCGTCCATGTCTTGCTATTGTGAATAACGCTGCGGGAAGCATGGGGTACAGACATATCTTCGATACTGTTTTCAGGTTCCTTCAGGTATATACCAGGAAGTGGATTGCTAGATATCATATGGTAGCTCTATTGAATTTTTTGAGGATCCTCCATACTATTTTCCATAATGGCTACATCAGTTTACATTCCTACCAACAGTGCAGTTTTTGCACTGAAATTCCAATTTGAAGTTAACGTCACTAGACCGATTTTGTTTATTTTGATGCTACGTTAGTATTTCTTTTGTCATTCCTTTATTTTCAAATATTTTGTGCTCTTTCCTTTAGATTTAGCCTTCAAACTTTCTCGAAGAGGCTCTCTGCTCCAGTGAGGTGAGGCGCCACGCATGCACTGAGGCAGGTGCATCAGGAGAAGCCTCAGAGACGCGCGGCTCCAACTGAGGAAGCCTCAGAACCGCAGGCTGAGCCAGGACTTGGTGCAGAGGGCGTGCGCCACTGGGAAACACTCTACTTCCTTCCAGCACGAGATGCTGCCCAGAGTGGCATCCCCCACCCCGTGAACAGGCAAGCCTGGAAGAGATATCACTTCATTTGTTTAAAATTTCAAGTCCCAACTACTGCCTCACTCACATGACACAGCTTTTTTTTTTTTTTTTTTTTTTTTTTTTTTAATAAAGAAAGACTAGAGAAGGTATTATATTACCCCCCTACTTCCTCGGGTATCTAAAACATACCTGAGACCCCAGGAGTCAGTTACTTATTACATTGCAGCCATGAAGCAGCCTAAGAACCCAAGTTATACAATCATGACCTTTCACCCAACCACGGAAGAATTTAAAGATTTCCCCAGATATATTGCGTACATGGAATCCAAAGGGGCACACCGCGCAGGCCTGGCCAAGGTGATTCCCCCCAAGGAATGGAAAGCCAGGCAGGCCTATGACGATATCAGTGACGTCTTAATAGCAACTCCCCTCCAGCAGGTGGTCTCCGGGCGGGCAGGTGTGTTTACTCAATACCATAAAAAGAAGAAAGCCATGACAGTGGCGGAGTATCGCCAACTGGCAAACAGCGGAAAGTATCGGACTCCGCCACACTCGGATTTTGAGGATTTGGAGCGAAAGTATTGGAAAACCCGCCTGTACGATTCTCCGATTTATGGCGCTGACATCAGCGGCTCCTTGTTTGCGGAAAACACTCAACAGTGGAACCTTGGCCACCTGGGAACCATCCAGGACCTGCTGGAGCAGGAGTGCGGCGTGGTCATCGAGGGCGTCAACACGCCCTACCTGTACTTTGGCATGTGGAAGACCACCTTCGCCTGGCACACGGAGGACATGGACCTTTACAGCATCAACTACCTGCACTTCGGGGAGCCCAAAACCTGGTACGCGGTGCCCCCGGAGCACGGCCGGCGCCTGGAGCGCCTGGCCACCGAGCTGTTCCCGGGCAGTGCCCGCGCCTGTGACGCCTTCCTGCGGCACAAGGTGGCTCTCATCTCGCCCGCGGTCCTCAAGGACAACGGGATCCCCTTCAATCGGATCACCCAGGAGGCTGGCGAGTTCATGGTGACGTTTCCCTATGGCTACCACTCTGGCTTCAACCACGGCTTCAACTGCGCAGAAGCCATCAACTTCGCCACCCCGCGATGGATCGATTATGGCAAAGTGGCGTCTCAGTGCAGCTGCGGGGAGGCCAGGGTCACCTTCTCCATGGACGCCTTCGTGCGCATCCTGCAGCCTGAGCGCTATGAGCTGTGGAAGCGCGGGCAGGACCGGGCTGTTGTGGACCACACGGAGCCCACCTCGCCAGACAAGGGGGAGCTCAGCGCCTGGAGGGAGGCCCAAGCTCCCCGGAGAGCCCTGCTGGGCCTGAGGCACCTCCCACCCCGCCGGGCCACGCGCACCCCTCGGCCTGTGGCCGCTAGTGGTGGGACTGGCCGTCGCACCCCGATGTGCCTGGCCTCCCCACGCTCCTCGCCGGCCCAGACTTCTTCCTCTGATGCCCAGTCTGGGCTTGTCCCCGCCTGCACTTCCCAGGAGGCTGGCGCCACCCGACCACCGACCCCGATTCCCTCTGCCCGAGATGTTCATCCCTCAATGGGCAGATGTGGTCCTGGTCGTCGTCCTCGGGAACAAGGGGCCCGGGGGCCCAGCATCCAGGCCCGGGCCAAGAGGCCTCTCTCGGTGGGAACGCACACAGCCCAGTACCCTGAGGCTCTGCCCCTCCCTATGAATGGACTCTTCATGGTCAATCCTGAACCACTGAGCCCCGGACACCAGTTTTATGCTGAAACTTCTGGGTGCTGTTGTGGCCCTGATCTTCAACCCTTAGGGCCTCCATTGGATCCTGAGAATGCGATGCACCCTGGCCCTTGCCTGCTATCCTTGGACAACATCACAATCAACTTCTCTGACAATGTCCCACTGACTTGCCCCAATGTCACTGGGACTCGGAGAAGATTCCCCAAGGACTCTGATGGGGATTGCAAGGCCCCTGTGAACCTCTCTGAGGTTGTAATGATAGACCACACTTATGCCTCTATGAATCTGACCCCAGCTCCAGTTGCCAGACCTTCCTGCACCCCTGACTGTGATCCTCTGGGTTCAAGTCTGAGGCAGTTGCCCTCTTTGAGCCCTGGGATGTGTTCACCACCCATGGAAGATCTCCAGCCTTTGAGCTCATGACTATTGAAGATTTTGCCCAGTATGGCTGTATCTGACCCTCAACCCCAGGAACCACAGAAGCTCTCAGGCCCACAACAATTCTGTGCTGGGCCTGTCCCAGAGGTGCTTTATTTTCTAGAAAAGACGCATCCCCAAAGATGCCAGCTTCCACTGGATATGCTACATGCCACTGCTCACGTTGAAACTAGACCTAATTGAGTCTGTCAGCCAATTCTGCCTCAGGGATCTTTGTAACTTTATTTTCTTAAAGTTGCATCTGCAAAGCAAGGAAAGTCTAAAATCCTTAACATATATTTTTAGTATCAAGACTATTTATGAGATACCTTCTTAAAAACAAGACAACAGGTCCTAAATGGAGTGTCTTATGCTAAACGCCATGTCACTAAACAGAGACTTAATTTGTATTTAAATGGAGAAATGGAGGTTTAATCCAGTTAATCAGGAATCGTCTGATCAGTACCAGTTAGGTTATCTGCTGATAGACTCCTTCCATCCTCTAAAGGAATGTAACCCCCATAATCAACTCAATTTTTTTTTGCCTAGTATAATTTCCTTCTTCCTCTTCCTTTCTGCCTATAAAAGTCTCATAAAAAATGGAGATCTAGTAAGTAAAATGTTTTCTGAGTTCTGTTAGCCATTCTAGTGAATTAGTCAAACTGAAGAAAGGGGTTGAGGCAGCTCTGATTTATAGCCAGTTGGTCAGAAGTATAGGCAAGTACGGGATGGGATGCAGGGGTTGGGGGTGGGGGAGCGTGACAGTCTTGACCCTTTAACCTGTAGGGTCTGACACTATCTCCAGGTAGTTAGTTTCAGAAATGAGCTGAATTCTCAGACATGGTAGTGTTCTGAGCATTGGTGGTGGTGCTGGTGTGGAGAAACTGGAACACATATTGTAATTGGATGTTCAGGACCCCTTACTTAGTGCAAGACAGAAAAAATGGACAAACTTAATGATGTTGAAAACTTAACATTAACAATAAAGGCAGACTTATGAACCTGGTAATAGACGATACTTGCTTTTGTGAAGTGCCAATGGATCAATCGCAAAAACTGACATATATTAGTGTGAAAAAAAATCAATAAATTCCCTAAACAAAGGAAAAAATCAAACAGCAATTATCATGCAATAAAACTAGAAATTAATTTAAAAAAATTTTTAATGTTTATTTATTTTTGAAAGAGAGAGAGACAGAGCATGAGTGGGGTAGGAGCAGAGAGAGAGGGAGACACAGAATTTGAAACAGGTTCCAGGCTCTGAGCCATCAGCCCAGAGCCTGACACGGGGCTCGAACTCACAAACCGTGAGATCATGACCTGAGCCGAAGCTGGACACCACCCAGGCGCCCCTGGAAATTAATTTTTTAAGACAGAAACTATCAAGGTCTTTTTTCCCTGAGTACTAAAAACTCTCAGTTGAATGACTTGATTTGAGCCAAATTTTAGCCAGATTTCCAGGAAACAAGGAAGCAACATAAATATTTGTAATTACATGACCTCTGGAGCCGGACTGCCTGACTTTGAATCCTAGCTTGACTCTTACCACTTTGTGTGACCTGGGCAAATTACCTAATGGTGGTGACTCAATTTCCTCAACTTTAGAATAGGGAGAGTCATAGCACCTACCTCATATGATTGGTATGATGGTTCTATGACTTGATACTTATAAAGTACTAAGTGGATGCCTGGAGTCCAAGAAGCATTATTGGAGGGCTTTTAGATTTAAAATGAATTAAAGGGCCACCTGGGTGGCTCAGTTGGTTAAGCTTCCAACTTCAGTTCAGGTCACGATCTCACAGTTCATGAGCTTGAGCCCTGCATCAGGCTCTGTGCTGATGGCTCAGAGCCTGGAGCCTGCTTCGGATTCCATGTCTCCCTCTCTCTCTGCCCCTCCTCCATTCACGCTCTGTCTCTCTCTCCTTCAAACATAAACGTTAAAACAATTAAATTAAAAAATAAAAATGAATTAAATACACATGGGAATATATGACATTCAGTTAAAATAATATTAAGGAAAATTTAGAGCCTTAAGAGTTTTTATCAATAAAATTGGAAGAATAAATTAACTGGTTTAAGCTTCTGTCTCCTAAAGTTAGGGAAAAAACAAAGAAAGTACCAGGAAGGAATTTATAAAGGTATTAACTGAGGAGTTAGAAAAAATATATAAAATAATATAACTAATAAATCAACAAGAAGATCAGATAATATGGATAATTTTCTAGGAAAAATTAATTGAAACGGATTTCAGAAAAGAAAGAAAATCTAAGACATAAATTTCTAGGTAGGAAATATAGAAACATGTCAAAAAATCTGCCTCCTCAAAAATCACCAGTACCAGATAATTTTCCACTGTAACCATAAAACATTTAAAAAGCAGGTATTTCCAAATCTCTTCAGGCATTCAAAAAGAAGAAAAAATTCAAAGTTTGAAAATTCGAACTTTGCATAATGAGAGAAAATAATAATCAGATGTTATTTATGAACACTTACACAAAAGTTTTGAATTAAAAATTAGCTAAGACAGTGTAACTATATTATAAAAATAACCCAATGACTAAATGGGATTTATTGCAGGAAGGTAATGACAGTTTAAACTAAGAAAATCTGGTAATATAACTTAGTTAATTAATAGATCCAAGAAGAAAGGTTGAATGACAATTTTCATAAATGTTGATATGCATTTGACAAAATTCAACACTCAGTCTTGTTTTATTTATTTATTTATTTATTTATTTATTATTATTTTTTTTTTATTTAAGAGACGGTACGCATGTGTGTGAGCAGGGAGAATGGGACAAAGGGAGAGAGAGAGAATCTTAAGCAGGCTCCATGCTCAGCATGGGTCTTGATCCCACAACCCTGGGATCATGACCTGAGCTGAAATCAAGAATTAGATGTTCAACCGACTGAGCCACCCAGCTGCCCCTCAGTCTTGTTCTAAGCACACCCCCATGTAAGAATCAGTGAATAACAATTCCTTAAAAAGAAAACATTGTCTCTAGCTAGTTAGCTATTTTAGCCCCAAAGCCAACATTTTACTTAAGGTAGAAATATTTGAGACATTTCTACCAGTAATTAAAATAGAGTTAGAGGTATTAACCAATGCAAAATATTAGAACTGTAAGTGATGGAAAATAAGTGATAAAATTACTTTTTTTTTAAAGTAGGTATGATTAAATACCTGGAAAACCCAAGGAGGAAGCTAGTTAAAGTTTTCTTTTTTTTTCCTCTTACTCTACCCTAGCAGGGCTCTGTGCAGCCGAGATTTTAATTCTTGCAAGAAGAAGTCAATCACAATTTTGTTGTTCATCTACAATGAGTAGCAAAAAGGAGAGAACTTAGAGAGCCCAACATTTGGGGATTTTCAATTAGGTAAAAAAAAATTGTTGGGTATATATTATGCAAACTGAAAGGATAGTCAGCATTGGTTAAGAATTCTTAAAGTCAAAATTTTAGAAAAGGTGAGATCTCAGGGTGACTAACTTGGGGTGAGGATAAAGATCATTTAATAAAAGGGAGGAGGTGAAGGAACTGAGTGATCAGTTTGCTGAATGATGTTAAGGAAACTCTTGTGACCAGGGCACCTGGGTGGCTCAGTGTGTTAAGCTTCTGACCCTTTTCTATGTTTATTTTTATTTTTTTTACTGTTTTATTTATTTTTGAGAGACAGAGAGAGACTGAACTGAGCAGGAGAGGAGCACAGAGAGAGGGAGACACAGAATCTGAAGCAGGCTCCAGGCTCTGAGCTGTCAGCACAGAGCCCGAGGCGGGACTTGAACTCATGAACTGCGAGATCATTGCCTGAGCCAAGGGCGGACACTAAACCAACTGAGCCACCCAGGCGCCCCAAACGTCTAACTCGATTTCGGCTCCTGTCATGCATGATCTCACAGTTCTGTGAGATCGAGCCTCGAGTCAGGCTCTGCGCTGTCAGCTTGGGATTTTCTCTCTCTCTCTCTTTCAAAATAAATAAATACACTTAAGAAGAAAAGAAAAGAAAACTCTTGCGACCTTTGATGCTTTTCTTGTTTACTTCAGTGGTCGCCCACACGCAGCCAGTACAATTGCTCCTGAACAACACGGGTTTGACCTTCGAGAGTCCACTAGTACGTGGATTCGTTCCGAAAAATACAGTACAGTACTGGAAATGAATTTGCTCTTCCTTTTAACTCTCTTAATAATATTTTCTTTACCCTAGTTTACTTTATTGTAAGAATTCGGTACATAAAACAAACAACATGAAATACGGGTTAATTGGCTGTTTATGTTATCAGTAAGGCTTCTGGTCAACAGTAGGCTATTAGTAGTTGAGTTCTGAGGGAGTCAAAAGTTATACACAGATTTCAGCTGTGGGGGGGCATTATCACCTCTAACACCCAAATTGTTCAAAGGTCGACTGTATTTTAAACTTGCAACTGTTCCCAGAACTTCCATTTTATCATTCTTCTCATTTTTGGCAGATGACCTTAATCCCTACTTCCTGATGAAGGTTCCGAAATGATCCCAGACCTCTCTCCTCTGAACTCCTGTAACACTCAGTAACACTTTATTGAGCACAGACAATATGCCAGGAGCTGTACGCACCAAGCGTCAAGGTGAGCGGTTCATTTAATGTACAAAATCACCGTATTGTCATTCTCATCATATAGATGAAGAAATAAAATTATGGAAAAGTTGGATACAATGCTTGAGGTCACCATTTAGTAAATATTAGGGTCAGTATTCAAATCCAGCTTGTCAGTTAGTGCTAATTCTGCACTTGTCTTACCTTCCCCATGGGAATAAACGTCTTTTCAGGAAGGCCTAAGACTTGACTCATTTTTGTGTTCTCCATTAATCCTATCTCGATAACTTCAGCATTGTAGTCACTCAATTCATGTTGATTTGGGTCAAGGATTTGGTGAAATCATCTAGCTAGTTTTCCCTCTTTCCTGACTAAAAGTTTCTCTACATCCTTGTTTCTACCTTTTTTGTGGCTTTCGATTTTAATTCTATCTTGAATTACAGTGAGGAGCCATGGGATTGGATTAGGATATAGCTGATTCAATTAAAATGCTATTATTGGAGGGCACCTGGCTGGCTGAGTCAGCAGAGCATGTGACTCTTGATCTCAGGGTCTTGAGTTCAAGCCCTTCTTTGGGTGTAGAGCTTACTTAAAAAACAAAAATAAAATAAGTAAAATGTTATTGGCTTATCAGCCCATTCCTTTTCATTTTGAGGATGGGTCCATTAAGAAAGCACTTTATGGGGCGCCTGGGTGGCTCAGTCGGTTAAGCGTCCGACTTCCGCTCAGGTCATGATCTCTTGGTCGGTGAGTTTGAGCCCCGCGTCGGGCTCTGTGCTGACAGCTCAGAGCCTGGAGCCTCCTTCGGATTCTGGGTCTCCCTCTCTCTCTGCCCCTCCCCTGTTCATGCTCTGTCTCTCCCTGTCTCAAAAATAAAAGATTAAAAAAAAAAAAAAAAAAGCACTTTATGCAGCGGGGATTGTCTCATTTGAAATCAGGATTTTGGATCAGTGTAAGATAGGTTATATATTATTCTGTTCTTTTTTTCTTGTTAAATGTGTGAAGTTGGTAGAAAGGAAGAACTTTCTCTGTTACAAGTTTAAAGCTTCTGTTTTTCAGTTGTGGGACCAGCTTTATTTTTACATTGGAAATCTGATAGATAGAGTTTCCATCTCTCCTTGATTAAAAATGAATATATATAGGGGCGCCTGGGTGGCTCAGTCAGTTAAGCATCTGACTCTTGATATCGGCTCAGGTCATGATCTCGCGGTCATGGGATCAAGCCCAACTATGGGCTCAGTGCAGAACGTGCAGGCTGCTTGGGATTCTCTCTCTCCTCCTCTCTCTGCTCCTACCCCATGCATGCTCTTTCTCAAAAAAAAAAAAAAAAAAAAAAAAAAAAAAATATATATATATATATGTGTATATATATATATATATATATATATATGTATATACACACACACACACACACACACACACACATATTTAGTTATTGTCTCATGGGTGGTAACTAGCTTTGCTATGTTGTCATGTTGAAAGTTTTTTGTTTTTTGTTTTTTGTTTTTTTAATTTTTTTTTAACGTTTATTTATTTTTGAGACAGAGAGACAGAGCATGAACAGGGGAGGGGCAGAGAGAGAGGGAGACACAGAATCTGAAACAGGCTCCAGGCTCTCAGCTGTCAGCACAGAGCCCGACGCGGGGCTCGAACTCACGGACCGCGAGATCGTGACCTGAGCCGAAGTCGGCCGCTTAACCGACTGAGCCACCCAGGCGCCCCTGTCATGTTCAAAGTTTTAAAGACAGATTTTTATCAGGTAAAGTCTTCATTTTATGGGAAACTAAAGGAATAGACCAGAGTTGGACATGAATGATTTTAGAGGATACTGAGGGAGTAGATAAGAACAGTGCTGAGAGGATTCAATTTTTGATGGCACACGTAGAGCCATCAATCTATGCTGCTTCATTGTGAAGTTGCATTCAAGGGGGAAAACATATTTCTGGATCTTAGAAAATGCTCATGTGAAATCAGGATTGCATATTATTGGACAGTTGCCTGTTTACTTCCCCACCCTTGTTCTTAGAAACAAACAAAGAAATGTAAAAGAGATTAAGGCAAGAACTATTTACATTTGAAATAGAGTTTCAAATTCTTAAATCTTTACTTTTTATTTTAGCGATTAAAAACATTTTGGGGGCATCTGGGTGGCTCAGTCAGTTAAGAGTCCGACTTCAGCTCAGATCGTGATCTCACCTTTCATGAGTTCGAGCCTTGTGTCGGGCTCTGTGCTGAGAGCTGGGAGCCTGGAGCCTGCTTCGGATTCTGTGTCTCTCTTTCTCTGCCCTTCCTCTGTTTGCGCTCTGTCTCTCCCACTATCTCAGAATAAATAAACATTAAAAAACAATTTAAAAAACATTTTAAAAAATTTTATCAAATCTTCAGACTATTGAAGACTGTGGGTTTTTGCATCTTTCCACGTTCAGGTTTCAAACACATATCTTGACCCCAAATAGGTTTTATTTTAGTGGGGTGATAACAAACTGAGGTTACTAGCAGTGGAAAAGAACATTTTAAAGTTCGATTGATCTGCTGACAATGGAATTATATTGGAGCTGATTGGATAAAAATGATCTTTTCAATTGCGTCTACCTTCAACAATTGGTTTTGATTGAAATGCCAGTCAAAAAATATCCCATTTCCTTTGTGCAAGAACCTACTGAAAGTAGGGTTTCCATTCCTGAATGAATTGGCAAGCTGGGAGGTATTCTTACAATTTTAGTTGCTTAAAGAGTTCAAGTTAGAACTGGTGGTGATGTGTGACATATATGAGAGGTTTTATCATTGTAGTAATTAATACCTATGTTTATATGATTGTGGTTTCGTGTGGACCCTTCAGCTATATATATCCAGACAGACCTTGGGATTTGGGACTTCGATGCTTATTAATTTAAAACCATAGTGTCTCAGGACATGGCATATAGAATCTAAGTTTTTTTTTTTTAATTTTTTTAAAATGTTTTTATTGATCTTTGAGACAGAGAGAGACAGAGCATGAGGAGGGGAGGGGCAGAGAGAGAGGGAGACACAGAATCCGAAGCAGGCTCCAGGCTCCGAGCTGGCAGCACAGAGCCTGACACGGGGCTCGAACCCACGGACCGTGAGATCATGACCCGAGCTGAAGTCGGAGGATTAACCAACTGAGCCACCCAGGCGCCACTCTAAGTCTTTTACAATAATGACATTTCATCCTGTAGTGAAAAAAAAAATTAACATTACGGAAATAATGTTGCCTCCGTGGAATCCAAAGACAGGCACAGAACAGGCCTGGCTAAAGAAATGGAAAACCAGGGTGTCGGATACCGCTGCAATAGCCACTCCTTTCCAGCAGGGGGCGACGGGGAGGGGAGCGTGTTTTTTGCCAAATGAACAGGCCCGGCTGCTGGGGGGGAGTACCGCCAGCTGGCAGGAAAAGTTCAAGTGTCAGATCCAAGCATAAAATTCGGAGCGAAAATATTTGAAGACACCCTTATACATATGACCAAATTGTGGCATTAGAAATCAATGCTTCTTTACATGATCAAAACGCTGACACCTGGGGACCATCCAGGGCCTGCTGGAGCAGGAGTGCGGCATGGTCATCGAAGGCGTCAACACGCCCTACCTGTACTTTGGCATGTGGAAGACCACCTTCGCCTGGCACACGGAGGACATGGACCTTTACAGCATCAACTACCTGCACTTCGGGGAGCCCAAAACCTGGTACGCGGTGCCCCCGGAGCACGGCCGGTGCCTGGAGCGCCTGGCCACCGAGCTGTTCCCGGGCAGTGCCCGCGCCTGTGACGCCTTCCTGCGGCACAAGGTGGCTCTCATCTCGCCCGCGGTCCTCAAGGACAACGGGATCCCCTTCAGTCGGATCACTCAGGAGGCTGGCGAGTTCATGGTGACGTTTCCCTATGGCTACCACTCTGGCTTCAACCACGGCTTCAACTGCGCAGAAGCCATCAACTTCGCCACCCCGCGATGGATCGATTATGGCAAAGTGGCTTCTCAGTGCAGCTGCGGGGAGGCCAGGGTCACCTTCTCCATGGACGCCTTCGTGCGCATCCTGCAGCCTGAGCGCTATGAGCTGTGGAAGCGCGGGCAGGACCGGGCTGTTGTGGACCACACGGAGCCCACCTCGCCAGACAAGGGGGAGCTCAGCGCCTGGGGGGGTGGTGGGGGGGGAGGTCTGCCCAGAATCTCCACCCAGTTGGCAGACATGAGTTGTCATCATCGTCCTCAGGAACAGGAGGCTCAGGAGTCGACTGCCCATGCCTGGGCCAAGACGCGCTGCACACTCCGGACCCGAGGCTAGTCCTGCCCCGGGACAATGCTGGCTATCAGACCCCTGCAACCTGCCTTCGTGCTATGGCTTCCGCAGCTCAGAGTCCTTGAACGGACCTTGCTTCCTCCGGTCCCTCCCAGTCCTTCCTGGTTGCCTCAGATATGCCACCACTTGACACTGTTAACAATCGTTGGAGCTCTGGGCCAAGGTGGAGGTTGCAAAACGCTGTTATGTTTCTGGTAGAGCCCTCCCCAAATGCCGCTGAACTCTGGATCTCCGGCAGTAAATAGCATCAGTTCCTTGGTTTCATTTGCGTCTCGAGCTTGTTGTGGTTAAGAAGATTAGGTTTGGCATCAACCAGATTCAAATCCTAGCTCTGTCACTCACTAGAGGTTACGGGAAACTGAGCAGGTCAATGCACCCTTTCAGAGCTTCAGAGCCCTCCTCTGGAAAATGGGACACTGCACACTAGGCAGATTGTTGTGAGGACCTTATTAGCTAAGGTGTGAAACCATCTTTTTTTTTTTCTTTTATGTAGGCTCTAAGTTGGGGCTTGAACTTATCACCCTGAAATCAAGAGTCAAATGCTCTACTGACTGAGCCAGCCAGGCACCCTGCATTAAACCATCTCTCTCTCTCTCTCTCTCTCTCTCTCTCTTTTATTAAGTGTATTTATTTATTTTGAGAGACAAACAGAGTGTGAGTGGGGGAGGGGTAGAGAAAGAGGGAGGATCTCAAGCCAGCTTTGCCCAGACAGGGCTTGAACTCAAGAAACCATGAGATCATGACCTGAGCAGAAATCAGGAGGCAGTCGCTTAACCAGTTGAGTCACCCAAGTGCCCCACATTAAACCATCTTTTAACAGTGCCTACCATGAACTGCCCTATACTCAACCAACAGTAATTAACATTTTTATCTTGATTGCCTCTTTAGGGGCCACCTGGGAATATGGGCTCTGTCTAATCTTTGGAAAAGTCTGGGTCAGAAGAGGAAAGATTTTACATGAGCACTCTCAAAATAAAAATAGAAGAGAAAGTCCAAAGGAGACTTATAATTACTTTTTGGGAAGGGAGCTGAAACTCAGACTAAAGACATTAAGAGGGAAGTCTGTAAGGTGCTAAGAGTGTGTGAGTGTGTGTGGGGTGGGGGGGCGGTGTGTGTGCGTGCGTGTTGTTTCCTTCTGTTCTCCTGCAGCTGTAAGGAGTGAAGCCTTTGTTTGCCTGGAGCAGCAAGGAAATAAGGAGGTAGATTTTCTGTTTCTCCAGCGAGGCTTGGAGATAGAAGAAGGTGATAGGTGTGGCTATAAAGAGGCCGGGAAGATGGGCCCTAGTCCCCAGGATCCACGGTAGATAAGAAAGGAGACTTGGGGAAGCCTGCCTGGGCCTAGAGAGGTCTGGGGAACTCAGCTACAGCGAAGGCTCGTTGCTGCTGCTCATCAAATGCTGGCCAGGACATTCCGAGAGGGACTTGTTTCTCTATCCGGGACAACCGGAACTGTGGAGGGAGGTTCTGGTGCCTGGAAATGCCCATTGTAGGGAGCTGCGTGGGCTCTGCCTGCCTCCTCGCGGACCTTCTGATGGAAGATGTGCCTCAGGACAGTGGGTCACGTGACATCTCTGGGGACCTGAGATTTGCTGCTGGCCAAGGAAGAACAGTCCGTCTTGTGGGTAGAGAAACCTGTAGTCATTGGGAGTTGTGTGGGACCTCTTGCAACACGTGAGACACAACTTGAAAAGATGAAAGTCACTGCAGCGAGGGCGCCAAGAAGTTAGAGCTGCTGGACGGGGCTCCTCAGCCGGGCCGCTGTCAAATAGAGGCGCTGAGGTTAAGCTCTAGTTCTGGAGAGCGCCGAGCTTTCTCTCTGGCTTCTCCCCGCTGCTGGCCTCTCCTGCCCCTGTGCATCTCTGCACCTCGTGGCCTCTCCAGCCCTCCGGTCAGTAAACCCAGCCGATGGGGCCTGCTGCACAGTAGCGGCTGTAACCATCGAGCCAGATTTCCCGGGGCCCAGGCCACTCCCCACAGTGTCTCTTGGCTGTGAGGCAATCTCCCGTGGCCTGACTCCAGAACGTTGGAGGCTTTCCTTTCTCACCATCACAGAGCCAGTGACTGACTCCCCAGGGTGACTCCCGGGAGAGTCGGACTCTGCTTGTCCGCTACAAATGGCCTTCTGTCCTCAGTATGGGAAATTCTAGGAAGGCCGTCAGTCTGGATGGTGATCGTGATTCCCTGTTGATTCTTCTTCCCTCCCTCCTCCCCTCTAGCTTCTTACTTTGAATGGTCAGGCAAAGAAACAATCATGCTGTTGACGTGGTTTTATGTTTTCCCTCTACCCACAGACTCGGTTCCTCGATATGTCCGCCCTGCATGCTGATGCGCAAAGTTGATTCTGGGGCATGATATAGTTAGCAAAGCAAACCTTTCTGTGATCACTGTTTTTGCCTTTCTGGCGCTGTTTTTGCTCTTACTCAGAGACGAGAAGTGGACTTATGGGAGAATAGCCTTTGAACCTGCGCTTAGTCGCAGCAAAAAATCGTTGATTTTCTCTGAGCCAAAATTACAGTGCAAGAGTTCTGGGCAGTGCTGTGGGGTGTCATTGTGACAGGCACGTAGGAGGTGCTCAGTTCATCTGGATGTGGATCTCTACACCCTAGCTGCCTCAAGGGCAAGCACGAGGCCAGGGACACGCTCTTGGATTCTCTCTTTCTACGCTGCTCAGTTCTACGACAGCCCGCATCACCACCCTCACGGGCTTACCCGTGCCTTTTTCTTTGTAATTAATGGACTTTATTTGTTGGAGTAGTTCACAGCAAAATTAAGCAGGAAGTACGGGGACTCCCACATCCCCCTCCCCAGCCTCCGCCACCAGCATCCACACCTATGTGGTACAGTTGGTAGAGTTGATGACTCCACACTGACCCATCATTATCACCCAACGTCCCTAGTGACACGAGGGTTCATTCTCGCAGGTGTTCCTTCTGCGGGCCTGCCAAATGTATAAGGACACGTACCTACCCCTATAGTTCTGTGCAGAACGGGTTCGCCCTGACCCCTCCCAAACCCCGGGCAACCTCTGATCTTCGCACTGCCCTCATAGTTTTGCCATTTCCAGAATATCGTATAGTTGGCCTCATACAGCAGGTCGTCTTTTCAGATGGGCTGCTTTCACTTAGTGATATGCATTGAAGTTTCCTCCATGCCTTGTGGCTTTAGAGCTCATTTCTTTTTATTGCTGAATAATATCCCATTGGATGAATATACCGTTGCCTATTTTCCCTCTCTCCTACGGAAGGACATCTTGGGTGCTTCCGAGTTTCGGCAGTTATGAATACAACTACTATAAACCTTCAGGGGCAGGTTTGTGTGTAGATGGAAATTTTCAGCGCATTGGGGTAAATACCAAGGAGTGTGGTTTTGCTGTATCACATGGCAAAAGTATATTTAGTTTTGTAAGAAAATGCCCAACTGTGCCTCACCCATTATTTTTACTGGTAGAAAACTTATTTTTTTTTCCTCCTGATCTACCACATATTTGTACAAAAGGTCACATAGGCTTGTTTGCAAATTCCACTCCTGGTCGTGTTTGGCCTTGTTGTAATGTTACCAAGGCAAGGTCAAGATTTCATACAGAGTCAGGAACCAGAAGACCCAACCTTTATGCAGCCTCCTACACTGATTTGTTGAGTAATCTTTCAATAAATCCACTCTTCCCTCTGGCCCTCCACTTCCCTGTTTGGGCAAATAGAGCCCTTAGCGCATCGCACCTGTTAGAGTTTGCACACAACGAGTTCAGACCAGGGCAAACATAACTTGTGCCAAATAAATATTAGCTATTATCATTATGACTTAAAAGCCAGAACTTGTGAGACGGTCATAAGAAACCGTACTTGACTGCTACTTGTAGAGGTTGGTGTTTGGGTCTCAGGACTCCTGTAAGAGTTATAATAAAATGTTTCAGTTAGGGATTTGGCTATTTGGCCACTCTGAATTATTCAGAAAGATGAACCATGACACCATTTCAGTTTCTGTGTGTGTGAGGAGTCCTTTCCAGATATTTAGAAAGAACTTCAGCATGATAGTTATATCACTGGACTGTGGCTATCTATGGACTTGAAGTTGCTTTCCCCCCATAAGTTTGTGTTACCTTTCGTCATTTTAAGTAGGAAACCACAGTTGGAAGGAATTGGTGACAGAGATAAGCCGAAAGGAAACCGATCTGAGTCGAGCAGAACCCTGGTGAGGCACAGCCCTTCAGTCCAGCTGCCTTTCCCATCCCACACTGCACACCAGCCTGTCCCCCTGCAATTCCTCACACGCTCTTGTCCCTCAGTGCCCCTCACAGCGGGGTAATAGTGATGCCCTTCTCACGTTAGTGGTGGGTATTGCAGGGATAAGCAATTTCAGGGAGGACAGAGGGAGGCAGAACTGAGCACTGCGGGGGGGAAGTTATCACTGGAAGTGCCAGTCTACAAAAACTTAACATTTGCATGGTGGTCGAGTTTCTGCATTTTCTTCTTCTTCTTTTTTTAGTGTTTAAGGTGGGGGGTGGGGCAGAGAGAGAGGGAGATACAGAATCTGAAACAGGCTTCAGGCTCTGAGCTCTCAGCACAGAGCCTAATGCAGGGCTGGAACTCACAAACCATGAGTTCATGACCTGAGCCGAAGTTGGAGGCTTAACTGGCTGAGCCACCCGGGCACCCTGGGTTTCTGGATTTTCATACCTCACCTGTGGTATCCTGGCATCCTGTGTCCTAATTGTTCAGCCCTCAACCCCCACCCTAACAAGCTCTATATCCAGGCCTGTAGACCTCAGACAACATCTTTTCTCTGTCCCATCTCTCAGAGCCTCTTCTCAAAAGATTCACATCCTGTCTGTGTATTTTGGGGCTCATTCATTCATTCATTCAGCATGTTTACTGGGCACTTACTATGTACCAGGCACCATTCTTGGAATCAGGGAAACAACAGTGAAAAGGGAAAACTTTCAACTCTCCTGGAGCTCAGATTCTCATCATCAAGAGTGACATATAGTAACATGGCAAGTAGTCACAAGGGCTATGAGGAAAAATAAGCAGAGTAAAGGGTTACAGGGTGATAGGGCTGCTATATTTGATAGGGTGCCCTTTTTAGGGATGTGGGAAGAGACTTTGAGAAGACTGCTTGGGGATGTGCCATGAGGACATGGGAAAGGGGGTATTGTTATGGGCAGAGGGACAACAGGTGCAAATGTCCTGAGGTGGGAGCATCCTTAATGCACTTGCAGATTAGCGAAGTGGGTGGAAGGCAGAAGTGTGAGAGGGGGTGCCTAGTCAGGGATCTGGACTGGGGGAGAGGCACAAAATACAGTAACTCAGTTAATGAATGCTGCTCTGTACAGCCACTGAGTGGTTGTGGTGGTTGGTGTTTTAGGTAAGCTGAGGAAAGAGGAATTTGGGGACCAGAGAGCCTTTGAAATCACACATAGTTCACAGCCAACCCTGGAAGCGGCTCTGTCTTTCCTACCAAATGCAAATGCTGAGAGCAAGAGTTCTATATATTTTGGTTCCCTGCTGCATCCGCTAACATGGCGTGTGTTGGACACACAGTAGGTACTTTAGACTTGTACTGAATCAGCTGAGACTCCAGCAGACACAGCAGGTCCCTGGCATTCACCAAGTTAATAGCCATTTCAGCTATTTATGAGCAACTCAGATTAACTGTGTGCAGTCGATATTTTATGAGGCCAAATAATGCAGAGGGCTATGAACCTAGTGTGAAGGAAGGAGACCTCTTGCTCCTGGGAAGTCTGCAGTAGGAATTCTCTAGCCAAATAGCTACCAGGCGAATGATCAGGTGTGAGTTGAACAGGCAGTAGATTTAGAGTGAGACTGTGCAGGGGCACCTGGGTGGCTCAGTCGGTTATGCATCTGACTTCGGCTCACGTCACGATCTCACGGTTTGTGAGTTCAAGCCCCACGTCGGGCTCTGTGCTGACAGCTCGGGAGCCTCGAACCTGCTTCAGATTCTGTGTCTCCCTCTCTCTCTCTCTGCCCCTACCCCACTCATACTCTGTCTCAAAAGTAATTAAACATTAAAAAAAAATTAGAATGACACTCTGCACAGGTAAATCCCAGGTCCAGATAATAATATTCAGGAAAGTGTCATTACGAATTGACAAAGATGTCAGGATCTCCTGTGAATGTCAAAGGTCTAATGAGTTTCTCCTTGCTGAGAAACTCCTGGGAACCAACTGGCCTAACCTTACTCCTCTTGTGATTATATCACCTGGACTGTACTTCCCCATGACCCTCTAGGACCCTAAGTACTTTATCTTACCTCTGGTTTAGCTTGTGGATTACACCAGATTAATACGATTGACTATTATCTCTCTTGGTTTTCTGTGTGTGGTGACAACTCAATGCATATTGTTGGTTGAATGAATAAATGACTTGAAACCATCAACAGAGTTGAAAAAAGGATTAGCATCATAAGAAACAGCTAAAATAGGTCAACAGTCTCTATTATAGCATTATCGCTTTTGCAGTAATTGTTTTAAAATAAGATATCCAGGGGCGCCTGTGTGGCTCAGTCAGTTAAGCATCTGACTTCCCCTCAGGTCATGATCTCACGGTTTGTGGGTTTGAACCCTGTGTCTGGCTCTGTACTGACCGCTCAGAGCCTGGAGCCTGTTTCAGATTCTGTGTCTCCCTCTCTCTCTGTCCCTCCCCCGCTCGTGCTCTGTTTCTCTCTCTCTCTCTCAAGAATAAACATTAAAAAAAATTTTAAATAAATAAATAAATAAATAAATAAAATAAGATATCCAGCTCTAAGCTGGGGGGTTGAAATAACTTGCAGGGGGTGCCTCCGTGGCCCAGTCAGTTAAACATCTGACTTCGGCTCAGGTCATGATCTCACGGTTCGTGGGTTCAAGCCCCACGTCAGGCTCTTCGCTGACAACTTGGAGCCTGGAGCCTGCTGTAGATTCTGTGTCTCCCTCTCTCTCTGCCCTTCCCCACTCACCCTCTCTCTCTCTCTCTCTCTCTCTCTCTCTCAAAAATAAATAAACATTAATTTAAAAAAAAAATAAAGAAAGAAATGACTTGTAGAACCAGAGGAACACTCTGTTTCTCACATTCCAAATGCGATTCATTCATTCACTCAACGAACATCATTAGGCACCCTCACAGCCCAGCACTGTACAAGGTGCTTGGAATATGACATAATATGGAGTTTATGATCTGCTTGGAGACACAGATAAGCTGTTAGGCAATTTCACCATGCCACAGCTTTTCAGCAACCATAACAATACCCGGGCTCTCCCCAAGCCACTGGTTTTAGAGCCCCTAGAGAAATGTATCATTTCGGGGGAGCACTCAGCCTTAAGTTCAAGGCCCAAGCCCCATGGGGCTCTCAGAGCTGTTACTGGCTATAACGGGGCTCATGGCAGTCTTCTTGCTTGCTTTTTTCTCTATGGTGGCTGAGAAATGGATACGTGCCACCTTTTTCGGGGAGAATGATGACTGTTCCAGACATCTCTATTCCTTCCTCGCCAGTTCCGCAGGGGGAAGGGGGCTTTGAGTTCCCCCAATGGCTGTTTCACTCTGGAAAGTGAGTGTACCGTACTGTCAGATCCCTCCCTTGACCTCTGCCCGTGGCATTGACGTTCCATGGCTCCTTTAGGGAGCATTTGAATTCCATTTCCTGTGTTCCATTCTGTCTTCCCGCTATCTGCCCCCCCCCCCCACCCACCCAGCTATGGACTGAATGTGTTCCCTCAAAATTCATACACTGAAACCCTAATCCTCAATATGATGATGTTTGCAGGTGGGGCCTTGGGAATTGGATTGGTCATGAGGATTAACGCCCTTCTAAGAAGAGATCTGAGACCAACGATTTCTCTCTCCACCATTGGAGGTTACAGCAGGGTCTGTAAACCAGGCAGTGGCCCTCACTAAGAACATGACCATGTTCGTGCCCTGATCTCAGACTTCCAGCCTCTAGAACCATGAGAAATAAACGTTCAGACAGCCAGTGAATAGTATTTTGTTAGAGCAGCCTTAATGGACATAGACACCCTCCACACTGCTTGTCTAGAGTTCCCACCGGTTACTCCAGGGGAAAGGTGAAAGAAAGAGCGAAAGAGACGGGGAAACACAGCTGCCGTATCGAGTGTGTGCGGCGTGCCAAGAACGCTGACTTGCAATTTATACACGGCATTCATTTTGCCTTCCCAGAGGTTGGTCTGGAGAGTCAAGCGGATGGAGATTTGAAGCCCAGCTCTGCCATTTGTTAGCGTGGCCGTGGGCAGGTGACTCACATCGCAGAGGCCCAGCTCCCTGGAAAGACGGTGTAGCAGAGTGGTTACCCACACACATTCTGTGTTCAAACCCCAGCACCCCGCTCGAAAACCGTGACCTTGGTGAGCTGCCTCGTCTCAGCTTCAGCTTCCTCTTCCCTACAAGGGAAACGATAATAACAGTACCCACAACAACAAGGTGGTTGTAAAGCTCAAGTAAGTTAATATAAGTGAAACACCAAGTAGTAACCAGCTCAAAGTTAAGAACAGGCCATTCGTTCGCAGCTGCTTGTTGACTATTTTTTTAAAAAGTGTAATTTCAGCACAGTGTTTGGCAAAAAGCACACAACAGAGTCGCGCCATGACCGATGTTTTTATTATTATTATTTTGTGTTGCTTTAATAACATTATTGTTACCTTTATTCGGTTTTTGGTTATTAACTATTATTTCAGACGTCAAGGTGACAGACCTCCAGTCTTCCTTGCTAAAATGCTTGAAAAAAAAGAATGACAAAGGAAAAGGACTGTAGCTGTCTGTCACTCAAAGCGTGGTCTGGATCAGCAGTATGGACATGGCTTTCGAGCTTGCTAGAAATGCAAAAGCTCAGACTCCAGCCCAGACCTATGGCTCAGGAAGCCCTGCTCCAGGACACCGGCTCTCAACCCAGCACATTTGTAACATACTGACGTCTGGATGCCCTGCCCCCACGCTCCCCACCTCATTTTAATGGCAGGAGTATAAAATCCGGAAAGTTCCCTGGGTGACGCCCACGTGCAGCCAAGTTGAGGACCACCCATCTAGCATGTGGCCCATGGGGAGTTAGGCCGCAGGGGTGGATGGGAGCTTAGTTTTTTCAGCAAGTGCCAGTGAGAGTTCTGGTTTGTTTTCTTGCTCTTCGGGCCCAGTGGAAATAGGAAGGGACACAGAGAGGACACATTCCTCTCTCCCCGCCCCCGCCCCTGCCATTCCCGCCTTCATTCCAGGGAACAGGACACGTGACAAGGCTCTGTGCAGGCTTCTTGGCCAACATTTCTGCTTCTCTTTATTGTGGATCACGGTGTCCTGGCTGCGTTGGCTCCCACTGTCTCTTTCACTCAGGTCACTGTGCACACGGGGCTTGGCTTTCCAGCTGTGGGAGTTTGTATTTCTTTGAAGTGGGGTCCTTCTCTTTCCATCCATTCCTGTCCACTGCTCATGTCACTCAGAGGCTGCTTGGTTGGAGAGAACCTGGCCAGAGACTTCCTGACCTTTCCTGTGAGACCTTTGACCCCTGGTGGAAAATTCACATTCCCACTGGGCTCAGGCGAGTTATCTAAGTGAGTATTACCGTCAAGATGTTGGTTTATGCCCCACAGTAAGACCAAGGACTCTCCCTGGGGCCAGCCTGCTGTCTCGTTTTGTGGGAATGAGGGTCACAAGGCTGTCGTTTTCTGCATTTTCCAGAGAAGTTGGCAACTTACAATTTTAGGAAGAAAACCTCCAGATTTTGAAATGTTGGCAGCTAATTGAAAAACTTAAAAACCCTATCAAACACTTCTGGAGACCAAACTAAACATTTCTGGAGGCCAGAGTTGGCCCATTGTTCTCTGAGACATGCCCCCTGTTGTAAACAGCCAGTTTGGGTTGCCAAGATGCCACAGTCATGGAGACCAACTTACATGATCTCATTCTACCTTTGGAGCCAGTAAAAAAGGGAAGATACTCGGAGTCCTCTAAGTCATGTGACCAAAGGTTTATAGTCCAGGCGGCTTGTTAGTTCAGTAGACCCCCTACAAGCCTTCCGTAAGCAGGCTAAGTGTGGCTATTTCTGACTCACACCCTCACATGTCCTCCTATGGTTGCAGGGCACCTCCCTGCCTGACCTGGGGCCAGATGGCGTAGGAGTTGTGCCAAGACAAAGGCCTCAAATGTCCAGGGACTATAATAGCAGAACTTGCTGGAAGAGCAGGGGGCACACACGGTGTTGGGCAAGGTGAAGGGGACAGGCCTGTGGGAGACCCAGGAACTGAGTCCATAGTCTAAATGTCATTGTAAATGTAGTAGAGCTCTTGGGGGGAGGAGGCAGGGGCATAAAGCATCAAGAGGGGGCATCTTCACGGGGAGACAAGCATTATACTGTCTGGTAAAAATGACGTCATCTAATCACCACTGGTGGCCAAAATCAGGAACTAGCTAACAAGTCAAGGGAGAAAGTTCAATGAATATGGCCAATGTCATGGTTTCTTCTGAGCCTTTCCATTTTCTTCAGTAAAGCCTTTTTAGACAAATCAGAGGGTGGTTTCATACCATGAACCTCTTGGGTTTTAGCGTGAATATGCAATGACTTAATTGCCTTCGTGGCATGTAAAATAGTGGTGCATCTTACAATCAGTGGTATCTTAGGGGCACCTGGGTGGCTCAGCAGGTTAAGTGTCCGACTTTAGCTCAGGTCATGACCAGGGTTCACGAGTTCCAGGCCTGCATTGGGCTCTCAGCTCTCAGGGCAGAGCCCACTTTAAGTCCTCTGCACCTCCTGCCCCTCTCTCACTCTCAAGCACGTGCACTCTCTCTCTTTCTTGAAAACAAATGAACATTTAGAAAAAAATCAACGGTGTCTTAGAGGTGATGAAATTCATCCACCGAACCTCTTGGCACCTTGATCTTGGACTTCCGAGCCTGCAGAACTGTGAAAAGTAAATGTTCGGTGTTTCTACCACCTTTTGGTGGTATTTTGTTATAGTGCCCGGACAGATTACTGCAAATACTAAATAGTATTAATAGGGGTTAGGCAACACAACCAACCCAAGCAGTTTATCCGTATCTATAGAAAGCGGATTTAGGTCTTCTGTCTCCATCAAAGCCTCCCCATCATGTTTGTATTATAAGGAAGAATGACTAAGTGCCTGGTGTTCTATGAACAACTAATGGAAAGGAAATCCTCTTGAGAGTTTTTCTAAAATGTATACTTACTAAATTTAGTGGTTTCTAAACTTCAACTCAATTTAATATTATTTGCTTTAAAAAAAGGTGCGCCCCTGGGGCGCCTGGGTGGCTCAGTCGGTTAAGCGTCCGACTTCAGCTCAGGTCACGATCTTGCGGTCCGTGAGTTCGAGCCCCGCATCGGGCTCTGGGCTGATGGCTCAGAGCCTGGAACCTGCTTCCGATTCTGTGTCTCCCTCTCTCTCTGCCCCTCCCCCGCTCATGCTCTGTCTCTCTCTGTCTCAAAAATAAATAAAAAGGTGTGTTCCTATTTTTTCTCTGGTAAGATTTTTTCTCTAAAATTTAAAATAGACAAGCATAGAATGAAAAAATGTTACTTATCCTGTCATGCAGAGATAATTACTGAACTCTCCTCAGTCTTTTATGGTTTGCATATGTTCACACAGTGTGGTCATGCCAGGTGTACGATTGTTTATTCTAGGTTTCTAATTTTTCTTGCTCTAATAAACATGTTAATAGCCCTGCAGTTTCTTTTTTTCCTGCAAAGTTTTTTGTTTTTTTGTTTTTTTGTTTTTTTGTTTTTTTGTTTTAACGCTAGTGTCGTTAACCTACAATTAGTTTCAGGTAGACAATCTAGTGATTTAACACTTCTATACAATGCCCGATGCTCATCAGAAGTGCCCTCCTTAATCCCCATCACTTATTTCACCCATCGCCTGCCCACCTCCCCTTCGGTAACCATCACTGTGTTCTCTATAGTTAAGTCTGTTTCTTGCTTGTCCCGCTCTCTCTTTTTTCCTTCCTGTCTTCATTTGTTTTGTTTCTTAAAGTACACATATGAGTGAAATCATATAGTATTTGTCTTTCTCTGACTGATGTATTTCACTTAGCATAATTAATACTCTCTAGCTCCATCCATGTCACTGCAAACGGCAAGATTTCACTCTTTTTTGTAGTGACTTTTTTGTATTGACTGAATAATATTCCATTATAAGTATCTATCTATCTACTTATCTACCTATCACATCTTCTTTATCTGCTCAGTTGATAGGCTGCTTCCGTAACTTGGCTCTTGTAAATAATGCTGCAATAAACATAGGGGTGCATGTATCCCTTCAAATTAGTGTTTTTGTATTTTTTCAGGTAAATACCCAGTAGTGTGACTACTGGATTATACGTTGGTTTTATTTTTAATTTTTTTCTTTTAATTTTTTGAGGAAACTTCATACTGTTTTCCACGGGGGTTGCACCAGTTTGCATTCCCATCAACAGTGCATACACAAGTGTTCCTTTTTCTTTGCATCTTTGCCAACGCTTGTTGTTTCTTGTGTTTTGATTTTAGCCATTCTGACAGGTAGGAAGTAACATCTCTTTGTGGTTTTGATTTGCATTTCCCTGACAATGAATGATGTTGAGCATCTTTTCATGTATCTATTGGCCATCTGGATGTCTTCTTTGGAGAAATGCCTTTTCATGTCTTCTGCCCATTTAAAAAGCTTTGTTTTTAATGTTTATTTATTTTTGAGAGACAGACAGACAGACAGACAGACAGACTCTGAGCGGGGGAAGGGCAGAGAGAGAGGGAGACACAGAATCTGAAGCAGGCTCCAGGCTCTGAGCTGTCAGCACAGAGCCCGAGGTGGGGCTTGAACCCACAAATTGCGAGATCATGACCTGAGCCAAAGTCAGATGCATAACCGACTGAGCCACCCAGGTGCCCCTTTTGCCCAATTTTTAATTGGATTATTTAGTTTCTTTTGGTGTTGAGTTGTAGAAGTTCTTTATATATTTTGGATACTAACCCTTTATTGGTTATGTCATTGTCATTCAGTAGGTTTATTAGTATTTTCTTTTGCTATGCAGAAGCTTTTTATTTTGACGTAGTCCCAATAGTTGATTTTTGCTTTTGTTTCTCAGGGGACATGTCTAGAAAGATGGCATTATGGCCAGTGTCAGAGAAGTTACTGCCTGTGCTCCCTTCTAGAATTTTTATAGTTTCCTGTCTCACATGTAGGTCCTCAATCCATTTTAAGTTTATTTTTGTGTATGGTGAAAGAAAGTGGTGCAGTTTCAGTCTTCTCTTTTTTTTTTTTAATTTTTTTTAATGTTTTTTATTTATTTTTGAGACAGAGAGAGACAGAGCATGAACGGGGAGGGACAGAGAGAGAGGGAGACACAGAATCGGAAGCAGGCTCCAGGCTCTGAGCCATCAGCCCAGAGCCCGACGCGGGGCTCGAACTCACGGACCGCGAGATCATGACCTGAGCCGAAGTCGGACGCTCAACCGACTGAGCCACCCAGGCGCCCCAGTTTCAGTCTTTTCCATGTTGCTGTCCAGTTTTCCCAACAGCATTTGTGGAAGAGATTTTTTCCAATTGCCTATTCTGCCTCCTTGTTTGAAGATTAGTCCACCATGTAATTGTGGCCTTATCTGAGCTTTTTCTCTGTTCCATTGATCTATGTGTCTATTTTTGTGCCAGTATCATACCTGTTTGATTACCGGAGCTTTGTAATATAACTTCACATCTGGAATCGTGTTATCTCTAGGTTTGTTTTTCATTCTCAAGATTGCTTTGGCTCTTCAGTGCCTTCTGTGGTTCCATACAAATTTTAGGATTGTTTGTTCTAATTCTGTGAAAATTGCCATTGGTATTTTGCTAGGAATTGCATCAAATCTGTGATTGCTTTGGGGAGTATGGATATTTGAACAATATTGGTTCTTCCAATCCATGAACATGGAATGTTTTTTTTTCCATTTCTTTGTGTCATCTTCAATTTCTTCCATCAATGTTTTATAGTTTTCAGAATATAGGTCTTTCACCTCCTTCGTTAATTTTATTTCTAGATACTCTATTCTTTTTGATGCAGCTGTAAATGGGATTATTTTCTTAATTTCTCTTCGTGCTGCTTCATTATTAGCGAGTAGAAACACAATAAATTTTTTACATTGATTTTGTATCCTGTGACCTTATTGAATTCATTTATCAATTCTAGTAGTCTTTGGGTGGAGTCTTTAGGGTTTGCTATATAAAGTATCACGTCATCTGCAAATAGTCTGAGTTTTGCTTCTTCCTTGCCCATTTGGATGCCTTTTATTTCTTCTTCTTGACTGATTCCTGTTGGAAAGTTTTATTTTTTACTTCCTTAATACAAAGGCAATATACATTTGTTCTAGATAAGTCGAAATATATAAATTATTCAAACTGAAGAAAATTTAAAATATCAAAGTTTAATACAGAATGTTCCGCGTTCTCACATTGACAATGGAATCGATATTAAAAGGGAACATGTAATCGGCAAGAAACAAAAAGCCAGAGAAGCTGCTTCTGGTCCCCTCTCTAAATATCCAACACCCACTTCTGTCTGCATGCCTGTCTGGGCCCTTTGGGGCCCAGAAGTTGAACTAAATTACAGCTGGTACAAAGAGGTCTGGGAGTCACTCATGAGATGAGCCTCCAAGGTTCACTAAAGCATTACCACAAATGTGATGATACTTTAAAATTTTCATTTATTGAATCTTCCCTTGGGGAGAGTGCTGTAGATGATTGGAAGACAATACTTTGATTAGCTACTTGGGGAGGGGTGTAAAGTCTCCAAAGGGCCCTCTTGAGTAGCCAGATGGTCACTATCCTTCTAAAAGTGGTAGGTTAGCTGCACAGTTTTGGTTTGCTCCCTGGCGGATGGAGGTTTGGGGCAAGAGCAAGATTGCTGAGCCCCACTGTCAGAGATCCTACTTCTCTGCTGTGTCTCAGAGCACCCAGCCTTTCTGATAAGTAATCAGATAAAGAATATTGATCCAGAGGGACACCACATTATTAGCTCATCCAAGGTACCTGTCTCAGCAGCTCTCAGTTATGTATTTTTCTGAGATCTTGCTGAGATACAGGGATGGTTACCAGATGTCTCCTCCAACCTCAAGCCAGGTGTTGAGAGCGGCTTCTTTCTGTCTTGGCAAACGGGTCAGTCATGTCATTAGCTGCCATTGTCAACATAGAAACATAGACAGTTGTTTAAAACTGAGCGATACTGATTGGCTCTGATGAAGTTAGAGGAGTTATATTTATATTTTATGTCTGTATAGTCTATTAAATACCTATGTAGTACTTTTTATGTGCCAAGGATATTTCCAAGCTTTTTTTTTTTTGTATCCTGAATTTCACCACATCTAAGACAATGCTGATTATAAGATGCACCATTATTTTACATACCACTGAGACAATTAAACTATCCCACACTATGAATTGTAAAATGCATCTCAACTCTGGAGATGTTAAATGTGAAAAGTGTGTGTCTTAGACTCAATGAAACACGGCGTATTAATGCATTTAGCATTTAACACTAGGAGGTAGGGGCTATCATTATCCTCATTTATACACGAGAAAATTGAGGCACAGAGAGGTTCAACAATTTGCCCAAGATCTCAAAGCCAGTAAGAGGATCCAGCATTTGAACTCAGACAGTCTAACTCCAGAGTGCAAGCTCATAACCACGACACTCTTCTCCCTATAGCTAGGGAGAGCCAAAAAAAGTTTCAGAAAAATTTATCTTCATTTGTATTTCTTTATTTTTTATGGAGGTTTATCAGAAAAATTATTTGAAATATTTCTCCACACGAGGGATTCCAAGTTATTCCTGCCTGAAGTAATCCTCTAACATCCGGACAAATATCCAGAGGCAGCTGAACGATCCAGAAGCGCCCAGGGGCTCCGTGGGCCAGGTGCATTTTTTTAGTGCAGGCTAACGGGCAGGGCGTGTGTATGTGCACACACGGATGCTGCTTCTATGAGAACAGAAGTTGTCTAGTTATTACTTTTAGACATCACCCAAAGTTCAGCTTTGCTAGAAACAAGACAGCTCTGCCCCAAGTTTAGGTGAACATGACTCAGCCTCCCGTTGGCACGCGTGTCCACAGCCCGGTTGACTCAGATGCCTTCTGCCACTCACCGGAGTAGCGAGCCAGGCATGCTTTCTTAGAGTTAGTCATTATTAGGAAAATAAACCGGGCATTCTAACCCTCATGATTTGTCAATTTTGTACAAGCCCTAGATGATCCACAGACAGGAGTGCCAAAAAGTTGGCTAGAAATGAATTATTCTGGTGTGCGAGC
Source organism: Panthera leo (assembly GCF_018350215.1). Classification (NCBI taxonomy): domain Eukaryota; kingdom Metazoa; phylum Chordata; class Mammalia; order Carnivora; family Felidae; genus Panthera; species Panthera leo. The sequence goes on along the minus strand of NC_056688.1, from coordinate 38,541,550 downwards.
CATTGTTTCAACGTGCCTCATCATCGAGTATGGTTTTCCACTGTACTCATCATCTTTCCAGAGCTTCTCCTCCCGATTAGCCTTCTCTGCCCTTAGAGCATGTAATGCTTCCTTTAAAGAACACGTCTCCCACTGTATTATAATTACTTGTCTGTCTTCCCTGCCTATTTTAAGTTCTGTGGTGAAAAGGTCTGTGTCAGTCTTGCATTGGGATGAAGTCCATGTTACAGAAAGTTCCCAGCATTGCCTTCCCTGGTCTGAGGCAGAGCAGGTGTCTGGGATCCATTACCTTCTGCTTTCCATCCTGACTACCCGTGTAGCACTTCAAGGTGGTAGATGTTTTAAAAACATTTGAAAATGAATGAATGAACTAGAGCAATGAGAATCCAAATAAAGTTTCATGAAAGAAGGGTTTTTTTTTCCTTTCATTCATTCGTTCACTGATTGTATTAAATCATCACCCTATAACAGACACTAGGTGTGTTTTTCTCCCTAATATTTTATTTTACTTTTGAGAGAGAGTACGTGCATGTGTACACACACAAGCAGGAGAGGGGCAGAGAGAGAGGGAGACAGAGGATCCAAAGCAGGCCCTGTGCTGCCGGCAGAGAGCCCAACAACGCCAGGCTTGAACTCGCCAACCATGAAGTCATGACCTGAGCCAAAGTCAGACACTTAACTGAGCCACCCAGGGTACCCGCACTATGTGTGTTTCTAAGGTGGGGGGGAGATAGCAATTACATACAGGGGAAATACTGGGCTTACCAGGCACAATCAGATCGGGCCCTTAACCTCATGTAGGGCAGCAGCAGGGTGAGTGGGGAGAGCAAGCTTGTTCATATTTGTTTATATTTGTGGAATATTTAGCCAGATCACAGTGGATGGGGTGGGGAGCGTTGGTAAATGAAAGGGGTGAAGGAACTGGAATGCGTGAGGTGTGAGTGGTGAGAATTCCAGGCCAACAGTAGTTTATGATGCAAAGGCTCAGGGACAAAAGGCTCCTGTCATTCGAGGAACTGCAAAGAACACCGCATAGCGCTTAGGGGTCACTGCGAGACTAGAGCTGAGGGAGCACAGGGGCCAGATCTCAGTGGTCATCAGGTCCAGCAGGGAAAGGAGTCAGGCTGCATCCTCAGGCAAGTGGAGAGCAACTAAACAGCTGTCTGAGTTGAGTGACATCATCAGATTTATTTTAGGAAGTCACTCCAGATGGAGAATGGATCAGAGGGGATGAAGGGATCAAAGTTGGGTGTGCAACTAGGCTAACTTGGTCTAAGGTGGTGATGTGGGGGTGAATTGTCATCAGAGCACGGAGATGGGGGCAGGGGTGTGGAGAAGTGTCTAGTCTGGTTCCTATTTTCAAATTGGGAAAAAAACAACCAGATGGCAGAAGTGTAGGTAGCATGCCATTTTATTCCACATCAGCCATCAATTTTCCTCTTCAAGTTTTTGCTGAAGGCTATCAACTGAAGCCCCACTGATGTGGGGATGGGTGCAGAAGTCTAAGAGGATCTGATGTGAAGTCTCCTACCCTGGGAGAAGAGAGTCAGTGGAAAGAAGGACCAGAGGCGATCCAAACGGGGAGACAGCAGTGACCAGCGGATGCACCGTGCGTCACACGTAGAGCTGCCCCTGACAATGGCCATGCCCTGGAATGAGCAGTCAGCAAAAACCTCAGTTAGATCAAGCCACTTCCACCCTGTAGTTATGTTCCAGAATCTTGGGGTCAGGATATGTGTCATTTACAAAAGTAAGCACAATATTATAATTTTATCTTTGGAGGGCAAGCAAGCAAATTGGGAGCAGCCAGTTTCTCAAAGTTCCATATTCCGTTTTTAATTATTCCTTTACTAACACGCTTCTTTGATTAATGAGCAGGCTCCCTGCCGCAGGGACCCCGTTCTTGCTTACCCTTGGGCCCAACCTAGGTTGGCGTGTACGCACTCAGTGCGACGAAAAGAAGCAATGAATCAAAGAAACCCATCAACCAACGATGTCGGTTGGTGTCCTTTCTAGGCTTTGGTTTTGTTTCTAAGCCTTGCATCAAGTAAACCACAGCAGGGCTGCACTGTCTGCCTAGGTTAGGAACTTGCTATAACAGGATTTCTCAGTTTGAGTCTCGGGGCTTCTGATCCGCTAAAATGACATCAAAGTTTTACAGGTGCGCGCGCGGTTGGGCCTTCCGCTTTGCCTTGGATTTCAGAGGGGAGTCTGCCCGTTCGCCCCCAAGGAGCCACAGTTCCGCGCGCATCCCACGCCGCGTCTCTGCATCGCCGGAGGCTCCCGGAGCGCGCCGGCTCCGGAGGCTTCTCGGCGCCCCGCCCAGGGGACCTTCCCTACCCAGCCCCCTCGGATCGGGCCGACCCGACGCTGCTCTCCCACCCGTGGGGCGCGTCCCCGCGGCCCGCAGAGGCGAGGCGAGGCGAGGCGGTGCGGCGGCAGGCCGGGGGGCGAGCCGGGGACGCCGCCGCACCCCCGGAGCCCCGGCCCCCGGGCCTCCGCGGCCATCTTCGGCGCGGGCGGGCGCGTGGGAGGGAGGGAGGCGCGGCCTCGGGACTCGGGCCCGCCCCCGCCGCCCCGCCGCCCAGCCCGGCCCCGCCGAGCGCTCGCCCCGCCGCGCCCGGGTCCCGACTTCCCCTCCGGCCCGGCCCGCAGAGCCCGCGCGCCCCCCGGCCGGCCGCCGCTCGGCCCCGCCGCGTTCGCAGAGGCCGCCATGCGGCCCGCGCGCTGGCTCGCGCTGGGCAGCCTCCTCGCCCTGGCCGCTCTGCTGGAAGGCCGGCTGGTGGGCGAGGAGGAAGCCGGCTTCGGCGAATGTGACCGCTTCTTCTACGCCGGGACCCCGCCAGCGGGGCTGGCGGCCGAGGCCCACGTGAAGATCTGTCAGCGCTCCGCGGGCGCGGAGCGCTTCGCCACCCTGTACAGCAGCCGGGACCGCATCCCCGTGTACTCGGCGTTCCGCGCGGCGCGCCCCGCGGCTGGTGGCGCGGAGCCCCGCTGGCTGGTGGAGCCGCAGGTGAGCGAGCTGTGCCCGAGCCCGGGCGCGGGGCTGGCCCCCGAGGGCGCTTTGCAGCCGCGGCGAGGGCGAGCGCGCGGGCGGGGGCGCGGGCGGGGATGGGCGGCCCCGCGTCTTCGCGGCTAGGTCAGGAACCCCGGGTTTCCGAGCCTCGTCCCCGCACCCCACCCCCACCCCCACCCCTAAGCCACAGCAAGAGCCTGGCGATCCGCGAGCCTCCGGAGAAGCCGCGCCGCCGCCCTCGTCCACCCCGAGGCCCCCAGTGGGAAGTGGTTCTCCCCTACAGTTCGGGGTAGACATCTGCAGTGTCTCATTCATTTCCTGACCAGTGAGGAGCGTGAGACTGACCATTTCAGATCAGCCGAAAGCCTCGGCTGGGAGCTCCCAGGCCTTGGCGCAGGTCGTTGCCACAGTTCTTTGGGCCTGGGTAGGTGGGTGGGCATTTTCATGCCCATTTTGCAGAAGAGGAGATCAAGGCCCAGGGAGTGAAGAGACTTGTGGAAGTCTGCCCAGCCGGGAAGATGGGGCAGGTGTTCACTGCCCTTTCTACTATGGAAAAGCTTCTCTTTTGCAGAGGCCACCTGGGCCTAAAAACCCCTTGTGCACACGACATCGAGTACATTCGGTCTGAAGTTGCGTTGTGTTAGGACCATAAAGGCACATATTTGTAGAAATGCAATGGGAGAGTTACAAATCGTAGGGAAACTGTCCAACTATTGGGAAGGGCAGACAAGTTTTACCTGACTCTTCCTAGCTACGTTATCAGACCACGTGGAAATCATGTCCTGAGTGTTCTGTACTGTCGGGTGAGGGTGACCAAACACTGTAAAAGGTTCCCAGAGGCCCTGCTGAACTGCCTTAATGCATCCTGCCCCACGTCTGCCTAGCCATCCCCCTCCCTGCACACCCAGCCAGGCTCCCCTTTGGTCAGTTCTCACCGTCCTCCCACCTTGTCTCCTGCACCTGCCCCAGCTACCAAGACCACCACCCCCACCCCCCCCCCCCCCCAGCTGGGAGCAGAGCTACAGCTGGCCAAAACCACATGGGCGAACAGATTGGCTTTCAGGTGCTTCATTCAGAGCCCTGGGTTGTAATCCCTGCAATGCCATTCAGATATTTCTAGCTCTGAGAGCTTGGCCGGGTCTCACGCACTCTTGCACCTCAGTCTTCTTACGTTCCTCTCCGTGTCCATTCCATAGCCTATGATGTCAGGACCTATGAGATCAGGCATTGGAAAAAACCTTTCTAAGTTGTACACACCTAAGATATATATTGATCTAAACTTAGTTTGCCCTCAGCTGCACCCCCTCGAGCCCTCTGCATATACCCCAGATGATTATGCGTCACGATTGTGCTCCTGTCAAGAAACAGATGATCTAGTCCTTTCTCCTTAAGGGTCTCGTGGACAGCTTAAGGAGACCATATACATGGCGAGGAGAACACAGGGAGGCACGCTAAACAAATTTCAGTTCAATTCAGAGCACATTTAGTCATCAGTCACCTGCTGGGTGCCAGGCTCTTAGGGCACCAGGAGAACAGAGGATACCCCTTGAGCTCTAAGGTTTCCTAGTGTGCAGGTGAAGAATCAGCTGATGAGAGCTGGGCTGCGTGGGTTCGAGAATCAGCTCCTCTCAGCTAGCTGTAAACTTGGCCAGGTTATTTTAGAGCTAATGACGGGGTGGTGTTGAGGATTAAATGAGTTACTATATAAAGTTCCCTAAGAGATGCCTGGCATATAAGTACCAGCTGTTTTTAGGACATAAGCGAAACCGATAAAGGTAAACAAAATCCTACTAGATTTCACCTGTTTCCAGGGTGAAAGGGGAAAGCCTTAGGGTCAGGGTGACATTGGTGCTGTGCCTGGAAGGATGAGGCAGAGTTCAGAAGAGAGACAGGAGGAGGAACATCAAGAGTGAGAGTGGCGGCTTCAGGGGTTAGTGCGTGGGGAGGGGTTGGGATTACTAAACTAGTACAAGTACGCAGGTGCCAGTCTGCTCAAGTGTTCAGAATAAAGGGGAATAATGGAAGGGAGAGGTCGGTGTGAGGGAGTGATTAAGGAAGGTGTAGTGAGACAGAGCCATTTATGCAGTTACAGAAGGAGTCACAAAGGAGCAGGTTTTGTGGGCAGAACTGAGTCATCCAGGCGGTGGAGCCCCCGGGGCAGGAAATGAGGAAGGGGATGGGAGAGGATGGGGGAAATTGTTCCACATGGCATCTCGAAGCGTTGAGATGAACAGTGGTTTGGAAACAGTACAGGAGGCCGGAGGTCCCAGCGGGGGAGCTCAGAACGGTGGCAGTGGCTGATGTTTTCCTCTGCAAGATGGGCTTGGGTCCCCTTCCCACCCGGCCTCGGTGAAGTGGGCCAGGAGCCAGAGGGTATGAGGAAGCAGGGAAGGAAGGAGGGAGGGAGGAGGAGCTGCAGGCGGACTCGGGGCACACTGCGGCAGACCTGACTGCTGCCTGCTCCCGGAGGCCTGCCTCCCCGCCCGGGTCCTGGCTGCAGAACCATGCTCAGGGCTCGCTGTGGGCCTCTGGCTGCTTCAGAGCACTTGGTAATGCTGAGTTGCCCTGTGCCCACATCACCTTTTTATGAGGTCAGCTTTACCAAGAGCAGACTGGCAAGGGAGAGGCAGGAGGCCAAAGGAGCGCAGTGCTTGCCTTGGGTAATGAGTCAGTCAGGGCGGCCCTGGCCCCGCGGCTCCCAAAGCCCAATTCAGCACCTTTCATAGCTGTCCTGCAGTTTCCCATGGGAAAAACAAGCTCCTAACTTGAAGATCATAGAAACTTGGGCACTCTTGTGCTTAAAACCTTCAAGGTGTTGGCTGCCCTACACCTACAGGACAAAGTTCATTCTGCAGGATGCAGTTTTACAAGGCCGTCCGTGCCCTGGCTCCTGTCTCCTGTCTCCGGCTCCAGCCTTGTTCTCACTCCTCCCCACCCTCACATTCTATGTTCTAGTATTATCCGGCCGCCTGGCCTGCCTCTCATAAAACTGTACTGTCTGTACTTCTGCTTCTGTACTGTTTGTCACTTCTGCTCATTCCTTTTTTTTTAATTTTTAAATTTATTCATTTTTTTAATTTTTAAATTTATTCATTTTTGAGAGAGAGAGCGTACGTGAGCATGAGCAGGGGAGGGGCAGAGAGAGAGAGAGAGAGAGAGAGAGAATCCCACGCAGGGTCTGCCCTGAGCCTGACATGAGGCTCCAACTCATGAACCATGAGATCATGACCTGAGCTGAAATCGAGAGTCAGACGCTTAAGGGGAGCCTGGGTGGTTCAGTTGGTTAAGCGCCGACTACAGCTCAGTTTGTGCGTTCACAGCTCACAGTTTGTGCGTTCGAGCCCCGCGATGGGCTCTGTGCTGACAGTTCAGAGCCTGGAGCCTGCTTCGGATTCTGTGTCTCCCTCCCTCTCTGCCCCGACCCCACTCACACTCTGTCTCTCTCTCAAAAATAAATAAACATTAAAAAAAAAAAAAAAAAAAAGAGAGACGCTTAAATGACTGAGGCACCCAGGGACCCCATGCTCCTTTCCTGTGCCCAGAATCCTTTCTGTACTACCCCCATCTTGCCCCTCACTTCTTCCGCTCCTCCGTCCTTTAAGACTTCTCGGTGTCATCTCTTCCAGAAAGAATTGTCCACCTGATTGTGGTCCATTGCTCGGGGCTCCAATAATTTCTGTCTTTTTTGTACTTCCCACATTGTTTTAGAATTGCCTACTTATGTGTCTGTCTCAGTAGCCCTTGAGAAGTGAATGCTGCACCCTTATTCATCTTGCTTATGTTCCTAAGTGCCTGGGACACGGACAGTCTTAATAAGTGTTGAATAAAATAATTCACTGTTAGGCTCAATCAGGCAGCAGTCAGGGAGACGCTCTGCTTGAGCCTTCTTGGGGGGACATGTACGGCTTCAGAGGCTTGCCCCATAGCTGGCCAGCAGCCGCTAATACAAACATGTCCATAAGGAGAGCTGGAACCCTCTTCTAAGTCCACCCCGTTAGTTCTTGCTCTGGCCTTTGGAACGCAAATGATTTGGATCTCTTGTCTAGACAACAGCTCCTTGGTGTCGGATATAGGATCCCCATATCCGCCCACACTGGAAGAATTTAAATGGGATCTTCTGAGGCACAGAAGGAGAACTTTCAAAGGAAGCCGAGAAAACAGAGAGTTGTTGTAGGTTTTATGTGGAATGTGGTTTAAATTGAGAATGGGGGAAAAGGCAAAAAAGAGATGAGAAAATCCCATTAGCGTGATGACGATGGTTTGGAAGGCTTCCAGTCAAGACCCCAGAGACTTGAGAACTGGTTTCTGGTATGGTACCAGGAGCCTCACACCTTTTAGTCCCTCGATTCCTTGCCATTTAATGGAAGAAATTTTGGATAAGGTATCGGTGATGCCTTTCAAGCACATTGTCAATTCATGCTGGAGACCGACATTTAAGATCCTACCAGTTTTTAAACATGAATACTGAATGGATCTGGCTTTATATTCAGCTTACACTTTTTTAATCGTACAAAAATACTCTGATGTCATTGTCTTCGTTGGAGAGATGAAGGGAGGTTAATTGATGTGCCCAATGTCACACAGTTTGGATTTGAACTCATGACCCTTTGCTCTTAGTTCAATGCTCTTTCGGTATGTCGTGGAGATTCTTTGACCTCACAGTGAATCCACTGCGTTAATGGTCATGGGGCTTTCCTCCTCCTCTTTTATATGGGAACCTTTATTTCTACTCTATTTCTCTTTCCCAATGGTCGTAGGACCAGTGGGAGCACATATTTGGCCACATAAATGTTGCTTAGATGTCGGTGGCTCTGGAGTGAAGGGTATGTTCTGGTGAACTACACAAGCGTTTTCCTAAAGGGTCCGATAAGGTCATATTTCAAATCTTAGTAAATGTGAACAGTCATCACAACTTAGAATCTTGATTCAGTACTGGATCTTTCATTTCTAACAGCAAACAGGACAATTCCGATACCTACTTTCTAGTTAAGAGACTTGAATTCAGACCCCTGCTCTGCCACTTATAAGCGATGGGACCTTAAATTCTTCCAGTCCTGTTTTTCTGATCTGTACGTTAAAGGCAATGATAGTGTTTTTCATAGAGTGGTTGTGACAAATGCACAAGGTAACACACACAGACATGTAGCACGGTACCCAGAGTATGGTAAGGTCTTAGTAAATATTAGTATGTATACTTTATTAAGTTCTTACTCTAATGGGTGTTATTAATTGAAAAACTTCATTTGTGTAAGCCCTGTGCCCAACCTGAGGCTTGAACTCACAACCCTGAGATCGAATCACATGCTCTGCCAACTGAGCCCACCCCCTTTTTTTATTACTGTTTTTGAGAGAGGGAGAGTGCAAGCAGGGGAGGGGCAAAAGGAGGGGGGAGAGAGAGAGAGAGAGAGAGAAAGAAAGAGAGAGGAAGGAAGGGTGGAAGGATGGCTATCCCAAGCAGGCTCCGTGCCCAGTGCGGAGCCCGTCGTGGGGCTCAATCTCACGACTGTGAGATCATGACCTGAGCTGAAATTAAGTGTCAGATGCTTCACTGACAGCCACCCAGGTGCTCCTATTATGTTTTTAAGATTATTTTCTTAAGTAAGCTCTACACCCAGTGTGGGGCTTGAACCCACGCCTCTGAGATCCTCCCTGTCCTGAGTAACCAAGAGGTGTGTTGTCACAAAACAGTGAGCAATCGCATTGCAATCTATTGTGCTGAGCCCGGGTGAGAAGTCTGGGAAGCGCCTACTCAGAGGGATGCTTCCCAAGTCAGTCACTCGCGATGTCTTCCTTACCGGGGCGCAGATAGCAAAAGCCAGAGTCACACAAGCTACCTTGCCTTGCATTTTTTTCCTTTTCTGGGTTTTTCTTCATCTTTGAATTCAGTGTTCCCGTCTGATTTGTGGTCATCCTCAGGGGCAAGTTAAGGTACTTGCCCTACATTGGCGGAACATTTCAGGGATATTCTGTCCTCAAACAGCCCAGTGGACACCGTTCGTCAAGTGTTCACACTTAAATCTGAATAGGTCAGAAAGGAGCTATCATTTATTGATCCCTTACCGTGTACAAGCCGCTAGATGCAGAGCCTGGATTAGAGTTTATGGCTGTCGGATTCCCAAGCTCTTACTACTCTTTCCACTCTATTGTACCGTCTCCCAAATCCAGTGTTTGTATTTTCTCTCCAGATTCCAAATGGACTGACTGGGGCTGTTCCTTTACTGAATTCATCTAGGTCTCCGGATGCTTTGTGGCTTTGCTCCTAATGGACCATTCTGAAAATCCCTGTGTCAGCCTGTCAGTAGCTCAATTATTAGCTCCTGGTGATTCAATGGATCATTCCTTGACTAAGGATTGTATTCCTTGGGTTTCAAATATCTCTTCCTTTTAACTGTCAGTGAAACTTTTAAAGTACAAGTGAGAATATGAGAAAAGAAATCCTCCCATTTGCCAGTGGTTTTGCTTCCGGTGATCTGGCCGTGCTCTTGGAATCACTGTTAGTTCAAGAATGTTTTCCCCTTCAAGGTGTAGATCGTGTCTCCTGGGTGGCCACGTACCCTTTTGATTCTGTAGAACATGACATCTGATGGCAGCAATGATCTGCTGCCTGCTGATATATCTGGCCACTGAAAGGAAGGAAAAGTAAAAAAGAAACGACTCATGGGGCGAACCAAAAATAGAAGCGCCATTAGTATTCCAGCCATGCTTCTATTGACCCAGTGCCGGACAGAAGTGTGGCTCAATCAAAAGAGGTCAGGCTGAGGACATTCTATACTTTCAGTCAAAAGGAAAAATATGGTACATTTCATTTTGGAGAGTAAACAGATGGCGGACATAGTAGTTGAAAATATAAGTTAAATTACATGTTCCAGTTGACTTGTACCTTAATTTTAGGGATGATCGGTCTTGAGTTTTGATTGATTTTCAGTTGGCAGGAACACCTAATGCTTTAACAAAGCCCTGGGCCCTTTGTCACTTAATTCACTAAATCGACAAATATTTATTCGAGCATCTGGTATGTGTGAGGCACTGTTCTAGGCCCTGGGAATAGAGCAGTGAATCAAACAGACAAAAATACCGTCTCTCATGGAGCTTAATATCTACTGGAGAGCACAGGTGATTATAAAATAAATAAATAAAAGACAGGGCATGTTAAATAGTGAAAGGGCGAAGAAAAATAAAGCAAGGCGGGAGGATTTGACCTATCCGGGAAAAGGTGAAGTTTTTAAAGGGCTTTCAGGGGAGACATCGCTGTGGAGGTGACTTTGTATACACACCTGAAGGAAGTGACAAAGCCAGTCATGCGGGTATCTGGGGAAAGGATGTTCCAGGCAGAGAACAGTAAGTACAAAGGCCCTGAGGCAAGAGTGTTCCTCACGTTTGAGAAAGAGGCCAATGTGTCGAGAGAAGGAGAAATGAGGAGAGTAGCAGGAGATGAGGTCAGAGAGGTGGTGTGGGGGATGGCAGATCACTTCGGGCCTTCTGGGCTATTTGTACGAAACCTGCCCTTGGTTTCTTAGTGAGATGGGATGAGATGGGATACCATGGTGCCCACTTTGAGCGGACGATTTTGGACGTGCTCTGACTTACATTTTCATAGGGTCATTTTGGCTGCTGCATTGAGAACAGACCGTAAGGGTTCAAAGGCAGAGCAGAGAGACTAGCTAGGTGGTTTCAATAATCTGGCAAGAGATGGTGGTGGCTTGGACCACCGGGGCTGGCATTCTTTCTAGCTCAGAGTATATTTTAAAGGAAGAGCCAAGAGCAAGAGAAAGGGAGGAGTCACAGATAACCCCCAGGACTTTGGCCAGAACAACTGGAAGAATGGAGGTGCCTGTGAATAAGGTGAGGATACTAAGGGAGGAGCTGGTGTGTTAGATGTCCTAAGGGTGAGATGCCTTTGGGTGTTGAGCAGAGCTTCAGGTGGGGGCCTCTAACTCTGAGTACTTTATCACACAGGGCACTTTTCTAGGTGTGTTTTCACATGTAATCTCACTTAATCTGAGGATCCAAAGCAGGTGCTGCGCTAACAGCACAGAGCCCGATGCGGGGCTCAAACTCACGAATCTCGAGCTCACGACCTGAGCTTAACTGAGCTTAACGCTTAACTGACTGAGCCACCCAGGTGCCCCCCCCCCCAATCAGGATTTTATACAACAGAGCATGTTCCCAGCCCCACTGCCACGTGCCAATGAACATCAGTGCCCGCAGCCTCTAGGAGCACCCTTGTGCCTGCAGCCACGGCAGGTCCCAGGATCTGTAAGTGCCTCATTGGGCTGAGGGCGCTGTTGCCTCCTTTTGCAGTCTTGCTCCGTTCTAATCCATCCTGGGCATTCCTATGGCCGTTATGCAAGCAGACATTCTCTATAAGGTGATTCCTCAGTGGATCACCTAAAAACTCCTTCAAGCCACAAGGATCGTCCCGAGTCTGGGTGAGCGTGGCCAGGATAAGGGCGGGGTCTTGGGTCTTGTCGGGGCGTGGAGCTGTTGGCTGCTGGAGGTGGGCTGGGTGCCACGCATGAGCCTGACAGCCTGGCTCCTGACCAGGTGCCAGTTGCCTGAGGGAAAAGGTGCAAGCAAACTACACCCTCCAGAGCCCCACCTCTGGAACAGAGAGAGAGAACCCGCTCATCCATCCGTCGGTCCTAGCGAGTGCGAGAATCCCTCCGGTGCACCCAACCTGGCTCCACAGAGAAGGAAAGCCAGGCTGAGCCCAGCACGTTCTGAAACTGCATAGCCCAGTAATGTATTACACCCTGATTTGGGACCAGAAGAGGGACTTTGCTCCAACTCAGCACACCCCACCTCTTTAAAAGTACAGAAATTCCTTTTTTGCCTTCAGGACTGTTGGTAAACTGGAGTCCTTCCCCTGTGCAAGTTCTCACCTTTGCCCTTACGTCCTAGGTAACCTGGTTTTAACGCAGCTTGGCCAACGAGCCTTCCCGCTGTGTCTGGGCGATGGCAGCATTGGTTTCCGGAAGTCCCCTTGTCATAACAGTCGTAACTGAGGGAAGAAGCCAACCCATATCACATCAGCTTTTTGAGTGGATCGGCCAGGATGCATGATAGAACTGGACCATGTAAGGAAATGGCCACTGTTGACGTTTCTGAAAGACTGGGCATCCACTGTAGTCTCCAGATGCACGGAAGCTGGGGAAGGGAAAGCCGGGTTTGTGAACCATAGTACGCCTTTCCTTGTTCTGGAGCATCTCCACTGTATCTGGAGCCGTGGCACCCATGACGACAGAGGCCTCCTTCATGGCCAAGCGCACCGTTTGGTGTGGTTGGTGACCTTGCTCTTGCACCTCAGCCGGACAGACCTCGCTCCTGTGACCCCTGCCTTCTGCACTTTGGAGGCCCAAGTCTGCTCACCTTCCTCTAGGGCTCTGCAAAGCAGCTTCCCCATTGGTTAACCCTTTCTACCCACATCTCTGAATTTACTGCACTCAGAAGCCAGAGAAATACTCTCAGATCATTAATCCCATCGTGCCTCCAACAGCCTCAGCGGAAACTCTCCAAGGCCCCCCGTTTCTCCTCAGATAAAGATAAGGCCTTATCGTGGTCTCCGGAGTCCTGCACGCGTGGCTCCCGTTCCCCGCCCGGCCTTATCTGGTGTCACACACATTGCCAGGCCTTTGCTTCTAGCCACTTTGGCTTACTTCTGTGGGGTGTGGTGCTGCTGTTTTTTCACGCCCATCATAGGGCCTCCGTACCCGCTGTTTTGGTTTTGTTTTTCGTCTTCTGGGATATTCCCAAACAGATCAGCTGCCCAGAATACTCTCTAGCAGTACCAAACATACCTTTCTTTGCTAGCGTGTTACAGTTGCACAGTTATTTGTGGAACTAACTGAGCGCCACCCAGCTAGACTCTAAGGTCTGTGAGGGCAGGGTACAGGGATATTGTTGCTGTCAAATCCTCGCCCTCTAATGCAGGGACTGGCAAACCGTTGCTATAAATGGCCAAATAGTAAATACTTCAGGCTTTGTTTGCCGTGTAGTCTCTGATGCACCGATTCAGCTGGGCTGTTAGAGCACAGAGACAGGCACAGACAATACATACATGAACGAGCACGGCTGTGTTCCAAGGGAACTTTATTTATGAAAACTGGTGGTAGGCTGGATTTGGCTCACAGGCTGTAGTTTGCCAGCCCCATGGTCTAGCCCAATGCCAGCACTTGGGCGGTAATTAAGGAGTGTCGCTGAATGCTGAGCGCTTCGCGAATATGGATTGAACAGCAACAGTGAAATTCGAACGCTGGGCGGGTCGTCCTATTCCTATTATAGCCCGGCAGCCCGAGATACATCTCAGCTGTGTGTGGTGATGGCCCCTGTTTGTCATGTTAAGGGTTTTTAGGATTATAAACATAACATATGCTTATGGTAAAAATATTTTTCGAACATTCTAGAAGTATATAAGGAAAAGGGTCTCATTTCACGCAGATAACGAACTAATCTTTACAATTTGCGTGTGTGTGTGCTAACATTCCAGAGATTTCTGTTACACATAGAGACGCATGGAGGCACTCCTACTCTTTATTCTAGTCAACAAGGTTCAGGGCCCTTTTGGACTCTAGCACGCCCCTCAAACAACCATCATACCCATGGAGTGGGAGAGTGGAGGGGCTCTGGATGAGTGAATTTGCACATACACAAAAATAATTTATTGCATTTAGAAATAGAAGGCCTGGGGCCTCCACATGCAAAGTCTATTTCTTTCAAGTCGGTATCCAGGTAACTCACGGACAGCCTGAAATAATCTTACCTTCTTCTCCCTTCCTGTGCTCCTGAGCAGCGGTGATCCTTCTCCTCTTAGAGGAGACTTGCTGGCCTGCCCAAAGTCACAAGGCAAGGAGGTGACAGAGCTGACAGCTCTCCTCATGTCTAACCTGGTGTTCTGTCACTCAGCCGTGCTGCCGTGTCGTCTCACATCGAGAGGAACTCGAAGAAGAGCGATGTTCATAAAACCCAGGAGGAAAGGTCCAACACATGGAAATGATCTTGCCCGAGAGCAGATTTACTAGCCTCAAATCATATTTATTACACAGCGTTGAGAAGCACATGCTGTCTCTTTTGTGCTTTAAACACAAGGATAAGATTTAATAGTTTGAGGAGGGTTTAGGTTGGATGCAAATAAGCCATTTCCTGACAGCGAGAGTTATGACACCGTGGGGAAGGGTCCGAGGGCTGTGAAGTCCCTAGCGATCTTTAAAATGAAGGGTGGATTTTGCCAGTTGGCTTTGGAGAAACGCTATTTTTTATAGCTGTAATCTCTTTTTTTTCCTAAAATTTATTTTTTGGGGGGCGGGGGTGAAGGGCAGAGAGAGAGGGACACAGAGGATCTGAAGCAGATTCTGTGGTGACAGCAGAGAGTTCAATGTGGGGCTCGAACTCATGAACCTCAAGCCCATAACCTGGGCTGAAGATGGACGCCCATCTGAGCCCCTCTTATAGCTGTAATCTTGCGTGGAGACAGGCTTTGAGCCTTTCCTGGTTTTCTGAGGAGGGTGACTCTGAAATTGGTTGACAGTGGTGATATCTCAGCCTCAGTTCCATGCCTGAGTGGCTCACTGACCAGGCCCATTACTGTTGCTTTTGCTGCTCTCAGTATTAGGTACCATTCTGCTCCCCTGTTCTTGCCACAGGCCAGTGCTTGAGTGTTTCCTCTCTTCTTGTACGTAATAAATGTGGTCACAGCCAGTCAGACGGAGACAAGAGTTTATCACACATTTGTTCTCTGGCAGTGAGTTGGGGTTTAAGAGGTAGGCATGGAATTACAGGGGTTTTCGGTGATTGAAACAAGCCCACGCCGTTTCTTATCTGCTCATTCACTTACTCATTCCTGATCAGCGGGTCTAGAATTGTAGCACTGCAGAGTATGAGTAGTCAGGTACCCAGCTCCTGATTGACTCTTTGATTAGTGTTGTCATTCTCTTCCACGCCAAAACCATTTATTCAATTACCAGTACTAAGCCACGAACTAGGAATCTAAGACGTGGTCATGGAACAAGCCCCAGCCCCTTTCCGCAGATAACTTGTTACTTAAGGTAGGAAGGCAGATCGTGACCCCAGCTTAATTCTCTCCTAGTAGACTGTTAGCCCTGAAAGGGCAAAGACTGAGCGAGCATACAGAGTGGTTCAGAAAATGGGTCTTAGCGGGAGACAAAATTGGGCCGTGTCCCAGCTCTGTCATTTATCAGCTGTGTGACCTTGGAAATGTTACCGAATCTCAGGGAGTTCAAGTTCAGTCCCTGTCTGTGGCACAGGGCTAATTGTCCCAATTCCATGGGGGAGTGACGAAGATTCGGTGTGACAGTGTGTACAAAGGCCACTCTGCATCGTGTCCAAGCCCTCACTACATATACGTTAAGCATGTTGAATGAACAAGTCACCTTTGCTTCCCAGACCATGCCTGCCTTGGAGACAACCGGGATGAGGCTGACCATACTCCTAGGTTTGACCCAGTATTATTTCTGAAATGGCTTCCTGGCCTGTGATGGGAAAGTGAGAGGTCAGACTCCTAAGGTGGCCAAATGGGAGAGGAAGATAGGTCGGGCCAAACAGCAGATGCAATAAAACCAACAAAACTGGGGCTTTGTCAGTGTTGTACCCACCTTCGGTAAAAAGAAGGGTCCAAAGGTCAACTCTAAAGTCCTTTGTAATCCTGGATTTCTCTAATAAAATACGAGCTGGCCAAAAACAAAAACCAAAAATCCAACTCCTGCTCCAGTGCTACCTTTCTTATGACTGGTCTCAGCCTTTTCTGTGGCTCCTATGCTGTCCTCCATGTTACTTAGCCCATTGATGCATTCTTTCTTGAAGAATTTAGTAGAAGTTCCTTCTCTCTGGTCTGTGGGGTGCCCCCTCTGGTCTGTTCCGAGACTTCTGGAACCAGGACAGCCTTGTCTCTTTCCTTTGTTCCTGAGATTTAATCCAGGTGTCTGGGAAGTTCCATGTCTGTAAGGTTCTTGCCCCAATTCCCACAGGGGGCTTGCTGGGTTCTCCTGATGCTTCGGGCTAGTTGGTACATGAATCATAAACTTACCCAAGTTTATTCAGGTGAAGGGTAGGGCTGTTGTAACAGATGACTGGTAGATTCACAGACATAGCAACGGAGGTACACACAGGCCTCAAAGGAACCAGAGCTCAGAAACTTCTAGAAACCAAATGGTCCCACAGACTTTAGGGTCTTTATCCTACTCTCCTCTTTTAACTAGTTTTCCTGCTTTCCCATGGGTCAGCCTGACTACCAACTCTAAACTGCATGTAGCAGCCTTCATACTCTAATTGTTGTCTGTCTCTGAGTTTCTTGGATTATGTTGGATTAAAAACCTAAGAGAGCCATCTGATTGGTTGCTGGCCAGATTGGCCATCCCTTGGTTGTGACTGGCAAGGGGGTGGGGAGGGGGAGGTCACGTGGTCAGAAATGCTGTTTTTAAAGATAGTATCTGAAATACTCAGTTAATTTAGAAACAGAAGTTGACTGTGGCATGTTGACGAGGGCTGATATACCTGGTGGTTGCGGGAGCCTGGTTTGGGCGGCCATATTAGATTACTCGAGGGACCTTCACTACTCAACAGAACTGGTTCTGTGTACCAACTGTGTGTGTAATTCATGCCACAGAGGCCCTGAGGTGGAATTGATCCTCCCAGGACTGGGTGAGCTGTGATCTTGGGAAAGCACTCACAGAGGCTGTCTCAACCCAGGGTCCTGGCAGGAAACAGATGGAACTCTCAAAGTAGTTTAACCGACAGAATTGAATGAAGAAACGATTTACAGAGAACTAAGGGAGTCAGCAAGACAGGGTAAAGCGCCTGGGGCCTAGCCATTGCAGGGACCTGTTACCATCCCAAGCCCGTGGGGTCAGGCAAGAGCCTGGTGAGAGCCATGACTGCCCAGAAACTCAGCCAGAGCCACAGCTGCCGCAGCCAGGTGCAGGGGGAGCCAAGGAATAAATACTCTGGTCTCTCTCTTCCCACCCTTCCGTTGGCTGCTCCAGGCAGAAGCCAGAGGGCATGAGAGCTCAGATGATGTGAGCCAGCCTCCTGGGGCACAGAGCAGGGCAGAGAGGAGTAGAGAAAGGATCTGGGAGGCCAAAAGACACCCCCAGCATGGGGGCTGTGGGGCTGGGGCTGGGCCTGAACGCCCAGGAGGAGTTCAAGCAGCAGAGAGGAGTGGTGAGGCACCCCCACCACTGAAGTCATGGGTGCCCATACAGGGGGAAGCAGGGAAACACGTTACATCCATATAACTGATGTTGTTGGGAACAGATTGGCCTGTTTTGGCTGAATGAAAGGGAAGATTTGAGAGAAGAGATTGGAGGGGTTGGGGAGGCCTTCTGAATATACCTGTTTGCCATTTAACCAGGCAATATAGGATACTATTGAAGATGTTAGAATAGTGAGATCTGCTCAAAAGAGTATAAGTAGCAAAAAAGGACTTCTTATTCTGTGGATGGATAAGGTAGGAAATCCATGTTTACACAGTTTGATGATCAGAATATTCACTGCTCCAACAGGTGGAGGATTTAAATGGCCCTATAATACTTTATTCTCTCCCTTGGTATTGTCATCACAGCTCTTGCAATTTGTGAATAGTACTCTCACAAATCGCAAGGATCATGTGGATCTTTTTTTATTTTAATTTTTTTTAATGTTTTATTTATTTTTGAGAACAAGAGAGACAGAGCACGAGCGGGGGGAGGGGCAGAGAGAGAGGGAGACACAGAAACCCAAGCAGGCTCCAGACTCTGAGCTGTCAGCACAGAGCCTGACATGGGGCTCGAACTCACAGACTGTGAGATCATGACCTGAGAGGAAGTGGGCCGCTTAACCGACTGAGCCACCCAGGCGCCCCTTATGTGAATCTTTAAGCCCAGCTAGGCACTACCCAAGGGTGACTTAAACATTTGTTTTTTGGTGTGGGGTTCATGGACCCCCTGCATCAGCATCACCTGGGGTCGTGGTTAAAAATGCACTTCTGAACCCCACTCCAGCCCTGCTGAATATACCTCTGGTGTGAAACACAAGAATCTGCATTTTTAACAGGGACCAAGGTGCTTCTAACACAAACTAAATTCTGAAAACTACTGATTTAAGGAGACAGCACTCATTTCTTGTAGTGGCTATCTGGGCAGGAGTGAATGCCACCAGGGACCCATATGATGAATGAGAATCTGATAAAGATCTAGCCCAGCGGGTTCTCAATTTAGAATCATCTGGAGAACTTTAAAAACATCCTAGAAGCCCAGCCCTCTTGCTACTCCGGAATTCTCATTTAATTGGTCTGGGGCGAGGCCTGGACATATTTTATGTAAAACTTCCAGGTGATTCTGACAGGCAGCCAGACCCAAGAACCTCTAATCTTGTTTGAACTCGGAAGGTGGAAAAAGTTAGAAATGGAAGAAATGTCTCAACTTAACAGACTTTTTGGAATTCCGTACCCCACGGTCAAGTGCTAAGAATAATTGCTCTGGAAAAGAAAGCAGAGAACAGAGTGGAAAACAGGCTGCAGTGAGTAATGAGGAAGGAAACCAAAGAAGACCAGGGATGATGTAACCTGAGAAGGTACTGCAGTTCTGGAAAGGTCTTAAAGGACTCGGGCACTTCTGTAGACTCCCAGCAGGAGTTTGAAAGTTGGAGTTGGGCATGAGAAGGAGCAGCCAGAGGAGTCCCACGGGAGCTTGTCTGTCCCTGAGGCCACCCATGGGCCTCCCCTCAGGCATCCTTTGCTGGCCTAGCCGTGTATTGCCAGTTTAGGGTTGGTGCATTTTTTAATCCCCCCGTTTCTTTCCATTTTTTTAAATTTTCAAGAAAAGGTTGAAATGGAAGTGGGACATCCTTTGATTCTTTCTTTTCCATCATCTTCTGACTCGGGGGGAGAGAACCCTTCACGCAGCTTATCTTTCTACCTCCACACCCCGGACACGGGCTGAACACCTACTGTGTGCACAGCACCAGGAGAGCTGGAAGGCCTGCTCCTCCCCAGGCAGGAAGGTGTGTGAGCGGCCCTGGGGGCCCAGAGGAAGGGTGATTCACAGGGAGGAAGGCGGAGGGCACCCCAAGGCCTGCCTGAGTGCAAAAGGGCTGGTCAGGAAATGAAAAGCCCTGTGTTTCTCTTTCAAAAGAAAAAAAAAAAAAAAAAAGAAAAAAGAAAAAAATCCTAGTAGGTCTTCTAAAGCTGTTTCTGTTCCCAAGGGGATAGAGAATATTTTGGATGCCAAATAGGGAGGATTTTTTTTTTTTTTTTCTTCTTAAATGGGTGGGCCGGAACTGTTTATTCCCTTCCTGAGAGCTGAAAGGTCTTACGGTTTGTCCTTCCTCAAACGCCCCTCTTTTGCTATGGAGGCTTCACCAGCCTCCTGCTACTTTTCTGAAAGGCAGCTCTTTCCTCGAGCTGCATATTTTCCATGGCAAGTACATTGTCTCAGACTTCACCCAAGGCCTCAGATCTAGTTCATTCTGATGTGCGTGACTGTGCAGAGGCCCTGTTTGCGCATCCAGCTCCAGGTCTGATAAGATCATCCGATGTCACCGCTGTCAGCTGCACTCATGTTCCTTGTAAGGAGGGGGCCCTCTTACCCACTTCGTGGTGGGCAGCGGGATGATAGCATCTTTTTAATGTCCCTGTGTGTGTGTGTGTATGTGTGTGTGTATCATAGTTCAGCGCAGAAGCAAAATCGGAATACCAGCTGTTCTGCTCATTCAATCACTTAGTCTTGTTGAAAATAAAACAGCTCCCAAAAGAACAGCCTGTTTGTCCCCACAGAGTAGGTAGGCGCTCACGGGGGGTCTCTCCTGATCACAGGATCTTATCTGAATCAGCCCAGCCGAGAGCTTATCTAGCCTCAGGCTAAGATTCTCCAGGGGGAGGAAACACCACCCCTTTCCGAATCATCACAAAGTTCCAGAACCGTTTTGATGATCCTTCTAGATGACCACCTTTTCCATGCGGCGGATCGTGGAGCAGAACCAGAGGACGAGCTGACCTCTCTGGAGCCTCTCTTTCTCATCTGCAAATTGTAAGAGATGATGTGCATCAGAAGATTGTTGCAGAGGTCAAATGAGGTCACTCTTGCAACAACTGTCAGTCACTCCCCGATGACAAAGGGCCGCTGTGCTGGCTGCAGGAGCACAGAGGTGATCGGGCACTGTCTCGGACCCTTCAGTATAGTGGGATGGACAGATGAAGAAACACAGTTTCAGTGCCTGCCAGCTGTCCCCCAATTTGTCTCTGCTTGCCTAAATCGACCATCCACTTGTGTCCCGTCCCCCTCAGCCACACCTGGCTGCCACTCCCCAGCCTCCCCGGTCCACATCCCCTGAGCCCGTCTTGCTCGTCACCTGCGCTCGCACCCACTCAAGTCTCTCCATCAGCAGTGCCAGTGGCTGCCACCTGCCACCCTCCGTCCCTGCCCACCTGGACTCTGAGGTGCTTCAATTCTGTTTGCAGTGCCAAGGCTGCCCCACTTCAGTCCCACCAGTTCTTTCTCTGCACCTGTCCCTGACCTGTGGGTCACGGCTGTGCACAAAACAGTACAAAAACTGTAACTCTGGCCTAAGCACAGCTGGTCTGTCCCCATCCTGGTTGGCTTCCATGGAGCCTTCCCTTCTTTCCAGCGTCTTTCCTGCCCTCTCTCATGAATTCCCTGGCACGGTGACCACCAGAGGCTGGCAGACCTTCCCTGCCCTCCTGACGCTCTGCCTCCATGTCCCCACTTACGGCAGAGAACTGACCCATACCAATTCCCCGTGTCCTCTCCCCTTCCCGCCATGTTCTCAGGAGAGGTCCCTTCACCCCCGGCTGACTCTTCTCCATGTGCTCCCAGTACCATTCCCTTTGCTGTCCCATCCCCCTGTGGCATTGGTGTCCTCACCACCAGAATACTAATAAGCAACACCCACCAAGAACCTAAAATACGCAGAGTCTCCATTATGCTTTATGCAGATGAAGTACAAGAGATGGTCCTGGGGGCACCTGGGCTACTCAGTTGATTGAGCATCCGACTCAGGTCATGATATAATGGTTCGTGGGATGGAGCCCCGCATCAGGCTCTGTGCTGATGGCGTGGAGTCTGCTTGAGATTCTCTCTCTCCCTCTCCCTCGGTCCCTCCCCTAGTTTCTCTCTCCCTCTCTCTCAAAATAAATAAACTTGAAGAGAGATGATGCCAGTGTTCGTGCGCCTTACAGTCTGTAAAAATATATGAAACAAATGCCCAAGAGCCTGTTCTCCTGCATATGCAGACACCACCCCCTCCCCAATCCCAGTATCTTCTTCTGTTGGATCCATTGTGTGTGCTCTTTAAAACTAATCTTGGTGACTAGTGATGAGCTTCTCCCACATTCCCATCCTCCTCACCTGGGCATTCCAGCCCTCTTGCAAAGCCTCCGTGCCGCTGTGCTTCTGGGACATTCCGGGACCCTGTGCACACTCTCAGGGCTGCAGCCACTCTCTTGCCCCATGGCACAGCCCCCTGACTGGTCTTGGAGGTCTTGACCGGGACCCTCACTGACTTCCTGTCTTCTGGCCCTGTGGGACCCTGTGTCTCGTCAAAACCCTTGTGCAGGCTTGCTGCTGGGAAGGGGGTTAAGGGAACTCCCCCGTACCTGCCAGGCCTCTGAACTGTTGCAGAGAAGGTGCTTGTGAACTTGGTATGATTGCAACCTTAGAGGAGTTGAGAAGAGAGAGCAAGAGGAAGGGGGAAGGATGGGGGCAGAGTATGGCTGCCGAGCCTCCATGTTTGTGTTCTCCTCTGCGGACCGTTGTCACTGTCGACAAATAGCTCTTCTTCCCCACTCAGTGACAGACTCCCCTGTGGCAAATCTGTACCAGGTGACTCATGTCCCTGATGTTTGCATGGACCTCGCAGCCCAGAAACCCTCAGGGACTGGGCTCTGCTCAGTGACACTGTGCCCCTGAGATAGATGCCTTTGAGCCCCCAAGTGCTCCCTTGCACAGAGACCTGAGCAGCCCCACCCTCCCAATGCCCCTTTCCCTCGGTGGTGTGTGGGGGCCGGAAGACCATCTTTGCTTATCTCTGTGACCTGCTCCTCAGCAAAGGGCCTGCTCGTCCCCTGCCTTTACCTGAAGCTTCTCAAACAAGTGGTCTGCAGTCCGCTCTTGCTCTGTCCAGTCACCTCCCCCACCTGTCTTCCTTTCCCAGTCCTCTGTGGACATCGCCCTTTGAAGTCTCACTAAGGATTCTGGAATCATCGAAGGCCTTGATTTTCGTCCCCATCCTTCCATTTCCCCTCTGGCAGGTGCCACACTGTTGATCTTCTGTAGCCAAAGCTTTCTCCTTCCTTGACTCTTGATGTGACACTAGATGACTGATTCTCCTGCGGGTCCATCTGTGTTTCCCAGTTGTCTCTTGTCCTCTGCCTGTCCTCCAGCATGGCCGCCCTGTGGCTCTCCTGTTCCCTTCCTTACCCAGAGGCATGGACTGCTGCTGGCGCGGAGCTGGGGTTTTGGAGTCTGAGAAGCTGAGTGTAAGCCTTGGCCCTGCCACTTACATATTGGATGACCTTTACCTGCTGCTTAACTTTTCGTGTTCCTGTGAGTAAAACGAAGATGATAACACCTAGCTGGGAGGGTTATGTGAGGAGTCAACGCAGCAGCTCAGTGCTTTCCAAAGTGTAGTCATTGGCAAACCTGCTTTACAATTTTGGCCACATCCGAGGTAATGGGGGATCCTATCAGGATTAAAAAAGATGCTTCGTACTGGGCCCCTGGGTGGCTCAGTGGGTTGAGCGTCCCACTTCGGCTCAGGTCATGATCTCACAGTTCGTGAGTTCGAGTCCCACGTCAGGCTCTGTGCTGACAGCTCGGAGCCTGGAGCCTGCTTTGCATTCTGTCTCTCTCTCTCTCTCTCTCTCTCTCTCTCTCTGTTCTTTCCCTGCTCACACACTGTCTCTCTCTCAAAAATAAATAAGGATTTTTAAAAAAATTTAAAAGATGCTTTGTATGGAGCTTTCCATGGTGCCTGGTATGCAGTGAGCATTCACTAGGTGGTAGTGATAATTATCCTGTGATGAGTTATCTGTATATCAGACCATTTATAATCTGCTTCCTGCCACCGTTTCCAATCATCCTTTCATTTTTCCTTAGTCAGAATCCGATTTTCGCCGGCTGCTGGTCTCTGCCCCGACGCCTTGGTGTAGAAGTCTCGTTAAGCCTTGCTGACCTTTCTGTTTCTCTGAATTTATCCAAGTCTTGCACATCCTCCTAATACCACCTCAGCTTCTGCCTTCTTCAGGAAGAAGTCATCGTTGACTGCATTCATTGTGCCCTTCTTTCCTTTCAAATTGGTTTGCTCTTTTTCTTCATAGCATGTATTCGGCATTTAACATAAACCGCACTGCACTGTTTTTCTCTTGGTTTCCTATTTCACTTTGCACCTATGTCTTGTTTTCCTAAGTAGATGGTGAATTTCTTAATGTGAAGGTCTGTTTCGAGGCAAATAAGGCAGTGATCAAGGACACCAGCCATGAGGCTGGACTTTCTGCATTCACATGGTAATGCCACCACTCACGGTGTGGCCTTGAGTAAGCTTCTTAATTTTGATGTGCCTCAGTTTCTTCATCTGTCAAAAGGTGATCATGGTACCTAGTTTTTTTGTAAGTTTAAATGAGTGAATACTTAGCATAGCCACTCACTGATGTAATACATGTAAAGTTCTTTGAATTGTGCCATGTAGGGCTCATTAAGTGTTGATGGCCGTGGTGGTGGTTTTTGTTACCAGTCCTAATGCTTCCTTCTATAGTACTGGTCCCACATAATATACGCTTAATAAATATTACTGAATGGATGAATATTTCCCCTCCAGTGCTCCTCTGCAATTTTCTATCAGTCTATTTTTCTTACATGCATGTAAGAAGAAAATTGAAACTCTCCTGTCATTTAATTCCAACACACACACACACGCACACACACACACACACACACACACACACACACACACAAATCCCATGGGTTTTAAGAGCTTTTACTGTCTGGCATAAAGGCCAACTCATTGAGAGAAACAATTGTTTTTTTCCTTTCACTAAATTTGAAAAAGGAATTTATTATAAGATTATTTATGGGGCAGGATGCTGGTGGAGGGGGAGAGTTCATTTTTCTAAAACCTCTTAACATGTGATCAGGAAAAAAATTTTCCACTAAACACAGGAACTATATCAAATGACGTGGGTGGCCCAGGGGGACCAGGTCAGCTGGGAGGTGGATTACAGAGAGAGCTTTGTACCTGCTCCTCCATCCACAGGTTCCACTGGGAAACCAAAGAGTAAGATGAAGTGGTGCATGCAAAAGGACAAGTGTCACCCAGAAATGTAATCTGAAATCACCTCTTACATCATAGGCGTATTTTTGTCTTCAGCGAGCAGTGTTGTCAGAAATTTACAATCATGGCAATAACCAGATCATTAAACTATGTCTGCAGAGAGTGTGGAAAAATACATCTGCCCTTTGCATGACAGCGCGTCAAAGAATATATTAGACTTTCTCAATCAAATACTCTTACTATTTCTAGTACGGTTTTCCATACCTGAGTTAGGTATTTTAATTCCATACACACTGACATTCCTTCAGAAAGTGGAGCCTCCCAAGACATACTTGATTGTTCTGCAGAGTTAAGCAAGCATAGAGTTGCTGGGAAGCCGTTTTGCTGCCTTTACTCGATAGAGTTTCAGATGATGCTGTAACAGATGACATTAAAACACTCGTCACCTTGGGATCAGAAGAGTTTTGTCATAGGTTAAAACAATGGTTTTAAGACAAGACATAGGAATCATAATGGGGATTTCTGTCAGTGGAGGTCAGCTAGCAGACTATCATAAGACCCTGGGATTTAATGTTTTATAAACGGTATGGTAAAGTGACTTCATAATGTAATACCCAATGTGTGTGTGGGGGGGGGGGGGGACGCGCGTGCGCAAGCGTGTGTGTGAGAAGGTGTTATCACAGAGCAGTTCTACCCAGGTGGAGTGTACGCAGGACAGAAAACAGGAAACAGTCTAGTTAGAAGCCACTTTGAAACACCAGTGTCATGGGATATTAGGATGAAGTGTGTGCGCACCAGAGGACCAAGCGCTCCCGAACCCCAGCGCGAGGAGGGTTCGTGCCGTAGGGACTCCAGAGCCTTGGCGGAAGGGTTCGAGCGCACCGTCGCCGCTGTGAACAGCACGCATCTCAGTCCTTGCTCTCTTCTTTCAGATTGACGATCCCGCCAGCAACCTGGAGGAGGGGACTGATGAGACTGATGCCATCGCCTCCGTGAACAACCTGGGGAGCAAGCAGGCCCTGAGTGCAGATTACGTGGATTCTGATTACCAAAGAGGACAGCTGTTCCCGTTCTCCCTTGGCAGTGATTTCCACGTGGCCACGTTCGCTCTCACAAATGCAGCTCCGATGACCCCGTCCTTCCGGGAGCGGTGGTACATGAATCTCAACAGCCTAATGGACCGCGCCCTGGGCCCTCAGTGTGGCGGTGGGGAAGACCTGTATATCCTCACGGGCGCTGTGCCCTCAGACCGCAGAGTTCATGGCAAAGTGACCGTCCCTGCGTTTGTTTGGCTGGCAGCCTGTTGTGCCGTCCCTGGCAGCGGCTGGGCCATGGGCTTTGTCAAGCACACCCGGGACGGTGACGTCATAGAGGACGTGATGGTGAAAGAATTGGAGAAACTGCTTCCGTTTAACCCTCAGCTGTTCCGGGACAACTGCGGCGAAACCGAGCAAGACACGGAGAGAATGAAAAAAATCCTGGAAGTGGTTAACCAGGTCCAGGACGAAGAGCGAGCGGTGCGATCGGAAGAGGGCGCTAGTGCCCGCTCTAGCGCAAAGAGCGAGAGATCTGCTCTGCTGCCCCCAGAGGCCTCTGAGGAGAGGAGTAGCTTTTGGGGCAAGTTGATGGGCCTGCTCGTGACCCCCGTCATCAAGCTTTTCCAGTTACTTTATTATCTTGCAGTGGGGATCCTGAAGAACATTATGTGCCTCCTGTGGTTTGTTACCAAGCAAGTGATTAATGGCATAGAAAGTTGCCTTTACCGCCTGGGTTCGGCCACCATCTCCTACTTCTTGGCCATTGGGGAAGAGCTGGCCAGCATTCCCTGGAAGGTACTCAAAGTCATGGTCAAAATCATCAGGGCCGTTCTGCGGATCCTTTGTTGCCTGCTCAAGGCCGTTTGCCGCGTTCTGGGCATTCCCGTCCGAGTCCTTGTGGATGTGGCCACTTTCCCTGTGCACACCATAGGCGCAGTTCCGATTGTGTGCAGGGACATTGCAGTGGGCCTCGGTGGCACTATCTCTTTGCTCTTTGATGCCGCTTTTGGTACTATGGGTGGCCTGTTTCAGGTTTTTTTTAGTATCTGCAAGAGGATTGGCTATAAGGTTACTTTTGACAATTCTGGGGAGTTCTAGAACTCAAAAAAAAAAACAGTCATGTCCAGTTACGGTGAATTTGTTTTTTTTTTTTTTTAAAGTTGAGAAAGCTGGAATATTTTGTCTTTGCAATGGGTTTCTGTTCACTGTCAATTACCACTCTATTTTGAGCGTTGGTAGGGGTATTTGCATGTTTTTGCAAAGGAAGATGGTATAATTTAGACTTGACCTAAGGGAAAGGTTGAGGCTGGGATTATGTGTAGGACATCTGTGTGGTGTGGGCAGACTTCCAAAGCATTAGAATCTTTATTCACTCTGCTATGGGTGGACCACTTGAGATTCTCTGGTGTTCATTTGTGATAACTAAGAATTACAGAGGAGGGAAGAATTAGAAGGCAACTTGAATCCAAAGAGTTTTGAAGCAAAGGAGAAAGGAATCTTGTTTCTGTTCTTTGAGACTTGAGGGCAAACCGCTAGAGATGATGTGGAGTGATTTCGTTTTCATTTGCTTCTCTTTCTCTCCAACTCGGCTGACCTCGGGAATGTGCAGACATGGTCCCCTGCTGAAATCACTTTTTTAGGGATAAAAAGAATTTGCTCTATCCCTTAGCTTTCCATGGCTTCCAAGGACCCGTAAGGTTGTGTTTGTTTTTTTTTTTTTCTTCCAAAGATGAATTTTGCTGCATTTTTCTTTTAGGTAACGATAAGCGTGTTATGTTAAATGTGGCATAACAGAGTTTGAATGTAAGGGCAAAATTTTTTCGCCCTTTGAACAGTGTAGTACAGTCCTCTCAGGTGTAAAGAAGAGAATGCAAGGGTCGGAGCCCTGCTCTGAGTAGGTGCCGCAGGTCTGAGAACATCCTTAGCCAAGCTTGGATTAACTTGGTGTAGATTAAATTTCTGGCTGACAAGAATGGGCCCAAAGACTGACATGTTAAGCTAATATGAAAATCTGCATTCCTTAATATTCTAGATCAGGCTTTGTTATATATCAGGCAAGTACCCCATTACCATAAAGCGCTCAGACCTGTCCTTAAATGATTGTTTTGGTTTAAGTGTATATAAAAGAGCCACAAAAGAAAAACTATTCTAGCTATAATTCCATATCCGTATATATCTAAGTTTATATACATATAAACTTGAATAAGAATCACTATGTCTTAGGAAATAATTTTTTAGTGTGTTTGAGGCTAGAAAAGTCTCCCATTAATGCAAGTTTGGTTTGAGAGCTAATCCCTATTTTTTTTTTTTTTTAATCAAGCACTTGTCATTTTAAATCATGCCCTGAAAGAGAAAGCAGTATCTTCCAAACTTTGCTCTGCCTTCCACAGCTGAGCTGGAATCATCTGGATTTTTCTGAACGTTCTAAAGAGTTGCCGTGAGGTAGAAAGAGGCCTAGTGTAAAATGCTGATCTTGGCAGTGCAGAGTACCATTCATCTGAAAGTTAGTTGCAAACACCTGGGATCCAGAAAGGCAACAAGGAGAGAATAATGGGCTAGCTATCTGCAGCTGGTCAGTAGACAAGAAATGTGAGTGTAGTGACTTACATTTTGCCGAAAAATAATTGAATTGCACCCAGTAGAAGCGTAGCTCTCCTGACCAGTTGGCGGTACAATGTTGGGGATTACGAACACCGGACTAGTCCATGATAGGGGGATATGCGCTAGATTTATCCAAGAATCTTGAGCAGTAGTTTACCAACATTTCTGTTTGTGAATGTGAACATCTGTAGTTGGGCTTCCCTTCATTTCAGCGGCGTGGAGGTGCACGCCTTGGTAGTAAGGGGTGAGGGTTTGCCTTGGTACTAAGGGGTCAAGAATCCTGCTGGCAGAAGGGAAGGGAATCTACGAAGTAGCAAGAGAGATGGTCTGGCCAAACCCCGAACTGATGAAGAAACCCAGGCACAGGGAGGGGCCAGGTTTGCCTTAGTTTCTTTGCTAGCTGATGAGAGACCAGGAGCCAAGGTCTTTTGTACCTGTCCTGCCACACCTGGGGTGTCAGATAATGTGTGCGTGTGTGTTACTACTCAGCTGCCTCCTTGGACCATTGGCAGGGCTTTCTCCGTCATCCATCAAACAGAGCCTAGGCCCTGGCTCATCAACGGGATTCAGCCTATGTGATGAAATGATTAGCCGTCCATGCACAGCCTCATGCTTACTGCCTCCCGCAGAATCTGTATTCCCTCACAGTATATATTTGCATACCGACAAGGCCCAAAGGGGGCATCTGTGGCAGCTTGAGCCTCTTGGCACCATGCAAGAAACAGGGCATCCAAACTGCTTCTTAAGAGCCATTTGGAAATGGCTTCTTTCTCATCTGTAGTTGTTTAGTGTCTTATTTATTTATTCTTGTGTGGCCTTTTGTGAAATCTGGGAATGAATAATAAAGCAAAATATATCCTTAAGGTTAGGTGGCCGAGACCCTCCACTCTGGACCGCGAGGGTTGGCTGTGCCTCTCGTTTACCGGAGCTGGCTCTAGCAAGTGGTTGGACTGCTGACCTTGCCAACCAAGCTACTTTGGGCTTTGAGATGAGAATTTGAGGTGTGAATCCGGATCGATGAACCCTGTCTCTGGCTTGAAGACTTTTCTGTGGCTCTGTTATGTTCTCAGGCCCACGAGAGGTCAGCCAACTCTTCCTCATTATGGAGCTAATTTTCTAGTCTGTGGATCAGCCACGCCTTTGGACACTCCTGTTTTCCATTGTGCCTTTTGAGTGTTGGCTTCTCACTCACCATCAGCACTTCCACCTCAATGCAGACTAGCGAGTTGGGAGAAGGAACTAGAATGAAGCACTCGCCATTCAGTCAGCCGTTCATCTGTCAAACATGCATTTTTGAACATCGAGGTTGCAGAGTTGTAGAGATCAGCGATACACGGATCCCATCTTGGAGGAGTTCAGGAATCTAGTGGAGGAGAATACACGGTACAATGGATAACCTGTAACATATCATGGCTGGTGCTGCAGGGAACGTGCCCCCTGGAGCACAGGAAGAAAGCCCACAAAACCATGGAAATTAGGGAAGCCTTTCTGGAGGGTGTGACAAAAAGCCAATTGGACATTTTCAAGCTATGTACAATGCTGTGCACCTTGCAATGCTCAATAAAGTAATTACTGACAACTCATTAGCTGTTCTGCCGATCTGTGTCATTCTATCTATCTTATTAACCATAAAATAACTAAAGGAGGAGAATCGTAATGGTTGAGATGAGCTTTGGGGATTATCTGTGATTTTTATTTTTTCCTGTTTTCTTCTTTATCCACATCAACCCAAGCAGTTTCTGCTCTCATCTAGATTTGTTGAAATTTTTTTTTCAGTTCTACAAGAGGGTTAGATCAGTGAAAGAGGGCTTACAACTACTGTTCAGTGTTCTTTTCTCCGAAAAGCTGTCTGGCACACCAGGTATTTGCGATCTGTCCTTCAGAAATAAGCACCAAGGGCTTACGCCTTCACTGATTCTGGATCACATAGAAAATTACAAAAACACTTGTTTGTTCATTAGGAATCCCCACAGCATGAAAAATAACAAGCAGTCTCTGAGCAGAACCAGTATTCTCTGTGGCCTTAGGTGGGGCACCCCATCTGGGATGGAGGTGATTCTTGGCTGTCTTCCCATTTGGGCAGGATCTGATATGTGAGTCTGTGTCTCATTCAGCATTTCACCCAAGCTCACCACGTAATGTGTTTTCAAAATGTTACACCAGGAACAAAACAGTGTGGACTGCTTGACTCGCATGGGTTCTCAGAATTTCTCCTCATCTCTTTCTGTAGGTATTTCCCCCAGATTGTGGCTTGATTTCTAATAATTATGCTCCAAGCCAATTGTTGTTAAGCTTGAATTTCTTTTTTTTTTTTTTTTTTTGTTAAGCTTGAATTTCAACAAAGAAAGCCCTCATGACCACTTGTCTTTGTTGGCTGTGCTCAGTGTACAGGAGTCTACTGTGAGACACTCTTGGGAGGTAGTGGGTCAAGGTCACTCCTAGGGACAGCATGGCCTAACGGTGGCGCCCAGGCTCTGGAGTCAAAATGACTTCAGCTCGAATCCTGGCTTCAACATTTAACAACTATGTGATATTGGACAAGTTACCGCCTAAGTCCACGGCTTCCTCATCTGTGAGATGGGGCTAATTAGTAGTTCAAAACTCAGAGGGTTGTTAGGAGAACTCATTGAGTTAATGAAGATACAGCCTTCATTACATGGCTGCCATGTGGTAAGTGCTCAGGAAATGTTAATTCTTGTTGATACAGCTACTGTTGATAATATCCTTGCATCTTGGATGAAATTGCCTGGAAGTTGCCTTAGAGCCCAGGATAGTTCTAGATCAGAGCTGGAAAGGCTGGGGTTAAAGTGCAGTCTGGGAGTTGAGGCCACGAACAAAGGTGAAGGAATCCAAAGCCTCATCAGTGGTGTCAATGTGTCTGAGGAAATAGGTGAGGGTTGGACCTAAAGTTTAGACGAAGGAGGCTCTGAGGCGTGGAACTGGCATATTTCCAGCACTATTCAGGAAGGGAGGTATGGAGCGTTTCTGATCTCTGGAATAGAGTTTTCCCTCCCGGCCCCTTCCTTGCTGAGTCCGCAGGCTGATAACAGATTCAGCTCCCCAGGAACCCTGAAATTGGAAGAGCAGTAACTAGACAGAGTGTGTATATTTTAGCGACCGGGAGGAATGATGGCTCTTACTATAAATAGTCATTCTGCTTTATTCCTCAGCCTCTTGTGAGTTAAAAAGACGTCATGAATTAGTGCCCAAAGGCTAATCTTTTTTTTTTTTTATGTTTATTTATTTTCGAGAGAGAGGGAGAGTGAGTGCGCACACACACACAAGCGGGGGAGGGGAAGAGAGGGGGGGACAGAGGATCTCAAGTGGGCTCAGAGCTCAATGCTGGGTTCAAACTCACAAACCCTGAGATCATGACCTGACCAGATGCTCAACTGACTGAGCCACCCGGAGGCCCCACTAATTGATCTTTAATACCTATATCCAAAGAAGATGCTGACAATGTGTTTGGACTTGGGAGGCTTGAGTCTGATAGAAAACTGCATGCTCTCTCTGAAGATTGCATGCTAACTTTCAAAATAAGAGATTATTTTTATAAAGAAGAATCCATACTACGTAGATGAACTGAAAGATAATTTTGATGATTAATTGGGAAATTATAAGAGGTCTACTTATTCTGTGTGTTCTGAGTTGGCCCACTTAATGGATCACTCTTGGTTCAAATGTTAAAAAAGTGTCACGTTGGGGGCACCTGGGTGGCTCAGTTGGTTAAGCGTCTGACTTCTGCTCAGGTCGCGATCTCACAGTTTGTGAGTTCGAGCCCCACATCGGGTTCTGTGCTGACAGCTCAGAGCCTGGAGCCTGCTTTGGATTCTGTGTCTCCCTCTCTCTCTGCCTCCCCCACCCCCCACCTCGTGCTCTCTCAAAAATAAATAAAACATTTAAAAAAAAAAAAAAAAGAGTCATGTTGTCAGATGTTCCGAGCTTGTGGACTTGGCTCCTGAACTACCCTTTTCATTGGTGATTCCCATCCCTCCTCTTGACCACCTAACTGGACATCTTTCCATCCCTCCCTGCCTCCTGCTCCAAATGATGATATATTAAGTGCTTTCTAGGTTTCTGAGCTTTGACTCTTCAGGATCACTCTCGCTTCTTTTTATCTTGGTATAGTTATACCTCCTGAAAGATGACTTTTCCAACCCAGAGCCCCTTCCCTATGGAGACCTGCTCAGACAGCCCCAGCCAGGATGAGTCCTGTTTTGTGACCACGTTAAAAACACCAGAAGGCTCCTGGGTCGTGGGGGGGGGAGAAGTTTACAAGAGTACGAAGGGGACTTTGGCTCACTCATCCATCCAGAGTTAAACTTACATGACTTTAAAAGTACAGAGAAAGTGTAATTCATGCTTAATGAAAAGAGCTTTGAGAATAAATACAGTAACTTGGTGGTGGGACAAGGTGATGCCTTGAAACAGCACTCATAAGGACTCTCATACATGTC